>NC_138773.1:90831629-91186629 GCF_965119305.1 Pelophylax lessonae | reverse complement strand
AAATCACAATGTCTATGTTGCCCATTTTCCTTAAAATGTGTGTGGTGTTAGTGTAATACAAAAGCCACTTACGGTTTAGTAGATCATTTTTGTCTAATCTGGTGGTGGAGGTTTCAGCTGTAGAGCTATACAGCTGGCTATCTTCTCAATATGTTGATTTCTAGGGGAGAAAAAAAAAATCAACACAAATTGATCTGTGTGTAAACAAAAAAACAAAGACAAAAAAAAGCTTTCAAATTGAAAAGACTTTCAAATTGTCATGCACTTACCAGAAGACAGCATTGGAGTCAATAGCAGAGGTCACGGTGGTGGATGAGATCTCAGGAAATCCACCTGTACAAAACAGGAAGGTGATTCATGCTGGGGAGAGGAGCCTAAGCATGGCGCCAGCACAGAGCTAAAACTAGGAGCTCCTGGGGAAGCCATCCAACTATTAAGTTGTAAGAACTCTGTGAAAATTCCCCATATACCCCCATCCCTTCACCGATTTTTCTCCGGTTTGTCTGCTGCTGGCTGAGGAGTTGCGGCTGGGGAAGATCCCTTGTGTGAGGTTGCAGAAAGGGGAGCTGCAGAAATCTGTCAGATGAGAGGAGTGGTGGTGGATGGGACCGGAAGGCTTGCAGGAGTCAGCACCTTTGGCAGAGATCAGGGACCTGGCCAGGGCTCGGCCGGGACGCGGAAAAGCCAGAGGGAAACACCCGATAGACTCGACAAAGCTCGATCAGCTGCGGGAGAGAGGAGTGCTGGAGAGTATAGAGTCTGGTCAGATATCAGAGCCAGATATGGTCAGCCAGGCTGGGGATAAAGTTACCATGGAACAGGCCAGTGTGGCGTACATAACACAAGTACAGAGGGGCAAGGGGAAATTCCTGTAAATAAGAGTAAAGTGTGGATTTTCAAGAATAAAAGGAGAAAAGCATAAATATGAGGAGGAAAGCACCAAGAGAAGCGGCCACAAAGTCCCTCAAAATAAGTTCAAGCCAAGGAACAATCAGAAAGTATATATCCCAAGAGGGGGTTCAGAGAAACAGAAAGAAGAAAAACAACAAGTAAACCGTATGAAATTGGCAGAGGCAAAGGAAACACAAATGTAAGGGGTTTGCGCTTAGGATTGACAGGTGTTAATAATCAAATATATATAAATATAACTATAAACCAAGATAAGCTGCTGCAGGTAGAAAAGGTGATACCTTTCAAACAATAAAACAACTATGTACCTGCGCTGCTTGTGCCTGAACACCTCAAAAATATGTGTCAATAAATAAATAAAGTACTAGTGCAAAACTATGCTGAGTGCAACCTTAATTATTATGCCTACAAATCACATAAATATACACAATAAATATCGGTTATAAATATCTAAATAAAAATTCCATATTAAAAAAGAAAAATTGTGCAAATATGTCATGTGCATCAAAAAAAACTGTATAAATGCATATAAAAAAATTTATATTGTATAAAAGTCCGTATTATTAAAGTGAAAAGTCTCTGTGCTCATTCAAGTGCTTTGTGCTCCATAAATAAATGAATATTAAAGTGCCAGTGCTCAATCCAGGTGAGATGGTGCTCCCCTCTCAGTTCCCCACTCACCAGAAGTTGGATATAAAAACGCCTTAACAGTAGTCTTATGAAGTTGACCCCTCAATGGATCGTCAGCAGGAGTAGGGTACCGAACCACAAGCCTCTCACTCTATATCCAGGTTATACTTGTAATCAAAGGGGATAACATCCATTCAGTCCAGGCTTCAGTCTCATATAATGATTGGATTCAGAGGTGCGGTGTCTCCATTAAACGTTCACTTTAAACCACAATCCACTTTAGCAGAGATTTAACACACAACTGAAAAAACTTTTCAGTTGTGTGTCATTGCTGGCTGGCAGGGAGGGGCCTCACCCCAGAACAGGGAAAAGTTTCATTGTAACCAGTCTGATCACTCTTCAATGACAGCTCTGGATGTTAAATCTCTGCTAAAGTGGATTGTGGTTTAAAGTGAACGTTTAATGGAGACACCGCACCTCTGAATCCAATCATTATATGAGACTGAAGCCTGGACTGAATGGATGTTATCCCCTTTGATTACAAGTATAACCTGGATATAGAGTGAGAGGCTTGTGGTTCGGTACCCTACTCCTGCTGACGATCCATTGAGGGGTCAACTTCATAAGACTACTGTTAAGGCGTTTTTATATCCAACTTCTGGTGAGTGGGGAACTGAGAGGGGAGCACCATCTCACCTGGATTGAGCACTGGCACTTTAATATTCCTTTATTTACGGAGCACAAAGCACTTGAATGAGCACAGAGACTTTTCACTTTAATAATACGGACTTTTATACAATATAAATTTTTTTATATGCATTTATACAGTTTTTTTTGATGCACATGACATATTTGCAAAATTTTTCTTTTTTAATATGGAATTTTTATTTAGATATTTATAACCGATATTTATTGTGTATATTTATGTGATTTGTAGGCATAATAATTAAGGTTGCACTCAGCATAGTTTTGCACTAGCACTTTATTTATTTATTGACACATATTTTTGAGGTGTTCAGGCACAAGCAGCGCAGGTACATAGTTGTTTTAAAGGAAACACAAAACAGAACAACAAGAAGTATAAGTTTGCTTAGTCAATCAAGGGTGGAGTAAGATTTGGAAAGCGATCCTGAGACGGGACCGATGGAAGAGCAAAATTTGAAGGTCCAACTACCAACAAAGTCAGAAATGGCTGATATGTTTGCAGCACTAGAAAAGTTGTTAAAAGCAGAGATAACAACAATACATGATGATTTGGGACATATTTTGGCAGGAATAGAAGAAACAGAAAATACATTAGATGGCCAATCACAAATAATAAATTAATTAAAGAAAGAAATGGAAAATCTCAAAACTGAACAAAGGAATTTGGCTTACAAACTGGAAGATCAAGAAAATCGGAATAGAAGGAAACATCTGAGAATACAGAGCCTACCAGAATCGATGCATAGAGAGGACCTAATAGGAAAAATGCAAACATTTTCAACCCACTATTAGGAAGGGAACAAGCAGAACACAAAAAGATTGAAAGTGTACCAGATCAAAAGGCCTACCAGCGGAAACCCCAAGAGATGTTATTATAAGATTTCAAAAGTTTGAAGAAAAAGCACAAATATGGGGAAACATGAAAGGGACACCAGCAATAAATCATGAAAATGCTGATCTTCAGATCTTCCCAGATCTAGCACAGAATACATTAAAGAGAAAAACAAGTCTAAAACCCCTACTGGAATGGAAGAAGAGCCATGACATTAGGTACAACAGTTGTTTCCCGGCATGTTTAGTAAGCCAGAAAGACGGTCGCTGGGCAAGATTAAGATTTCCGGATGAACTACCAGATTTTTGCAAAATACTAGGTATTCCTAAAAAAGTTATACCGGCTGGACAACTCCCAGGACTGAGAGAACCATATTAGAAGAAGATTGTTGGTGACTGATCTCTAGGAAAAGAAATTAAGATCTTAAATAGAACAGAAGAGCGGACTTGACATAATAGGAAGAAGATATAGGAAGAACAACTATACAATGAAGTAGATGGTAGAGTAAACCCTTGGAACTGTCATGGGGTTACACTGTTCAATTATTATGTATTTTATGGTGTATCTTTTTTATCTATTTTGTATGTAAATAAAATTTACCTTATATAAAAAAATATCTCAGTTTGATGTGTTCATTTATGTCTGACAACTCTACATCCTTTAATGTCCAAGTTCTAATGGGTGGGATTAACACATTCTAGTCACTCCCTTTTTTCTTTTAATGTTTAAATAAAGGATGTGGATGTAGATGTTGTTCCTGGGACTGATACACCCTACTACCTAAGGGACCATATGAAAAAAATAAAAAGAAGGCGCAACCATCTAAGTGTATCTGTTTATAAAATAGAGACTCATTTTATTTATTCTTTAGTAAGCAAGAGGAACCCAATACCCTCAATAAAGGAGCTGTAACCTTTTCAAGTAAACAGATACTCATTGAACTTACTCCTAATAGATTTTTATGGACGATAGAGTTATTCAGCCATTCTCCGGTCACGCTAAGGGTTTTTTATTATAAGGAACAATATGACTGATTGGCAGTGATAGGGGACTGTCAGGAAAGGGTTCACCTGCTGGTGGCACTTTGGCTCCCAGATCTTTAGGCTGTAGTTCTAGTGTCCACCAGCGGGTGTCCCTCAGCTGCCAGAAGTTCATACAATTCAGGCTTCACCTGATGTTTGCAGCAGAAAGTGTATTTAAGCTCAACCTTTGCGCTTCCTCCTCGCCTTGGTGTTTTGTCTCTATTTGCTCCTGACCTGTGTTCCTGCATTCCTGCATCCTGTTCCTGAACCCTGACCCCAACCCTGTAGCCTGATCCCTTCCTGCCTACTCTCTTTATCTCCTGTTACCCTCTCCCTGTCCTGTTTTGCTCCAAGCTTCCTCTGCTTTATATCCTGTGTATGACCCTGGCTCTGTTATGACTACGCTTCGCATTTCCTGTTTCCTTTATATACTTGGTTTGGGCAGTTGTTCATTTTGTGTATTTGTCTGGTTCTCTGGTTTGATTTACACAGTTTTGGAATATTGGAAGTGCGTTTACATTTATCTTATTCACTAATTTTAAAATACATTATATTATTTTACACTTTACTTGTGCCTGGTATTCTCTGTGGCAGTCCACACATTTCTGGTCACATCTGTTCCTAACATAACACCAAGGCCAGTCCTGACCAAAGGTGGCTACACGGGGAAGCCATCTTGGCTCTGTTATCGTTTGTTGCAAAATGCATCCTGAGGAGGTTATATACTTCACCCTGCCAGTAAGAGAAAAAAAAGGACATTGCCGCCAGATATTGAAGGAGTGGGCCAGAGACTAGCTCTTACAATGCATTCATCTTGCTCATTCCATAGTTGATCAGGGCAGGATATTGTTTGGTGATGTTCAGCCATTGATTCAAGTCTTTGCAGAGTTGGCTTTGTCCAGTATGCCTTTTCTCCTCCCTTTAGTATGGCTCAGGTACAATCGCTGGTATGGTTATTTGAGGATGACTCGGCTTATTTCTTTAAGCATTATTCAACATGTTCCCAACAGATGCTAGTGGAGTGTATTAATTAGTGCAGTCTCTTGTCAGACAAGCAGAGTGTACACTGAATTTTGTTCAACAATTACTACAAGTATTGTCAGATATATTGCACTCAGCCTTAGTCAGCTTGCACCAACCCATTCCTGCTGCTAGACACCCGCCTTCTCAAGCATCTCTCTCTCTCTGTCACCCACAGCAACCACAGTTGCAGCCCATTATACCCTGCTACCGACTATAAGTCAGTAACTTGTTTCCACTCGCTGCACCTACCCTGCCTTTAACCCGTTGAAGATTACCCCCTCTCCGCTGCCTCCCTGGCCAGCTTATCTTCTACAGTCTGCATCCACTCCAGCCGATCTGCTCCAGTCTGCCTCCACGCCAGTGGATCTGCTTCGGTCTACCTCTACACCAGTGGATCTACTTCAGTCTGCCGTCACACCAGCTAATCTGCTCCAGTCTGCCTCAAACTAGCCAATCTTCTCCAGTCAACCTCCACACCAGCCGATCTGCTCCAGTCTGCCTGCTGCCCAACCTAATGGTCCTCTGCCTGCTGCCCAGCCTGATGGTCTTCTGCCCGCTGCCCAGCCTGATGGTCCTCTGCTTGCTGCACAGCCTGATGATCTTCTGCCTGCTGTCCAGCCTGATGGTCCTGTGCCTGCTGCCAAGCCCGATGGTCCTCTGCCTGCTGCCCAGCTTGGGTATCAGGTTCCTAATGCCAAGTCTTGTGGTCCGGTTCCTAAAGCCAAGCCTGGTTGTCTGGTTCCTAATGCCTAGCCTGGTGTTCCTGTTCCTGATGCCCAGCCGAAGGGTCCAGGACCCCGATGCCCAGCCTGCATATGGAGGTCCTGTGCCCAATAACCTGCCTGCCTCGGATGGTCTGCTGCCCAATGACAAGTACTGTCAGGAAAAGGTTCACCTGCTGGTTGCACTGCAGCTCGCAGATTTTTAGGCTGCATTTGCATTGTCCACCAGTGGGTGTCTCTTAGTAGCCAGATGTTCATAGGATCCAGGCATCACCTGATACTTGTCGCAGGAAAAGTATTTAAGCTCTGCCTATGTTCTTCCTCCTTGCCTTAGTGTTTTGTCTCCATGTGCGAAAAACAGAGAGGACAATTTGCTGCCCTGGGTGAGAGGTGTAATCCTGAGGACAGGTGGGACTGGGTGCTAGCCCTGGCTCACATCCTTGTATAAAACTTGGGAAAGAAATTGGCTGCACACCTTCGCCAGTCCAATAGATTTATTGAAATATGTATAAACTGCCACCAGGACAAGGACACAGAAAATGTAAAGATTGACGCATTTCACACTGACAACGTGCTTCTTCAAAACTTGGTTTTATACATGTTTCAATAAATCTATTAGCCTGGCGGAGGTATCCAGCCAATTTCTTTCCCAAATTGCCTCCATGTGCTTCCTGCATCATGTTCCTAGACCCTGACCCCGCCCCTGAAGCCTGATCCCTTCCTGCCTGCTCTCTCCATTTCCTGTCACCCCCTCCCTGTCCTATCTTGCTCACAGCTCTCTCTAACTGATCTCCCATGTATAGCCCTGGCTCTGTTACGACTGGGGATTTTTTTTCTTAGTGAATAGGTACAGGAACTCCCCTCTTCCAGGCCACCTCTTATCTCTGCCCCTACCCACCTCCGAGCATCGTTGCTTGGTTTCACCCCCTACCTGGCTCCCAGTATTGCTGATTTTAGAGAATACAGAACCAAATATTTTGTGGTGCTAGGTAATTTGTATCGAATTTGTCAATGATACCAAGAAAGACAGAATAATAGATCCCCTGTAGTAAGTAACAAGGAACACCCCCAGCAACAACAGGCTCCCAATAGCCAGCATCAATAGACCCGCCAGCAATAAAAAGCCCTCCCTCAACAGTAGATCTTTCCCAACAAAAATTGTCCCTGAGCAACATAAGATAGATTCCCTCCAGCAAAAATAGATTCCCCAGCAGCCAGCATCAATAAACCCTCTAACACACCCCAGCACCCCTTGCCATTACATACTTTCAGTGCTGGAGGTGCAATTCCCCCATGTTCGTGCTGAAAAAAGCCCTGGTTATGACTAAGCTTCGCATTCCCTGTTTTCTGTATATACTTGGTTTGGGCAGTTGTTCATTGTGTGTTACTATTTGTTTTTGGTTCTCTGGTTTGAGTTACACAGTTTTGGAATACTGGAGGTGCGTTTACATTTATGTTTTTTTACTTATTTTTAAATAAATTATATTATTTTACATTTTACCTGTGCCTAGTATTCTCTGTGGCAGTCCACAAATTTCCGGTCACACTTGTTCCTGACAGGGACAATATGACTAGTGTGGCAGAGATTAGGGACACTGACTGGTACAGCTGTGATTATGGACACTGCCTGACAGTACTGGTCTGATGACATTTTACTGATGTGGTAGAGATCAGAGACAATAGCTGGCAGCACTGACAACCCTTAGTCACAATAGTGACAGTGAACTTGCTCCTGTGACAATACTTGCCGAGCACCCGCCACAGTTTCACTGCGACAGGCTGGCTCAGCTGCGCAAATCGACGTAGGGGCACGTCGGTTCGCGGGAGTGGTGCTGGGGGGGGGGAGGGGGGCGATCTACGGGACCGACAGCCGCAATTGCTGCCGGGCACCCGCGATTGCTCCCCGCTGAGAGAGAAGGACGGTCTGATGTTGTAAACACAGCTGATCGTTCTTCTCTCTGAAATGATCACAGAGCTCTTGTGATCCTTCTATATAGGATCACAGGTCTCTATGATCATTTCACAAGTCCCGCCCCCCACAGTTAGAAAACACTCCCCCAGGCTCACAATTAACCCTTTGATCACCCCTAGGTTAACCCCTTCCCTGTCAGTGTCATTATTACAGTAACAGTGCATATTTTTAGCACTGATTACTATAGTAATGTCACTGGTTCCCCCGAAAGTGTCAAAAATGTCAGTTAGGGGTCTGATCTGTCTGTTGCAAGGTCGCAGTCCCGCTAAAAATCACAGATCGCTGCCATTACCAGTAAAAAAAATAAAATAAAAATTAAATAAATCTTTTCCCTAGTTTGTAAATTTTTGCGCAAACCAATCAAAATATGCTTATTGCGATAGCTGCCATAACCCCGGTATTTTCTTAAACGGCGGGCGGTCCGCTTTAACATAAGGGTGGTCCCATCAACTTTATGGATGGCGGGAGAGGTGCCCCTCCCCCACCCAACGCTTCCTGGTAGTTTTTACCGCTTACCGGACCTGTCGGCAGTGGGGAAAACGATCCAGTCTGCTGTCTTGTTAGGCAGGAAGTCAAGTGAGGGCAAGATGGCCCTCACTCGACTCTATGGCCTTGGAGGACCAGAGTGACATCAAACGTCGCTTCCTAGCAACGGCCTTAAAGAGTCCATTTTTTTTTATAATGAAAAAATTACTTTTTTTGTTTTTTTCTGGTTTTTGACCTGAGATCTGAGGTCTTTTTGACCCCAGATCTCACATTAAAGAGGTCCTGTCATGCTTATTTCTATTACAAGGGATTTTTACAATCCTTGTAATAGGAATAAAAGTGATCAAACATTTTTTATTTAACAATAAAAGATAAAATAAATAGGAAAAAAAAAAATTGAAAGCGCCCTGTCACTGTTAGCTCGCCCACATATGTAAACGGTGTTCAAACTACACATGTGAGGTATCACCGTGATTGTTAGAGCGAGAGCAATAGACCTTCTCTGAAATTCTAAACTGGTAACCTGCAGAAATTTTTAAAGTGTCGCAGATGGAGATTTTTGAAAACCAATGTTTGTTGCCATGCCACAAGCGTGCGCAATTTTGAAGCATGACGTGTTGGGTATCTATTTACTCAGCATAACATTATCTTTCACATTATAGAAACAAATTGGACTAACTTTATTCTTTTCTTATTTTTTATTTCAAAAAAGTGACTTTTTCCCAAAAAATTGCGTTTGTAAGACCGCTACGCAAATACGGTGTGATAAAAATGTTGCAACGATCTCCATTTTATTCTCTAGGGTCTCTGCTAAAAAAAAAAAAAAAAATATATATATATATATATATATATATATATATATATATATATATATACAATGTTTGGGGGTTCTAAGTAATTGTCTAGCAAAAAAAAACTGATTTTAATTTATAAACAACAAGTGTCAGAAAAAGGACCGGTCCTAAAGTGGTAAAGCATATTAGCATATTTTTGTGCCTCAAAGCTCCTGTTGTTGTGTACAGCCCTAAACATGAATTGTTACAGGTGGCTGTACTTAGTGGTAGTTATGTTTCACTACTTGTGTTAAGTGGTATGTGGACACAGATGCAAGATCCCTGAATGCAGACTACCTGTGTTCAGGAACTTACGTCTGTGTGAATGCTAGCTAGTTTGCTCATGCTGTACAGGAGAATGTGCCCCAAAGTCCTTATACAATTTTTTTAAACATGTGACACAATTACCATAGTCTTGTAAATTGTCAAACAAAAATTTGTACAAAAATTCTCAGTAAATTAGATGACTTGACGAATATCGCTCAAAATTTACCAAACAAAAACCACATATACTGTAAGAAATGTTTTCGTTCAAGAAAAATTTTCCACCCTGCTCCTTAGGTTTTTCTCATCACTATGGTCAAAAACGAACATTGATTTGACCCTGCTTAAATTAAAAAATCAAACGAACGTTCTTAAATCTATAAATTTAAAAAAAAATTCATGTACTGCATGACCAGCTTTAGGCCCCTTTCACACTGGTTTGCTTCCAAACTGCTAGTAAAACGATGAGCACTTTTGCAGCGCTTTTGTGCCACTTTTGAGGCGTTTGCGATGCAGTGTTAAAGGACACGTGACTCAAAAACTGCTGTAAAATGCTGTGGGGAATTTGTGAGGCACTTTGAGGCATTTTAGAGGTGCTTTTGAGGAGCTTCCCATTCATTTCAATGTAGAGGGGCGTTTTTGAGGCGCTTTTTTTAGCTCTCCAAACATGCCGCATGCAAGATTTTTTTCACCGCACCACCAGCGCACTGCCCCTGTGTGAAAGCATTCATTGATTTTAATGGGAAGCATTTTTCTTGAGCTTTTCAGGTGCTTTTTTTTTTTACGCAAAAATGCTCCTCAGTGTGAAAGGGCACCTAAAAGGTATCACAAACACTTTTGGTGTCAGAGCCGTGCTTCACAGATCCTAAAAACTAGATCATAATCCTGATTGGCAAATTTGTATATTTTTAGTTTTCGTGCTTCAGTATGATACAGTATGTTAAAGTGGTTGTGAAGGCAGAAGGTTTCTTTTATCTTAATGCATTCTATGCATTAAGATAAAAAGTCTTCTGTGTGCAGCAGCTCCTCTCAGCCCTCCTAATACTTACCTGAGGTCTATCTAGATCCAGCAATGTTGTAGGAGTGTCTCGGCTGCTCGGGACTCCCCTTCTCATTGGCTGGGACAGCAGCGAGGCGCCATTGGCTCCCGCTGATGTCACTCAAAGGAAAGAGGAGGCGAGGCCGGGTTGCAGATCTGTTTCTGAATGGACACAGGGAGCTGTGGCTCGACTCAGGTGCCCCCATACACAGTGTAGGTAAGTATAACTTGTTTGTTATTTTTAAAGTGTTTGTACCCTTGGGTTGTGATATGCTGCCAGCCCCTTTCTTGTATTCAGCTATAACACACTATGTAAGTGTATGTGGAAATCAAAGCGTCTAAATACCATTGGTGCAGATAGCTTCAGGCAGGTCATGTGACTCCTGGCCACTCTTCTAGTCAGTGGCGTAACTAGAATCTTCAGGGCCCCAGTGCAAGAAACGATGAAGCCCCCCCCCCCCTGATTCCCCCCACCCCCTTCCATCCGAGCTCCGGGCTTCCAGTTCTGGGAGGGTGTCCATGGACATCCCCCCAGAATCCTTCTTCCCACGTTCCCCCTGGTGTGCACCTCCAGCATGCTCTGTGACTGATGTGTTCTTCGGACAATCACAGTGGCCCATTACCATGTGATCAGCTGATCACATGTAAACAGACTTGTCAATTATCGGCACTCCTTTCTTCCCACGTGTCTGTGTGAGAAAAGGAGAGCCGTTAACCAGCAAGACCGCCAGTACATTGTTTACACTAATTTACACTAATAATCAGGGCTCTGATCATCAGTGTCCTGATTATCAGTGCAGCCCCATCAGTGCTGCCTATCAGTGTTCATAAATGCGGCCTATCAGTGCTCATTATTGCTGCCTATCAGTGCCCATTAGTGCTGGCTATCAGTGCTCATGAATGCCGCCTATCAGTGTTGCCTATAAGTGCTGCCCTATCAGTGCATCCAATCAGTGCTCATCAATACCGCCTATCAGTGCTCATCAATGCCCATCAATGCTGACTATCAGTGTCCATCAGTGCTGCCTATCAGTGCCACCTATCAGTGCTCATCAATGATGCCTATTAGTGTTGCCTATCAGTGCTCTTCAATGCCCATCAGTGCTGCCTATCAGTGCTCATCATGCTGTCTATCGGTGCCCATCAGTGCTGCCTATCAGTGGTCATCAATGCCGCCGATCAGTGCTCATCAATGTTCCCTATCAGTGTCACTTATGAGTGCTCATCAATGCTGCCTATCAGTGCTCATCAATGCTGCCTATCAGTGCCACCTATCACTGCTCATCAGTATTGCCTATCAGTGCTGCCCATCAGTGCCACTTATCAGTGCTCAGCAATGCCGCCTATCAGTGCCACTTAGTGCTCATCAATACCGCCTGTCATTGCCCATCAATGCTGCCTATTAGTGCCACTTATCAGTGCTCATCAATGCTGCCTATCAGTGCCCATCAGCAATACTCTGAGCTGAGAGTGTCTCTCTCATACAGCTCAGACTCCGAGCTTGCACTGACAGTCCCTCCTACCTTGCACAGATAGAAGACAGCTGATCTGCTCCTTCTCCTCCCACCCCTCTCCTGTCTGCACAGCAGAAAGAGTGAAGCTCAGCAGCCAAATGTGATCATTCACACTTCCCACGGTGCACACAGGAGAGGGGCGGGAGGAGAAGATCAGCTGTCTCCCATCTAAGCGAGATAGAAGGGACTGTCAGTACAAGCTCTGAGCCACTGATAGAACGGGTGGGCAGGGGTGGCCCCCTCCTCTCACTGTGACCGCCCTCTCTCCTTGCAGTGACAGAACGGGCAGGGGTGGCCCCCTCCTCTCGCAGTGACCACCCTCTCCCTTAGCAGTGACAGAATGGGCGGGCAGGGGAGGGTCCCCTCCTCTCACAGTGACTGTCCCCTCCCCTGGCAGTGACAGAACGGTGGGCCCCCCCACAGTGGCGGAACTCCAGGGCCCAGTCGCAAGTGCGACTGCTGCGACCCTGGTAGTTCCACCACTGCTTCTAGTCCCATCCAGGGCAGGAGGAGCCAAGATCTCCCTCTGACATCAGCCAGGAGGTTACATGACCGCTGTGCTGGCCACTCGGCTCCTCTACTGTAGCCCTTAAATGGATGCAGAGTCATATGACTGGCCTGAAGCTATCTGCAAAAATGGTATTTAGAAGCTTTGTTTTTTACATACACTTACTTAGTGTGTAATAGCTGAATACAAGAGAGGGGCAGCTCTTCTGTCAGACAGGCAAAATGAGATCCTATGTCTCAGCTAACCTGAAACACCGATCCCTTTGTGCCTGTCACAGAGCCCCCCCACAGTTAGTAAGCACAATTTAGGAGCACACTTAACCCCTTGATCACCCCCAGTATTACCCCTTCCCTGCCAGTGTCATTTATACAGTAACAGTGCAAATTGTTTGGCATTGATCACTATATTGGTGTCACTGGTCCCAAAAAAGTGTCACTTAGTGTCAGATTTGTCCGCCGCAATGTCGCAGTCCCGCTAAAAGTCGCCATTACTAATAAAAAGGAGGGTGTACCAAAGACTTTTGGGAGATGATAAAAGTACAGGGTGCTGCAAGTGGCAGGCAACAGGAATTGTCCCTCTTTCTTGCTGAGTACCTCAGCGTGTATCGCATCATGTACCATCTCCCCAAGGGGCAGCTGAAAACCAGAAAGGGGGTCCTGGGACAAGACCGCATATGTGCTCTCATCCGAGAGCAATCTCAGGGACTCCTGGATGTAGGCCACGCAATCCTGAACCACAATACTACCTCCCTTGTCTGCTTGCTTTATGACAATATCGCGGTTGGACTCCAGGGCTTTGAGTGCTTGTTGCTCATTGGATGACAAATTGAACTTATGCATGGATGTTATATCACACATATTAATGAGTTCTTTCATTTTACTTGCATTTTTTCCTAAATTCATTTCAACCAGTACTTTTTGCCGTTTTCATGTATTTTTGTTCATTTTGTCAGCAAGTTTGTTCATTCATTATTATTTAGTTCATTATTTTTGTTTTTTATTTGTTATAAATAGCCGCCCTCTGCCCTCACTCTGTAAACACCTGCTAGTGCCTTGCCCGTCCTTCATATTCGGGCACCAGCACGGGCTCCTCTGCAGCAAGAGACAGCTCATCCCATACAATTTGGGGACGCTGGTGCCTCTTCATGAAAGTGTTGGACTGCTTTCTTGAGGTTTCCCCCTCTCAACCGCGGAGCCCTCCATCTGGGTCTTCACCACCTTCCGCCTGGCTGCTTTGCCCGTTTTCCATCATATCCCTATCCTGGTAACCTGGAGTTGTTTGTCACCTGCACTGGCTCCACTTAAGGTACTGTTATCATCCATATGTGTTACTTCATATGGGGGCTAGCATCCTCTATGACTTGGATTATCTACTGTGAAGTACCTACTGTTAATAAACTAAGACTTTTTTACTTCACTTGTGCAAGCAAGTTTTTTTGTCTGGCTGGGGGTAGCGCTTTTCATACCATTTTATCGCTTGTTCTACACAGGGAAGGCTTTTTATCTTAATGCATAGAATGCATTAGGATAAAAAAAAACCTTCTGACTTTACAGCTCCTTTAATTACAATCAATATTTGTTCTGAGCAGTCTATAGTTTTTTTATTGCAATTGTTTTTGCATTTTCTCAACAAAGTACACAGTTTCCAGAATTTCTAGGAATGCTTGGCTTTGGCTGCTAAATTGGCAGACCTGCAAAGACCTGCACATGTCAAATTTACATGATTAAACTTAACCTGAAAGCGAAAGCTGTAGCAAGTATGATTCTTTTCACATCTTGTATAACGCCCATTCCTGCTCACAATATTTTAATTTTAATTAACACGTTTACACGTGTTGCGCATAGGGTAGCCTATTCACTTAAATGGACTTCCCCATGCACGTGTGTCACATAAAAGAAGCCCATGAACCTTTTTGAGTGACGAGCTTCGCACAATTATCCCACTTCTGTTTTTCTTCCTTTAGCTACGCATTTTTGATACACGACAATTGCAGCTAATTTGTGTTGAGTTTGGGGTGCCATTAACAATTAAATGCACCCAAGCAGGTTTTGCCGTGATTTGGAATTGATTCTGCACGCAACTCCAAATCACCAGTTGTGAATGGGACCTAACAAATATCCCATGAGTTTAGTAATGAAAAGGATCTGAATATTGGTGTTTTTGCCTTCCTCTGGATCAACTTTGGGTATAGTATTGTGTATATAGAAAAAAAATGATGTCCCTTCTTTTGGTTGAACTGGATGGACTTATGTCTTTTTTTCAACCAGACTAACTATGTAAATATGAAATAGAAAAAAAATCAATTATCTTTGTAAAATTTTCATTAAAGTGATATTAAAGCTTTGCTTTTTTTTTTAATCAAAATAATAACCATGTTATACTTACCAGCTCTGGGCAGTGGTTGTGCGCAGAGCAGCCCCCATCCTCCTCTTCTTGGGTCCCCCTTTAGCTCTCCTGGCCCATCCCTCCTTGTGATGATTAGCCTTAACACTGCGAGTCAGGCATAAGTCCATACATAAGGTGAACGCCTCTTGAAGAAGTCCCTCAGGGTAACTCTACTCACAGAATTTAACCAATAGGGACTCCCCTTGAGCAACAACATCCTCCTTACGGAAACAGTTCATACGGAGCCTCAGGAACTGTCTCTTCGGAATGTTTTTATTCCAAGTCGGGTGGTGACAACTCCAGAAATGTAGGCCGTTTTTTCAACCGGACTAACTATGTAAATATGAAATAGAAAAAAAATCAATTATCTGTGTAAAATTTTCATTAAAGTGATATTAAAGCTTTGTTTTTTTTTTTGTTTTTTAAATCAAAATAATATAATAACCATGTTATACTTACCTGCTCTGGGCAGTGATTCTGCACAGAGCAGCCCCGATCCTCCTCTTCTCAGGCCCCCCTTCAGTTCTCCTGGCCCCTTCCTCCTGCTGAGTGCCCTCAGAGCGATCAACTTGCTATAGGGGCGCTCAAACAAGCAGGCACACTCCCGAACCACTGCTCTGCGTGTCCATTCACACACAGAGCTTTGGCTCAGCCCTGCCCCTCTCTCTTCTCATCGGTTCAATGGCTGTGATTGACAGCAGTCTGACATTTGGCCTGCCCCTGGGAAGGCATCACTGATGACGAAACGCATCAGATTTGGCTGTTACTGAAGACATCATGCTTGCTTAGTCGTTACTCGCGGCGTTCCTCTCTCATGAGCCAACAGTCTGCTGGTTTTTTACTAATTTTTACAACTCATCAAAGGTACTTCTTATACATTTTAAAAAAGGGACTCTAATGTTAGCAGGCTTCACTTTGCTTGTTCATTGTTTTTTATTTCCAATCCAGTTGGAGCTGTTGCTGAGCAGCCATCGCCTAGCTCGGATGCCGGGTTATTTTGTGCTTTTATGACCGTTATAATTTATGGTCTATGCTATCTGGTAAGAAGCGTATGCTAAGTGTTGGCGCTTGGTGGTGGATTTCATCAATCAACATTACACTTTTTTGCACTTTATGGAGACTCTTGTTTAATATTGTAAAGGACTTTTTCATTGAAAGGACTTTTTTATGTTCACCTAACACTGGATTTTGCACTTATTTCATTATATCACTTTAATATGATTTATTTTTTTTCAATTATATATTTTGCTCATAATATATTCACTGCATGTTTAGTTGTTTTCATGCCACATAGTTTACCCTATGATTATTAACCGGTTGCCGACCGCCGCACGACTATATACTGCGGCGGTCAGCCCCGGCCAGGCAGAGGGACGTATCGGTATGTCACGAGCCTTCGCCGCTCTAGTGCGCGCGCGCGCGCACCCGCGGTCCCGCCGATGACTCGATTGGGTTCAATCATTTTTGGCCTGGACCTGTTGATCGGTCCTGCCCAATCAGATTACACTCTAAGCCTGTGAAATGTAAACACAGGCTTAGAGAAGATGTGCCCTCCCCTCACATCCTTCTTTTTGGATCCAGCGTGAGAGGAGAGCACATCTAACTGTAAGTACTGCACTAAACACAGTCACATACACTTAGATAGGCACATTTACCCCCCCCCCCCCCGATCGCCCCCCGATTAACCCCTACAGCCCCTGACACAACACACAATGTATACAGCATATAGCATTTTCCTATATACCTGTATACGTGTGATTTGTGGTCAGGTGTAGCGCTTGCGACCCCCCCTTTTCCACTTAAATTACCCCCCACCCCCCCTAATAAAGATTTACCCCCTGATCCCCCCTGACCCCCCCCCTGATCACCGCCAGTTAACCCCTACCCCGCTGTCACATTCACCACTAATACAAAGGTAATATACGGTGTTTTGTATTTTTGTATTAGTGTGATTGTGATCAGAATTAGCGCAGGCAACTAAGTTTCTGTCCCAAGAAGGTTTAGGGTCCCCGCCACCCGCCCAATAAATATTTAACCCCCTAACCCCCCCCTGATCACCCCTACACCCCCTGCCACAACACACACCGTATACAGTATATAGCATTTTGCTATATACCCGTATAAGTGTGATTTGTGGTCAGGTGTAGCGCTTGCGGCCCCCCCTTTCCACTTAAATTACCCCCCACCCCCCCAATAAAGATTTAACCCCCTGATTCCCCCTTATCCCCCCCTGATCAACGCCAGTTAACCCCTACCCCCATCACATTCAACACCAATACAAACGTAATATACTGTGTTTTTGTATTTTTGTATTAGTGTGATTGTGATCAGAATTAGCGCAGGCAACTAAGTTTCTGTCCCAAGGAGGTTTAGGGTCCCCGCCACCCGCCCAATAAAGATTTAACCCCCTGATCCCCCCTGATCACCCCTACACCCCCTGCCACAACACACACTGTATACAGTATATAGCATTTTCTATATACCCGTATAAGTGTGACTTGTGACCAGGTTTAGCGCTTGCCACCGTTTCTTTTATCCGTAGGATACCCGTCACCCCCTCCCAATAAAGATTTAACCCCCTGATCCCCCCCGATCACATCCAGTTAACCCCTTCCCCCCTGTCACATTGCACACTAATACACACATAATATACTGTTTTTACTGTATTTTGCATTAGTGTGATTGTGACTTGAGTTTGCACTAGCGAGTTAGTTTCTATCCCAAAGGAGGTTTAGGGTCCCCGCCACCCCCCCCCCCCAGATCCCCGGCGCATAGTTAGAAATAACCCCTTGATTGCCACACACACACACACACACGCACATACACTTCCATTACTAGTATAGTGTTTGAACAGATCAATATCTGATCTGATCAGAACTATACTAGCACCCCCATAGTTTAGGGTTCCCAAAACGCGGTGTTTGCATGGTCAGCACTGATTCCTGCCAGCACCTGGGTTTAACCCTTCCACCCAGGTAAGTGTAGTAATCAACAGATTACTGTCACTTACAAAAAAACACAACACACAAAACCGCTGTGTTAGCAGAGTCAGGCCTGATCCCTGCTAGCATTAGCAGTTTTTTTGGTAGCGCTTGAAATAGTCCTTGACAACCAGGTGCTTTTATTACCTGTGAGTCAACACCACTGTACAGGTAAATTTAGTTAGCAAAATGTCTAAACGTTTGTACAGTGGTGAAGAGGCTTATAGTATACTGGCCGTGTCATCTGATAGCGATGGGGAAGCTACAATGACCGAATTACTGTCAGTATACGAACCAGATGACAGCAGCGGCTCCCTGACAGATAGCTCCGACGACAGATGGGTCCCTGTTAGACCCAAGCGTACCGGACCCCATTCTGGAGTTGTTGAGATGCAGGAATCGCAGGGTGCTCGTATGGAGCAGAGTGTGGGTACTAGTGCCGCTCATCCTTCTGACGACCTGGCAAGCGCCAGCGGCCTAGTACACCCTGGACCTAGTACAGCCAGCACTGCAGTATCACCTGGTGATGTGGCGAGTCCCCTAAGTGCAGTTTAAGCTGGTGCGGTGGCTAGCACAAGTAGTGGCCCGCAGCCACCGCGTATTCGTAGACAGGCCCGTAGAGCCCATAGTGCCCTCCCTGATGCGCTGGCATATCCCAATTGGCAACCCACTGATTCTACAGCGCCAGTACTTCCCCCATTCACCGCCCAACCTGGAATCCACATGGGGACAGCTGGTTTTACGCCCCTGAACTTTTTTGAGCTGTTCTTCATGGAAGATCTTTACAGATCTATTGTGGATCAATCAAATTTATATGCACAACAATTCATCGCCGCCAACCCAAATTCGCCCCTTGCCAGACCATTCGGCTGGAATCCTATAACGGTTTCCGATTTTAAAATCTTTCTGGGCCTTTCCCTCCACATGGGCATAACTAAACAGAGTGAATTGCGGCTATATTGGTCCACTAGCCCAGTTCACCATATGCGCATGTACTCTGCCTCCATGTCCAGGGGGAGATACGAGCAAATTCTGCGATTTATGCATTTCAGCGACAATGAACTCTGTCGTCCTCGGGGAGACCCTGAATATGATCGGCTCCACAAAATTCGGCCCCTCATAGACCACTTCAATCAGCGGTTTGCAGCCTTTTTTACCCCCAAAAAAGTTGTCTGCGTTGACGAGTCCCTGATTAAATTTACTGGCCGTCTTGCTATCAAACAGTACCTCCCCAGCAAGCGTGCCAGATACGGGATCAAACTGTATAAATTGTGTGACAGGGCCACAGGCTATACAGTTAGTTTCCGGGTCTATGAGGGAAAAGATAGCACTGTGGAGCCCCCGAACTGCCCAGACTACATAGGGAGCAGCGGTAAGATTGTTTGGGACTTGGTGTCACCCTTATCCGGAAAGGGGTACCATTTGTACGTGGACAACTTTTACATAAGCGTGCCACTATTTAGTCACCTGCTTGAATTACAAATTGGCGCATGTGGCACCGTGCGACCTAATCGCCGGGGTTTCCCCCAACGGCTTGTAAATTCCCGTCTTAGTCGGGGGGCGAGAGCCTGCTTGAAAACGGACAAATTGCTTGCAGTGAAGTGGAAGGATACACGGGATGTTTATGTTCTGTCCTCCCTTCACGCAGACACGACGATCCAAATCCCTACGGCAACTGGCGTTATGGAGAAACACCTCTGTGTCCACGAATATAACCTTAATATGGGAGGGGTGAACCTTAACGACCAGCTTTTGGCGCCGTATTTAGTTGCCCGTAAAGCCAGACGCTGGTACAAAAAAGTGTCTGTTTACCTTTTCCAATTGGCTATGCTGAACGCCTTTGTCCTATACAGGGCGTCAGGACAAACTGGATCCTTCCGGGAATTCCAGGAAGCGATCATCCTTGCCTACCTGTACCCAGGAGGCATGCCTGCCCAACTTCCCCTTCCAGATGCAGTAAGCGGGCTGCTTGAGAGACATTTTCCTTTTGTCCTCCCGAGTACCCCTACCCAAAGACGACCCCAAAGACGATGTCGTGTCTGTAGCAGGCGCGGATTTAGGCGTGACACCCGTTATTATTGTCCCAAATGTCCTGACCAACCTGGTCTCTGCATCGGGGAATGTTTCGAGCGCTACCATACACTAGTGGAGTATTAGCGTAGGGTACAGCATGACACAGTGTAGGGCACACAAACACAGGGTCTCGAAAGATGTTGGATGTCCATCGACATTTTGAGAGACCCAAGCTGGAAGATCGCAGTCCCAAATCAAGACATCAAGAAACAGTTAGAAAGAAAAATAAAAGGATCCGAAAACTGTTGTTGTGTCAATCATTTTATATGTTCTTCTACTCTTCCTACTGTACTTTTTTAATGTCCTTTGTTTGTTTTTTCATTCTTTTGTGACCTGTTTCTCTTGCAGGTACTCGTCGGCTACCATGACATTGATTTTATATATTCTGACACAAACAGTGTTTGCGCTCAGCATATATGGATACCTTTGCTGGTAGCAGCTGTGGTGATTTTCTGATTTCAGCACTGCAGTTAAAATCCTATTTTGGTATACGTGGATAGTGTCGTGTATACCCATCATTAAATTCAGTGGGTGGTTGTTTGGGTGGGTAATGATGAGTAATACTACGCATTATTCCTGTGCTGATTTCTGATAGGTTCTCTTTTTTTTTCGTTCAGCCCACAGGCTGCATGAAAAAAAAAAAAACCTATATGCCAAACAAGGACCAGCAATGTACTGGTACGTTGCTGGACTTTGAGTGGTTATACCAGGATGATGCCTGCAGATTTAGGCATCATCTTGGTATCGTTTTTTACAGCCAGCGGTCGGCTTACATGTAAAAGCAATCCTAGCAGGTAATTGGCCGCTAGACTGCTTTTACATACAGTGAGAGCAGCCTTCCGTGGTTTTTCTCGGGCTCTCCTGTCCCACCGGTTAACCCGAGAGTGCAGCCGGTGGTTCAATTATCTAACCATAGAGCTAATTGGAGATGAGAATGGCTCCAATCACCTCTATGGCCTAAGATACCGGAAGCTACGAGCATTTCATGACTTCTGTTTCGCTAAAAATAAACAGCGCCATTTGTAAATTGGGAAAGTATTTTATCACACCAATTTTGGTGTGGTCAGATGCGTTAAGGTCAGAGGAGAGATCTAGAGTCTAAAAGACCCCAATTTTTTTTAAAAAAAAGTACCTGTCACTACAGATTGCTATCATAGGGGATATTTAAATTCACTGTGATAACAATAAAAATGATTTAAAAAAAAATAAATAAAAGGAAAGGTGTCAAAATAACATAAAAAAGCAGAAAAAAAAAAATCAAGCCCCCCCCCTGTCCCCCCGTGCTTGCGGAAGCGTTGGTCTAGTGACATATGTAAACCGCAATTGCAGCATGCATGTGAGGTATCGCCGCGAACGCCAGGTCGAGTGCAGTAATTATTGCAGTATACCTCCTCTGTAAGTCTAAAGTGGTAACCTGTAAAGAATTTTAAATGTTTTTAAAAATGTATGTACTTTGTTGCCGCTGCAGAGGCGTGCACAATTTTTAAAGCATGTCATGTTTGGTATCTATGTACTTGGCATAAGATCATCTTTTAAATTTTACCAAACAAATTGGAATTATATAGTGTATTTGTGCAATAATTTAAAAAAAAATGTATTTTTTTCGCAGAAATTGCGTTTGGAAAATCTGTGCGCAAATACCGTGTGACAAAAAAATTTGCAACATCCACCATTTTATTCTATAGGGCCTCTGCTTTAAAGAAATATATAATGTTTGGGGGTTCAAAGTAATTTTCTAGTAAAAAAAAAAATATTTTTTCATGTAAACAAAAAGTCACAGAAAAGGCTTGGTTTTCAAGTGGTTAGAAGAGTGGGTGATGTGTGCGTAAGATTGAGCATAAAATGCCGGGACAGTTCAAACACCCCCCAAATGACCCCTTTTTGAAAAGTAGACACCCAAAGCTATTTGCTGAGAGGCATGGTGAGTCCATGGAATATTTTATATTTTGCCACAAGTGTCGGGAAAATTATTATTTTTTTTTTTTTTTGTTTTTTTACAGAAAGTTGTCACTAAATGATATATTGCTCACGCATGCCATGGGAATATGTGAAATGACACCCCAAAATACATTCTGTTGCTTCTCCTGAGTACAGGGATACCCCATGTGTGAGACTTATTGGCAGCCTAGCTGTGTACGCGCCCCCGAAAACCAATCCACATCTTCAGGTTTTCTAATGGCGTAAATTGCTGATTTTACCCCTGACTACCTGTCACAGTTTCAGAGGCCCTGAAATTTCAAGATAGCACAAAACCCCCCCCAAATGACCCCATTTTGCAAAGTAGACACTCCAAGCTATTGGCTGAGAAGCATGGTGAGTCCATGGAATAGTTTATATTTTGCCACAAGTTTCGGGAATTTTTTTTTTTTTTTACACAAAGTTGTCAGTAAATGATATAATGCTCACACATGCCATGGGTATATGTGAAATGACACCCCAAAATACATTCTGCTGCTTCTCCTGAGTACAGGGATACCCCATGTGTGAGATTTTTTGCCAGTCTAGCCGCGTACAGGACCCGGAAAACCAATCTGCACCTTCTGGCTTTCTAAGGGCGTAAATTGTTGATCTCACTCCTTACTACCTATCACAATTTTGAAGTCCATAAAAAGCCAAGATGGCACAAAACCCCCCCAAATGACCCAATTTTGCAAAGTAGACACTCCAATTTACTGTATTTGCTGAGAGGCATGGTGAGTATTTTGCAGCTCTCATTTTTTTTTGGAAAATGAAGAAAAAACAGGGAAATGCATTTTTTTCCCTCTTTTTTCAATTTCCAAAACTTTGTGACAAAAAGTGAGATCTGCAAAACACTCAACATGCCTCTCTGCAAATAGCTTAGGGTGTCTACTTTCCGAAAAGGGGTCATTTGGGGGGGGGGGGGGGGGTTGTGATGTCTTGGCATTTCATGGCCTCCGAAACTGTGATAGGTAGTCAGGAGTGAAATCAACAATTTACGCCCTTGGAAAGCCTGAAAGTGGAGATTGGATTTCGGGGACCTGTACTCGGCTAGACTGCAAAAAAGTCTCACACATGGGGTATCCCTGTACTCAGGAGAAGCAGCAAAATGTATTTTGGGGTGTCATTTCACATATACCCATGGCATGTGTGAGCAATATATTATTTACTGACAACTTTGTGTAAAAAAAAAACATATATATATATATATATATATATTTCCCGGAACTTGTGGCAAAATATAAAATATTCCATGGACTCACCATGCCTCTCAGCAAATAGCTTGGGGTGTCTACTTTCCAAAATGGCGTCATTTGGGGAGGTTTTGTGCTATCTTGGAATTTTAGGGCCTCCGAAACTGTGATAGGTAGTCAGGAGTGAAATCAACAATTTATGCCCTTGGAAAGCCTGAAAGTGGGGACTGGTTTTCGGGGACCTGTACTCGGCTAGACTGTCGCACACATGGGGTATCCCTGTACTCAGGAGAAGCGGCAGAATGTATTTTGGGGTGTCATTTCACATATACCCATGGCATGTGTGAGCAATATATAATTTACTGACAACTTTGTGTAAAAAAAAATATATATATATATATATATATATTTCCCGGAACTTGTGGCAAAATATAAAATATTCCATGGACTCGCCATGCCTCTCAGCAAATAGCTTGGGGTGTCTACTTTCCAAAATGGGGTCATTTGGGGGGGGGGGGGGGTTTGTGCTATCTTGGAATTTTAGGGCCTCCGAAACTGTGACAGGTAGTGCAGAGGTGACATGAACAATTTACGCCATTAGAAAACCTGAGAGTGTTGATTGGCTTTTGCGGTCCTGTACACAGCTAGGCTCCCAAAAAGTCTCACACATGGGGCATCCCCATACTCAGGAGAAGCAGCAGAATGTATTTTGGGGTGTCATTCCACATATACCCATGTCATGTGTGAGAAATGTATCTTTTAGTGACAGCGTTGTGTAAAAAAAAAAAATAAAAAAAAAATTGTAATTTTCCCGAAACTTGTGGCAAAATATAAAATATTCCATGGACTCACCGTGCCTCTCAGCAAACAGCTTGGGGTGTCTACTTTCCAAAATGGGGTCATTTGGGGTATCTTGACATTTCAGGGCCTCCTAAACCGTTATAGGTAGTGAGAAAATGCAATGAAAAATGTACGCCCTTTGAAATTCTGATGGTGGTGATTTGTTTTCGGGCTCCCGTACACAGCTAGCCTTCCAAAAAGTCTCACATATGTGGTATCCCTGTACTCAGGAGAAGCAGCAGAATATATTTTGGGGTGTAATTACACATATACCCATGGCATGTGTGAGCAATATATCATTTCAATGACAACTTTGTGTAAAAAAAAAAATATTTTTTTTAGTCATTTTGCAAACACCTGTGACAAAAAAATGAAATATTCAATGAGCTCAACATGCCTCTCAGAACATTCCTTAGGATGTCTACTTTCCAAAAAGTGGTAGTTTGGGGGGGTTTTGTGCTGCCCCGCCATTTTAGCACTTCATGAAATGAGATAGGCAGTCAGAAATTAAAGCTGCGTAAATTTCAGTATTTACACCATAGTTTGTAGACGCTATAACTTTTGCGCAAACCAATAAAAATACGCTCATTGATTTTTTTTTTGTCAAAGACATGTAGCTAAATATATTTTGGCCAAAAAAAATGACATAAATTGAGTATATTGGATATTTTTTAAAAGACAAAGTTGAAAATGTCATTTTTTTGCAAAATTTTCGCTCTTTTTTTATTAATATCGCAAAAAATAAAAAGCGCAGAGGTGATCAAATACCTTCAAAAGAAAGCTCTGTTTGTGGGAAAAAAAATTTTGTTTAGGTACAGCATTGCATGACCGCGCAATTATCAGTTAAAGTCATGAAGTGCCAAGTTGAAAAAAGGGGTCTGGTCTTTTAGCAGCCAAATCCTCCGGGGCTTAAGTGGTTAATGATTGCACTATTAGGATTTTGTGCCGCTTCTTTTTTTATTGATCATTTACAGCTGGTATCATAGTTGGTTAAGTGGCTGCTTACCTTTTCATTCTTTTTACTTGACCTAGCGTGGATTTTTTTCCTGTTTTATATTTACATCAGATTCCTTAACCCTACAACCACTAGCTGTTAATGACTATAACTAAAGGCTGCCATATTATGATGCTGTAAACCATCTTTTATAAATCCATTCTTCAGATCTCTCATTCATCCTTAACAACTTAACCCCTTGAAGATTTACTCCCTTTCGTGACCAAGCCATTTTTTGCGATAGGGCATGAGGTTACTTTAACTTACAATTGCGTGGTCGTGCGAGACTGTACCTAAATAAAATGTATGTCCTTTTTTTTCTCACAAATAGAGCTCTCTGTTGGTAGTATTTGATCCCCTCTGTGTTTTTTTTTTTTTACATCTCCTAAGGTTGTACTTAATGCTTTTTTCTCCTCAGTCTGTACACAGGAAGAGGAGGGGTACACTGACCATGACTGTATGGTTAGCAGTAATTCACAGGACTTGCCGCTATGGCTAACAGAGGGTGAAATCAGGGAAAGGCTGGATAAAATTAACACAAATAAATCACCAGGCCCGGATGGCGTACATCTGAGAGTGCTCAAAGGACTTAGTAAAACTATATCTAGACCACTGTTCCTGATCTTTGCTGACAGTATTATGACAGGAAATGTACCAGGAGATTGTAGGAAAGCTAACGTGATACCTATATTCAAAAAAGGGCAGAGGCATATCCCAGGAAATTATAGGCTGGTCAGCCTGACATCGATAGTATGTAAGCTTCTGGAGGGGATGATAAGGGACTATATTGTAGAGTTTGCTAACGACAACAACATCATCAGCAGTAATATGCACGGGTTTACAAATGGGCGTTCTTGTCAAACCAATCTGTTAACATTCTACGAGGAGGTGAGCTGTGAGCTAGATAGGGGGATGTGGTGTACCTTGATTTCGCTAAGGCGTTTAAAACAGTTCCCCACAAGCGCTAAATTTATATTATTAGGTCTGCAGGCATCGACCACAAGGTTTTCTCTTGGATACGGAACTGGCTAAAAGGGTGTGTCCAAAGGGTGGTAATAAATAGCGCATACTCAGACTGGTCTGGGGTGGTAAGTGGGGTCCCCCAAGGCTCAGTCCTGGGACCAACCTTGTTCAATTTATTCATAAACAGCATTGAGGACGTGATCATTAGTTCTATATCAGTTTTTGTAGATGACACAAAATTGGGCAGGGCATAACTGCACAGCATGATGCAGATATCTTACAGAATAACCTGAACAAAATAACAGACTGGGCAACAACATGGCAAATGAGGTTTATTGTGGAGAAGTGTAAGGTTTTGCACTTGGGGACTAAAAACATAAAAGCACAATACACTTTAGGGGGGGGAACTTTGGGGGAATCAAAAATGGAGAAAGATCTGGGAGTCTTGGTAGAGGATAGACTAGGCAATAGCATGCAATGTCAAGCGGCAGCTGCCAAAGCTGGCAGAATATTAGCATGCATAAAGAAGGGGATGTATTCCAGAGATAAAACTATAATCCTTCCACTTTATAAAACTCTGGTCTGACCGCATCTGGAGTATTCTGTCCAGTTCTGGTCGCCAGTCCTCAGGAGGGATGTGTTGGAGCTGGAAAAAGTCCAGAGAAGAGCAACTAAACTAATTAGGGGATTGGAGGACCTTCATTATGAAGAGCATCTACAATCACTTAATTTATTCTCCCTGGAAAAGAGACGCCTGAGTGGAGACATGATAGCAATTTACAAATACCTCAATGGTGATCTCAGCATAGAAAAAAAGCTATTCAATCACAAGGATTGCATGAGGACATGAGGACATACAATGCGATTACATGAGAAGCGTTTTAACCTCAGGCAACGCAGGGGGTTCTTTACTGTTAGGGCTACAATATTGTGGAATTCTCTACCACAAGAGGTAGTTTCTGTGGGAAGTATGGCTACTTTGAAAAGACTCTTGGACATACATCTCAAGGATCAGAACATTAAGGGGTATGAGAGATGATTACGGCCACACACACCTACACAGGTTGAACTGGACGGACTATTGTCTTTATTCAACCTCAACTACTGTTTAACTATGTAACTATGTACAGCCAAGCCAAGCAATCTTTGGCTATACTTCTCCTTTAAGCATTTAAAAAGCACTATGAGATTTATTGATTTATTTTTTATAGATTTATTTTTCTCTTTCCTATACAATAGATATGGTGATGAGTATTATGCAGAGGATTTCTTGCTCTGGAAGACCTAAAAACAACTCTTTATTTGGATGATCTGGAATAAAAGCACGTTAGACCTCATTTTTTTGTAGAGGTCATATTATGAAGGTGAGCAAGTTTGAGTGACACTGGTGATCAGGCTGAATTTCACAGTGTGTATTTAAAGTAGTACATACACGTTGTGGACTCACCTGGATTGTGAATTTATTGTTTTGTTGTGCACATATATGTGTGGATTGTTCACAATATTCTGTTTATCTAGCACTTTATATGTACATTTTGAGATGATTTTGTGCTAGTTTTTACACAGTGCTGTTTTGTTAGAAATATTTACAGCTTTTTCACCATTATTTGTATATCACTTGATTATTGAAAGCATTTTATGTGAATTGGAGTTTAGTCTGGGTAGTGCTGCACTACATATTTTGTTATTGATACACTGAGTGTGCTGTCAATGCAGATCACGACTGCACACGTGCGCGGGATTGATGTCATGGCAGCCCAGTCATTCCAACAGCCACACAGCACAAACCCAGAAGGAAGACCGGGTTAAGATTGAAGCACCAGGACCAGAGACAGAGCAGTGTTAAAGCGCTCTGCTTGACAGATAGGTCTGCCTTAACCACTTAAGCCCCGGAGGATTTGGCTGCTAAAAGACCAGGAGGTTTTTTGCGATTTTTTACTGCATGATTTTAACAGACAATTGCGCGGTCGTGCGAAGCTGTACCTAAACGAATTTGACGTCCTTTTTCTCCCACAAACAGAGCTTTCTTTTGGTGGTATTTGATCACCTGTGCGATTTTTTGATCATGCGCTATAAACAAAAAAAGAGCGTCAATTTTGCAAAAATAACAATATTTTTCAAATTTTTTATATGAAATTCCCCCCCAAAAAAATGTAAAAATCAAAATTTTTTAACATTTTCAGCCAATTTGTTTTATGCTACATATGTTTGGTAAAAAAAAATCGCAAAAAGCGTATTTTGATTGGTTTGCGCAAAAGTTATCACGTTTACTAACAAAGGGAAAGATTTTTGTCATTTTTTGGTGTTTTTTTTTTTTTAAGGCGTAATGGCGGCGATCTGCGATTTTTTTTTCGGTACTGCGACATTGCGGCGGACAGATCGGACCCTTGACTGACATTTTTGACACTTTTGGGGGTACCAGTGACATTACTGCAGTAATCAGTGCTATACATATGCACTGTTACTGCAAAAATGACACTGGCAGGGAAGGGGTTAACTTTATTGGACAGGGAGGGGTTAAGTGTGTCCTAGGGGCGTGATTCTAACTGTGCAGGGACATTGCTATTGGTGTAAAAACAAAGATCAACGGTCCTACATAGTAGAACCGTCTGATCTTCATTTTTACACCAGGGAGAATGACGGGCGGCTTGTTTACATAAGCCGCTCCGCCTTTCTCCCTTCACCGGAGCGATCGTAGTGTGACCGGCGGACATCGAGTCCGCCGGTCACACACACTGACTTGTCTGTGAACGAGCCGCGGCGGGCGCGCGCCCGCAATTGGCTCGCAAGTCAGTGACAGGCGAGTGACGTATCCATATGTCACTCTGCCTGGCCGGGGCTGAGCGCCGCAGTATATAGTCGTGCGGCGGTCGGCAACCGGTTAATGTGCTAGTATGAGGTGCATACTAGCATTTTATGACATCACACTGTAGGTGGTCATTTTTAAAATGATATTTGTGAAGTTTAGTACCTCTTTTGTTCTTGTTGTTAAGTCGTTTAGTCATGTCCCACTCTTCGTGACCTCATGGACCATAGTGTGCCAGGCTTTTCTTTCCTCCATTGCCTCCCGGAGCTTGTTTAACTTAATGTTAATTGTTTTGATGATGCTATTTATCCTTCTAGTTTTCTGTCATCCTCTTCTCCTTTTTCCTTCCATGGTTCCCAACATCAGGGTCTTTTCCAATGAGTCCTCTCTTCACATTAGGTGGCCAAAGTATTTGAGTTTCAGCTTCAGGATCTGTCCTTTCAGTGAATATTCAGGGTTGATTTCCTTCAGGATTGACTGGTTTGATCCTCTTTCCCTCCAAGGGACTTTTAAGAGTCTTCTCCAACACCATAGTTCAAAAGTATCAATTCTTAAGCGTTTAGCCTTCCTTATGGTCCGACTTTCACAGCTACAGGTTACTAATCGGAATATTATAGCTTTGACTATACTGCACTTTGTTGGTAGGGTAATGTCTCTGCTTTTAATGATGTTGTCTAGGTTTGCCATCGTTTTCCTCCCAAGCGTGATCTTGTAGCCTAGGAAGATAAAACCTGTCACTGTTTGCATTCCTTCTTCTTCTATTTGCCAAGGAGTGATGGGACCAGTTGCCATGATCTTCGTTTTCTTAATGTTCAATTTCAGGCCAGATTTTGCACTCTCATCTTTCATCTTCATTAAGAGACGCTTTCGTTTTTCTTCACTTTCTGCAATTAGTGTGGAATTATCTTCATATCTCAGGTCGTTGATATTTTTCCCTGTGATCTTGATTTCAGCTTGTGATTCATTGATCCTGGCATTTTGCATGATGTACTCTGCATATAAGTTGAATATAAGCCTGTATTATTTACAGCATGTCTATTGTGAGTTTGCTCGGCGTAAACAGAGCCAGAAAATTTCCATCTGATAAAAAAGGACAATGCATTCAGTATCTTATAAAAACAACCTATAGTTGTGATCATTTGATGTGTTTGTTTTTCTGGGGGTTTTTTTCTACTATAAAACAGAATTGTAATAAAAAAAAAGAGGCAATGTTTTATAAAAAAAAAAAGTGCTCACTTTTACACTTCTATAGTTGAGCAATCTGTCATTAAATGCAAACTGTACAGTAATCAACAAAGCATTACCAAATCACATATTGAAACTCTGCTCCTAAACAGCCTAGGTTAACATATGTTTACAACAAACTTCTCTGGGTGCCTTCTGGTCTGGTAAAGCCGAAATCTAGGCAGATATAAAAGACACAAATGAATGCAGAGCTGTGATCATTTATACATCTTCACATTTATGCTTTTAAAGCTGAATTCAAGGAATTCAGCAACTTTGCAAAAAGTGCAGGCACACTATGAGTCAAATCCAAATTAGGTGCATGTCACCTCCAGGACTTATCTCGATTACATATATGTGACAAGATTATTGCACTCCTGGTGAATAAAACTCCAGGCTGTAATAGGAGAGACACACAGCAGTTATGCCCGCCCCTCCCCTCTGCTGCCCATTCACAGGAGCCTTTGTATTTTGTAAATGAGTTTACATAATACAAAGGCATCTGCGAATGGGCAAAAGTAGGGGAGGGCATAGCAGTTCCAGAAACTTTGCTCTTATAAGAACAGAGATAACAGTGAGTAGCATTGGAGCTCCTAAAGTTATCTTCCTAAACCACAATAAACCTGTCAGATGTGAATAACAGAGATAAGTTTAAGAGACAGCAGGCACCTTGTTAGACTTAACTCATGGTATGCCTGCAGTTTTTACAAAGTAGCTGAATTTCTGGGAATTCAGCTTTAAATGCAAGCAGTGTAAGTACCTGCATTTGATCTGGTATTAGCCTCTTGCAGTTAGTGTACAGCAGAGCTCGGACTAGAAGAGGGAGGAACAGCACAGAGTACCGATCACGTAATTTGTTGACAAGAAGCATGCAGATAGTAGGAGAAAACAGAGCGAAAGATAGATGAGATTATCACAGTGCTGCTTCTCCTTCATTGTCCATCTAAGTCTGGAGATGGGCCCATGATGGCCTAGTTAATCGACATTGACTGTCATTCCACCTGGCAGACTGGACTGGAAGTTTATTGACTTATTATTTATTATTTTTTTTTTGACTGAAGTTCTGGTTTAAATATAGCATTGAAAGCATCTTGTAACATATGCTCAAAAAGTGCAAAAATACCTGTTAATCTTGTTTGGAAACAAATGAGCTTGTAACTCCTTGTGCTCTCTGCCTCTGTCACACTGAAATCTCAGGAAGTGTTATCAGCCCTGGCCAGTTCTTCTCTGTGAACTACTAAATAGGGATGATCGAACTTTTGAAAAGTTCGGTTCGACCAGAACACCCGAATTTTCCAAAAGTTCGGTTCGGATTTCAGAACCCCATTGAAATCAATGGGACCCCAACTTCGGTAATCAAAAAACACAATTTTTAAGCCCTAAAACCCAATAAATGCCCCTAAAAAGTGCCTAGGGTTCTGGGTCATGTCCCATTAACTATTAATCACACAAAAAAAAGTTTTGATAAAAAAAGCCAATTATTGAAAAAAAAAAAAAAAAAAAAAAAGAGAGAGATTTTTTGATTTTTACTTTGGATTTCGTATCTGGGGGGTCTAAAAGGTGTGCATGTGAAGTTTCAGCTCTGTAGCATGTCCAGAACCATGAAAAAAAAAAGATACATTTTCAGTAGAACAGGGATGTGGGTCGGGACCTCCTTTAACTTTAACACATACATATAAATATATGTATGTGTGTATATATACCACTATACACAAGTTCAGATGTTTTGCCTGCCTCAAAAGAACCCAGAAAAATGCCAAAAAAACGCTAGCGTCAAAAAAAAAAATGCCCAGGTGTGTTTTTGCTGGCATTTTTTGGGGGGTTTTGGAGGCAGGCAAAACATCTGAACTTGTGCACAGTACCACTATACACAAGTTCAGATGTTTTTTCTGACTCCAAAGAACCCAAAAAAATGCCTGCTATTAAAGCGGTAAGGTGCTGTGCAAAGCGAGAAACCATATTGGTGTGATCTGAAAGTTTTCAAATACAAACAATCTTTTTTTTATGGTTCTGGACATGCTACAGAGCTGAAACTTCACATGTACACCTTCTAAAATGTGTACCTGTGAAGTTTCAGCTCTGTAGCATGTCCAGAACCAGAAAAAAAGGATTGTTTGTATTAGAAAACTTTCAGCACAGGAATATGGCTTCTCTGCTGTAACACCTTGCCGGTTTCAAAGCAGGCATTTTTTTGGGTTCTTTGCAGTCAGGAAAAACATCTGAACTTGTGTATAGTGGTACTGTGCACAAGTTCAGATGTTTTGCCTGCCTCCAAAACCCCCCAAAAAATGCCAGCAAAAACACACCTGGACATTTTTTTTTTTTTGACGCTAGCGTTTTTTTGGCATTTTTCTGGGTTCTTTTGAGGCAGGCAAAACATCTGAACTTGTGTATAGTGGTATATATACACACATACATATATTTATATACACACCTAGACATATATAGGTGTGATAGTAGCAGAAATATATTACTGTAAATGATTTCATTAGCGCAAGCATATATTTCTGCTACTATCACACCTATATATGTCTAGGTGTGTATATAAATATATGGATGTGTGTATATACACCACTATACACAAGTTCAGATGTTTTGCCTGCCTCCAAAACCCCCCAAAAAATGCCAGCAAAAACACACCTGGGCATTTTTTTTTTTTTGACGCTAGCGTTTTTTTGGCATTTTTTTGGGGTTCTTTTGAGGCAGGCAAAACATCTGAACATGTGTATAGGGGGTATATATACACATATATGTCTGAATATATACCCCTAGACATATATAGGTGTGATAGTAGCAGAAATATATTACTGTAAATGATTTCATTAGCGCAAGCATTTATTTCTGCTACTATCACACCTATATATGTCTAGGGGTATATATTCAGACATATATGTCTATATATACCCCCTATACACATGTTCAGATGTCATGTCTGACATCAAACATGTCCTCAAAAAAGCACTGGCAGTGGCAGCCCCTGCAGCATAAAAAATGCTTGGCTGGTGAGAAACCATATGGGTGTGCCGAAGCAATTCAGAGAAATGATCATTTCTCTATAGCGGTCACCCTGCTATGGAAGGGTTTTGTCACCCTGCCATAGCAGTCACTGCCAGTTAACCCTACACTACACTACGGTCCCCTTACACTTAACACTTTCCCTACAGAAACTGAATTTTTGAAGCTAACTTAAGTGTAAAGGAGCACTCTAACTACACAAGATATCCCTTTCCTCACACTAATAAATAGCTAAATGACACTTTTAAAGTAAAATTAACAGAACTGCTTCCACTCTCTTCCATGTCCAGTATAACAATCCTAGGAATATGGCGGGGGCGATCTTATATACTGGGGGCGTATTCACTAATGATTGGTTTAGGGACCCCCTAGTCACTCCATTCACATTCCTAGCATTCTCCTGCCCCCTCAATTGGCTTTTGCTAATGGTTCTGGTCCAATCACGGGCTTTTAAAGCCCATTTCCTGAAGCATTGCATTTTGGGTGGTTCTGGTTGCCGAATTCCGAACTTTTTGGGCAAAAAGTTCTAAATTCGGCCGAACTTCGAACACCCAATGTTCGGGCCGAACCGTTGGTCGACCCGAACCGTTCGATCATCCCTACTACTAAACACATCTCCCTATGTTATGGCAGCAAAGGGAAGGGAAAGTGAGTTAGCATTGAACAGCGAGTTACCATTGTCATCCTAGGACAGGAAGCGTGCTAGTGGCAGGATCACTGAAAATAAATTTAAAAACCTGAAAAAAACATAAATTGGTTCTAAAGGCAGAAGTTTTTTTTTATCTTAATGCATTTTATGCATTAAGATAAAAAACCTTCTGTATGCAGCAGGTCCCCTCAGCCCCCCCCCCTAATGCTTACCCGAGCCCCATCTGGATTCAGCGATGTTGCATGAGAGACTCCTGATTGGCTGCGACACAGCAGCGAGTGCCAATGGCTCCTGCTGATGTCCATCAAAATCAGTGAGCCAATGAGGAGAGAGAGCGGCGGGTCTGAACTGACACACAGAGCAGTGGTTAGGCTTGGTGCCCCGCTAGCAAGCTGATTGCTGTGGGGGCACTCAGAAGGAGGGAGGGGCCAGGAGCACTGTCAAGGGACCCAAAAAGAGGAAGATCCAGGCTGTCCTGTGAAAACCACTGCACAGAACAGGTAAGTATAACATGTTTGTTAATTTAAAAAAAAAAAAAACAAGACTTTAGTATCACTTTACGAAAGAAAATATTGAAAATATTGATGAGCTTCTTTGGGGCGACCCGGAGCAACCTGCATAGACTTCAATGTTATGAAGTCCGTGCCGGCCGCTCCGAGGTCGCGGTGCGAGCAGCGCGCCACGACCTATGAGGTCGCCCCGGCAAGTCGGATCGCCCCAGTGTGAACAGAATGGTAAGTTTCAAGATATTAATATTTTGGTCTTAGGATTTGATACACATTTTACTAAAATCACAATTACAAGTCTCTGGCTACTAGGAGCATTATGAGTGTTTAATTTCATTAGGTTTTGAAAAGTGCCTTTCGGGGCTTTATTTCTCATTGAATAGGTACAGGAACTTCCCCCTTTTGAGCCACCTCTTGTCTCTGCCCCTACCCGCCTCAGAGCACCGTTGCTTGGTTCAACCCCCTACCCAGCTCCCAGTAATGCTGCTTTTAGAGAATATAGAACCGAATAACATTTTGTGGTGCTAAGTGATTTTTATGGAATTTGTTATTGATAAGAAGAAAAACAGTAAAATAGATCCCCTATAGTTAGTAACAATAAATGCCTCTAGCAACAATAGACTCCCAATAGCCAGCATCAATAGACCCTCCTGCAGCCAGCAACAATAGACCCCTCCCGCAACAGTAGATTTTCCATGCAACAAATAGATTCCTCAGCAGCCAGCATCAATAGACCCTCAAACACACCCCAGCACCCCTTGTCATTACAAACACTTTATTTTCAAAAGTAATGGGATGCTTGCCTTTACACACACATGAACTTTAAGGGCATCCCAGTCTGACAAAGCTTATTTACTAAGCAAAATATGTAGAGTTTTACTTTTTTGGGAACACTATATGATTTGGGGTACAGCATGGTTTGTAGGGAGGGTGTTTCTTTAGGTTTGGCAGGTTTTACCAGTGCTAATAGCATTTCCTTTTTTGAGGCAGGCTTGATTAGCTTTTCTTTTTGTTTTTCCAAAATCAGCTTTTCTAGCCTTCAGAATAAGACTAGGCAGGACAACATTTGTCAGTCTAATTGTTAGCCAGCCATCCGACTTAGGCTTCTTTCACACGGTCCGCCTCCGCAGGCGGATCCGTGCTGCTCAGCGGGGATCGATCCGCGATCCCCGCTGAGCCGGGCGGATGACAGCTCCGTCTCCGCTTGCAGAGCGGAGAGGGAGGTGTCTCAGCACCCGCTGCCCTCTATGGGGGATCGGAGGAGAGCGGACCGCTTGTCCGCTCTCATCAAATCCGCTCTGCTCCGATTACTGAACGTATGGAAAAATAGGGTTTCCATCCATCCAGATTTCAGCACAGGATCAGATGCGGATGGCAGCGGGTGTCAGCGGAGGTGACCTCCGCTGACACCCGCTGCCCCATAGAGCTGCATGGAGGATCCGATCAGATCCGCCTAAAAAACTGACAGGCGGATCTGATCGGACCGCCCATGTGAAAGAGCCCTTAGAGAGCAGAAGATATTAGGAAAGCTTGACAAGCAAGAATAGCCAGCCAATTCAGTAGTCTGTAGCCATCCAGATTCTGACAGGCTATATTCTCTGAGACAAACTTGATAAGAGAGCTTATGAGAGAGAGATTTCCTATGAGGCAGGTTTGAACAGATTTTGTAGCCTTCAGATACAGACCAGGCAGGTAATATTTTCTTCTTCAAATGTCAGACAGCCATAAAGTTTTGTGAGCAGTGAACATATAGATACTAGCTCCAGCGGATAGCTTTGCTACAAGAGAAGATATTTAGGATAGATATGAGCTTGAGAGATAGAGCCTTACAGCTTTTAGATTGACTTGATGAGTAATGCCCCGTACACACGATCAGATTATCGAACGATCTGTCGTCCGTTTTTTGTTGCATGCTAGTCTCATGTCGAAAGCGAAGAGGTTACTTTCATACGAAAATTACCTTACGACAGAATTCTACTTCAGAAGTGATGTCATGTGTTGAATTGCTTTGTATGTGTTCTTTCGTTTCTGAGCATGCCTAGTCTTGCTCTTACGATTTTTTTCGGACGAAAACTTTACTAATTAAATGAAAATCGGACATTGTGTTGACGTACGATAAAACATTTTTTATAGCCTGCACATCCAGTTTTTGTCGTCCAAAAATTCGTAATCGGCTGTCGAAAGCACCATACTAACAATCCGAAAATCGGCAGATCGCTCGTTGGACGAAATTTCCCTTCAGATTTTCGTATCGTGTGTATGGGCCTTTAGAGGAGCAAGCATAACTAGTGGTGTGTGGCTCAGGGGCGTAACTACAGGGGTTGCAGGGGTTGCAATCGCTACCGGGCCCCATGCTCCAGGGGGCCCGGTAGCAAACCAGTGGGTGAACTTCCAGGATCGCAAAGGTCACACTTGCGACCGGACCCTGGCATTGCACCACTGTGGGGAGGCCCCAAGATTGCAGGAAGTGGGCCCACAAGATTGCAGGAAGGGGGCCCACTGCAGAACTTGTGAAAGAATCCTGCTGCGGGACCGTAATAAAAGGCCATGCAACGAGTGTAAAGAGCCCCAGGATTAGTGGGAAGAGCCCTGGGCTTGAAGGTAAGGGCCCCCGCCAGGGGTCTGGGGGGCCCTTCATGGTTACTTGCTTCAGGGCCCTGAAGGTTCTAGTTACGCCTCTGGTGTGGCTACCTAGTTTTCTACAGACCATCTTGTCGAACATGCAAAATTTGAGACTCCATGGGAGAGAGTTTGTCCTCTCTTTCCTCATTATCTATCTTCTCTTTTGGCTTGATTAATCATCATTGTGTGCACTCAATCATGAGTACACTATTGGCCAACCAATAAACCACCTTCCCTTTTTGTACATATATACAGTCCAGACAATGCTTTATAGGAATGAAGAAAAGCTATATTTTAAATACCTATGGTTTATGGTGCGTAAGGATTATGGTGCGTTCAGTGTAGCTTCAGTTTGTTGCCAGTCTGGTATTTTTTTGCTAAACTTCAGGTATTAGTCTGTATTGATTATAAAACAGAGATACGGTATGTATTATGATTTGTTTTCCTGTTCTGTGGTTTCCTACTTGTCTTTCTTGCCTGTACTTATTTTCTATCTAAACATCCCTAATCAAATAATCTCGGGGCTAAATTATGGCATATACTTAAAGTGTATTTATGATCAAAACATAAAATCCTATACATTCTATTTCAATTTTTGTCTAGCCTACAACTGTTTGTCTGAATGATCTTGCCTCCAACTTGCTATTCTGGGTTCATCTAAACAGATAAGAAAAGGTGTCTGCAGAAATAAATATTATCTACCATAAACATCTTTTATTCTTTTTGATCATCAACAATTGTTGCGCTGCTCTTGATCAAATGTCCTGATCTAAAACAGAGATTTGTATTACGATTTGTTTTCCTGTTCTGTGGTTTCCTACTTGTCTTTCTGCCTATACTTATTTTTTATTTAAACATCCCCAATCAAATAATCTCCGGGCTACAGTATATTGTGGCAAATATTTAAAGTGTATTTATGGTCAAAACATAAAATCCTATACGTATACATTTTACATTTTTTTTCCTAGCCTACACCTGTTACTCTGAATGATCTTGAAGTTTGTAAACTAAAACTTACTTAATGAAGATCCCCACATATTTACTTCCTTGAATTCTGTGACCTATATTCACTATGTCCTGTGAGTACGCACTGCCGTGTCACACTTGACTGAGGGACCTGCAAAATGCCAAGGGTTGGGTTATCTATCAAACATTAAACACTTGACCCATTCCCCCTTCCAGACAACTTTAATGCATATAATACAGTCAATGTATAACAAATAAACCAACCTCAGCTTATGCCCAGTCTAAGGTCTTTGAAGGCCTATATACTCACGATTAACCGGTTGTATTTGCCACCCAATCAAAGGCCCCCGCCTGCAACTACACAAGCTCAGGGACAATTAACCACTTATGTACTACCAGATACAAACTAATTAATACCCTGATGTTACCACCATATTGTTAGGAAGGGACACCCATACCTCAGATGGGCCCAACCTACAATTTTCCACAATTATTTAACCAGCACTGCCTTCAAAGACCCAATAGACCTCCTGCCTGCTGCTATGACAAGAAATTAAAAGGACCAAGAAATTTAATAGCAAGCTAACAACAAAAGAACCGAAAACCCACTAACAAATACCCCAGCACCTTGAGAAAGTAGAAGGCTCTCCCAAACCAAAACAAACAAGGGAGGAAGGTTGGAGAAAACTGTCTGATGCTATGATGAGCTCCAACTGAGCTCTGACACGATCCCCCCCTCCTCTCTATAAGTCACACTCTCTGCCTTGAACTCTCCAATCTGGTAAGCAGAATGAATAATTCTAAATCACCCCACTAATACTCCACTTCTTCTGCAGGCCCCAGCCATGTTGGCCCTCCTCCTAGTTTCAGCCATATACTTGACTGAGGGACCTGTACAATGCCGAGGCTCTGGTTATCTATAAAACATTAAACACTTGACCCTTTCTCCTTACAAAATGACCAGACAACACATTTTATTTGAAGTTGAATGGCCATAGCAGCATTTTTATTACAAACCATTAAATACAACATTCACAAGAAAACAAGTTTAATGCATATTATACAGTCAATGCATAAGGGAAAAAAAAACAACCTCAGCTTATGCCCTGTCTAAGGTATTTTAAGGCCTATATACTCATGATTAACTGGTTGTATCTGCCACTCACTCAAAGGCCCCCAGCTGCAACTACCCCGGCTCAAGGACAATTAACCACTTACCTACTACCAGATACAATAGGATCGAAAGACATAGGGATAGGGGGCAAAAGGATTTTTCCTGGTACCGTCAAAAGCATTCCTGCCAAATAAAATCAAATACTTTATTATATGTTATGAAAGAATACAAAAAGTAAAAACATTCATTATTAAAAAGATTACTCCCATTACAATGGCTTAACTGTGCAATAATTAGTATACCCAATTAAGGGATCTGATACTATATGTTATGCACATGGATTGAGCAGGCAACCAGTACTTAACAGAAGCGTTAATCCCGCTTCTTCAGGAGTTTCAAGAATATGGAAAGACCTTTTACTATAACAAAGAATATATATAAGGCAATTATTTGGTCATTTATTCTGAAGGAATATAAATCATAAATGCATACATATAATTCTAATTCCAATAGCTGAAGTAGTCACTCAAGCACTTACCCCTAGCACTAAATACACATAGGATGGAAAAAGACCAATGTGCGGGCTCCAAAAATTCTCCCCAGGGCAAGTGTGGGAGCAGGTACAAGAGACCATAAACAACTATATAAATAAAATGGAGGAGAATTAGGCTCCATCACTGGGGGTATATACAAAATAAAAGTAGATAGTATGGCATGAGACAGGACACAAGGTCCATACATACCACTATAGCGTTTTTTGAATACACATAGAAAGGCCTGTCGTGTAATCCCAAAAGGGATGCCCAATGCTAGGGTTGCTAAGGTTATAATGGAATAATACATCCTATAATATATATATATATATATATATATATATATATATATCGTCAAGAGGTATTATATGGAGAAGCAAGAAAGAGCTACATAGATCTTTTAAAGTGACAGTACATACCAGTATAATATCTAGGATAACCAAGCAAGACTGATAAATTAGCATGACAGGCAAGAATTTAATTGAGATCAGGTGGTCATAAGCAGGGGCTGACTGGCAACTTTTGGCCCAGGGGGCAAGTACAAACAAGAGACCCATGGTGCAGTGACCCCCCTCCCACTCTCCCTCTTCCCAGACTCCTCCTGACCCCCATTCCAGGCTGAAGCTCCACTCCAGGTACTCTATACTCACTGGCCAAATCCGGGTTCCCGACCTGGTCAGCAGGGGGCAGTTGGGGGGAGCTGGGACAGCTCGGTTGGAGCTGCCTGGCGAAGGAGAGTCTCCAGTGGGGCATGGAACCCGGCCCCTGCTTAGACACAGTTTACACCATCAATGCTGGGGGGGGGGGGCGGGGGGCGGGGGGGTCTGCGCTCTGTCCTTGTCTTCATCCCGCACTCAGTAAGTCAGCAGTGGGGACTTTTTACTTCTCTTCACCAAGAATCCTTTAGGCATGTCTGTTAAAAAAGCGGTGTAGCCTTTTTTACGGGGCATCAGAGTGGCCCCCTGCCCCCTGGCCCAGTCCTCCCCTGGTCATGAGATGTACAGGAGTGTGCTATTATTCAAGGCTTACTTTGGTATCATATGATAATAAGACCTATATATATATATATATATATATATATATATATATATTAGTGATCAACAGATATCAGATTTTCCTTGCCGAGATTTTTGCACATTTAAAAATTTTTTATTTTTTTATTTTTACACTTGACAGGTACTGTTGTGGAGGGATCTGGGGGTCTAAAATACCCCAAACCCCTCCTCTGCACCTAAAAACATTCAAAACTGTTTTGAATGCTGTAATTTTTTTTTAATCTGGCGCCGGATACCCGGAAGTGATGTCATGACATTACTTCCGGGTGTTTACATGGAGACCCGATCAGAGCCGAATGCCGCTTTGATCGGGTCTTCTCTTCAGCGGCCGTGCAGGTAGGATGCCCGGGATAGCCGACTGTCGGCTATGGATGCTGGTACTGGGGTGATGTCTCTAGCTGCAGGCATCACTCCGGTACAACACTTTCCCGAAATATCTGCAATATCTGTAACCTCAGGGGCCGTTTCTGATATATCGGGGAAAGTACAGATCGGCCCTCGATATATCGGCTTTACCGATAATCGGTCGATCCCTAATATATATACAGTATTAAAGCAAAACAGTGCCGCGCAAAACAAATGAGGAAATTAAACAAATTCAGAAACTATGTGCAATAAATACGAAGTGCAATAGTGCTAAATATTATAAATGTGAACAAATTAAATAATATAGATTAAAAGTAATATTCACAATAATAAAAAAAAGTTGCAAATCGTGCAAATGATAATAAATCGTGCACACCAAAATGAGTGAATATAAATGCAACTGAAAATATGTATACAGGGGCCACCCTTTATGCAATGATATAAAGTGCTGAGTGTGCAGAAGTAAACACAATAAGATATAATTGTATGAAACCAAGTGAAAATAAAGCGATTGTGACTAAGCAGATATAAACAATAATCGCTTCATAAAGTGCTGATGGCGATTACCCGTTATCAGAGAAATATTGCACTCTCCAGAGTTGCACTCTAACAAGTCCACTGTGAGTGATCCAATGGTATCCTTTGTGGTGACAAGTGCCTTCACCTCCCCACCCTATGTGATTGGGTCCTCACCTCCGCTCCTGCGACCTAGTGGCTAACCATAGGTCTAAAAGCGTAATATTGCCCCTCAAGGGCCACCTTTCCTGGAGCCAGGGAGTATGCGTCAGCCCCTCAGTAAAACGTCACTCTCCGGGCAACACCCCTCATGGAAACTGGTGGTAGTAACATGAAAAGAAGGGGGACTCGAATAGTGCTTATACCCTTTTTAAATTTATTCAATAATAAAAAACATGTAGACAGGTACTCACATTTAATGGTGCTTGCAGTGCACCAAACTAAAAACAGCCTTTCTTAACCTCCCTGGCGGTATGATTCTTTTGGATTTTAGGTGCTGAAAGCGGTATCATTATTTTGCATGTAATTCTTGTGAATGAGCAGCCCAAACCAACTGTACACATTTATTATATATATTATATATATATATATATATATATATATATATATATATATGTATGTATACATATATTATATATATATATATATATATATATATATATATATATATATATAAAATGTATACAGTTGGTTTGGGCTGCTCATTCACAAGAATTACGTATATATATATATACCTGTGTGTGTGTGTGTATATATATATATATGTATGTATATGTATATACGTATATATATATATATGTATATATATACGTATATATATATATATATACTGTATATATATATATATATATATATATATATATACACATATATTTACATAAAAAGTACAGTAAAACTGCAGGAAAGGGCACTGGGGGGCAATGTAATGTGATTTTATTTTGAATGGTATCAGTGTGTTTGGTGTGTTTTACATTTGAATTTGCCGCCGGTTCCACCCACCGGCGGACGTCACGTCGCCAGAGACGGAAGCCGGGGCTCGCAGACGATCGGGAGAGAGCTCCGCCGCCGCATACCGCCCGCATTCATCGCTGGATCCTGGAGAAAAGGTAAGTAAAACCTCTTCCAGCATCCAGCGATCTTCCTAGCGCTACCCCAAGTGTGGCTCGGGGTTACCACTTTTGGCACTAAAATCTAACCCCGAGTCACGCTCGGGAATACCGCTAGGAAGGTTAATCAGCGTGTGTGATGGTAACCAGGCAGAAGTGGAACATCTGTAAAAGCTGCTCCTGTACTTCCTGGATACAACAAAGAACCGTCCGGGCCCCTCCCCTACACATGGCGTCACAGGGTCACGTGTCTTCCTCAGGGTGTTGTCCGGAGAGTGATTTTTTACTGAGGGACTGACGCATACTCCGTGGCTCCAGGAAAGGTGGCCCTTGAGGAGCAATATTACGCTTTTAGACCTATGCTTGGCCGCTAGGTCGCAGGAGCGGAGGTGAGGACCCAATCACAGTTTGTGGGTGGAGAGGTGAAGGCACTTGTCACCACAAAGGATACCATTGGATCACTCACAGTGGACTTGTTAGAGTGCACCTCTGGAGAGTGCAATATTTCTCTGATAACGGGTAATCGCCATCAGAACTTTATTAAGCGATTATTGTTTATATCTGCTTAGTCACAATCGCTTTATTTTCACTTGGTTTTATACAATTATATATTATTGTGTTTACTTCTGCACACTCAGCATTTTATATCATTGCATACAGGGTGGCCCCTGTATACATATTTTCAGTTGCATTTATATTCACTCATTTTGGTGTGCACAATTTATTATCATTTGCATGATTTGCAACTTTTTTTTTATTATTGTGAATATTTATTTTAATATATATTATTTCATTTGTTCACATTTATAATATTTAGCACTTTTGCACTTTGTATTTATTGCACATATTTTCTGTATTTGTTTAATTTCCTCATTTGTTTTGCACAGCACTGTTTTGTTTTATTCTGCTTAACACTTATGAGAGAGTGCTGTGCCCGCTGCATTACATAGAATTACAATACCCATTTTTGCTCACAGGATTAACACTTTTATATATACAGTATATATTGCTAAAACAGAGAGGGTCGCTCACCAGGTAAATATGAATAGCAAGACCAAAAAAAAAGATGCTAATTGGGTGGGTGAGGGAAACAAACATACCCATATGCAAAGTTTGGAGGATTTATAGGCAGTAGAGCTGAGAGCAAAGCATCCCCAGTATCCAATAAAGGATAAATACCTAGAGGGGGGTAATAGAATCAGAGGTCAGCAGTTGAAGTATATAGAGAGGCAAATAAAATCCTCTAAAGATAATCTGTTGTTAAGTACCTGTCTCTGGGTGCCTGCACAAGTCGGCCTGTCACATCGAAAGGTCATCTGCATGGACGGCCGGGAAATAACCTGATCCTAAACTGCGCATGCACTGAACAGAGCCAAACAGTGCCGTTGTAAGACCAAAAGTTAGCCTGGCAGACCCAGCTTCCGTGGCTACCACAGGGGAAGGCAACAATGGGAAAAGCCCATGGCTGTAACTTCTCCCAAAGGATCGCACACTCTCCTGGGACAGGACATCATCATCCACTCCTCCACAAGTGCTACGCACATGAGGGAATAGAGTTCAAGTGCATGATGACAGTGCAGCCAATAATATCACAAAATACTTGAAAATATTTGAAAATACTTAAAAATACTGTTACATATTGAGATATAACAGTTTACCATATAAACAATTCAATACAAAAATAGAGAATCACAGGAAGAAAATGCATATGATTGTAACTAAGAGCATGTTTTATACCTGGCACACATAGGGAGAGGGAAGAAAGGAGGCAGATGTTAACATCCAAGCTATAAACAATCAGACATTTATTTAGTATTTCTAGTATTAATGTATGCAGCCTACATATAGTAGGCATCTCCAATTTGTCAACAACATCAAAAACTCTGATCACTGTTGAGGTATTTGTAAATTGCTATCATGTCCCCTCTCAGGCATCTCTTCTCCAGGGAGAATAAATCAAGCACTTCTAAACGTTCTTCGTAATTAAGGTCCTCTAATCCCCTAATAAGTTTTGTTGGCCTTCTCTGTACTCTCTCCAGCTCCAACACATCCCTTCTGAGGACTGGTGACCAGAACTGGACAGAAAACTCCAGATGTGGTCGGACCAGTGATTTATAAAGTGGAAGGATTATAGTTTTGTCTCTGGAATACATCCCCTTCCTTATGCATGCTAAGATTCTGCCGGCTTTGCCAGCCGCAGCTTGACATTGCATACTATTGCTAAGTCGATCTGCTACTAAGACTCCCAGATGTTTCTCCATTTTTGATACCCCCCAGAGGTCCTTCCCCCCCTAGCATGTATTTTGCCAATGCGTTATTAGTCCCTAAGTGCAATACCTTGCACTTATCCACATTAAACCTCATTTGCCATGAAGTTGCCCACTCTGTTATTTTGTTCAGGTCATTCTGCAAGATTTCTGCCTCTTGATGTGAAGTTATTGCCCTGCTCAATTTTGTGTCATATGCAAACACTGAGATCGAGCTACTGGCCCTGTCCTCAATGCTGTTTATGAATAAATTGAACAAAATATACATATATGGGATAGGATCATTAACAGAAAATGCCAGCAGATATGTAAATTCTTTTTTACTTCCTCATGTTTTGCGTTTACCGTCACACATACGCGAAACAGCAGATTTACTTAGACATGTTGAGGAGATTCATGTTCTTTGGGTCATCCTTGATCATTGCTGTGGACATCAAGGCTCTTTAAAAAAGAAACAAGAAAGTTGTGACTTTGAATGGAGCACAGGAAAATGTGCCCCCATCCCTAATTACTTGAATAGAGTAAAGGATTGGGACTTTAAGGGATGTGGAAAACAGAACGCTGGGAAATATGAGCAATGGAAACATTTTATTGCTATACACCAGCAATTAACAAAATACAACATATGAAATGTCAATTCATGTATAATCAACACAATGAAAACACTTGGATCAGTTTGATATATGTGCAGGTACACAAATAATATGTATATATCAAGAGTATAGGGACTACTGGCACTCCGTGTAGGCCACACAGTCCATAAATATTCCATCGCTGCCATATTATAGATAGTCTACAGGGTACACCATGGCAATGAATACTGAATCATCAACTTACTGCAGCAGTTATGGACCTAATTAGTATTGTGTATATAAAAATACAATAAACGTACAAAAGGTTAGTAAGCATTAAATAATGATTGGTTAGCGATGGAGTCCTGTATGGTTGAAAAATTGATGACATCCTTGTAGCTCTATGCGTTTTGTGGTTTAATACCACTCTTCAGAAGCGGATGCCAAAAACTCTGTAAAAAAGTATAAATGTTCCAATAATCCATTGGTCGACTAAAATCGCATACATTCAAATTTAAGGGAGGAAATTGTTGTCCATCCCTGTTGTTACTTAAAAGGTGACTGTCATTGGCAATGTGCTGTCCTGTGGACGCAGGGCATCACATGTGCTCCTGGTAGCTTTGGTGGTAATCCCTGCAGTCCTGAAAAACGCACCACACATATCCCCATATAAAAAAGAGGTGCAATGATGGAAGAAAGTAAGTGGTGACTGTGTTGCTGTGAAAAAATCAAAAAACTTTACTAAGTGTCTGAAATACAAAAAATCGAGGTAAAAAGGCATGTGTAAGTGGTGAAACTTTCCACAGCCCAAAAAAAAAAGACTCTTTACTCAAGCATCCTGCATGAGCATGGCATCTGGATGACAGAATCCTTTCTAAAAGAACAAGACATATCTACTTGGCCCCTCATGGGGTTTGTAGTAGATTTGCTACAATTCATTCTGACTAAAAACTATTTCACCTTCATGGACCAAACATATTTACAAACCCAGGGCGTCGCGATGGGCACCTGCTGTGCACCCTCATACTCCACCTTGGCAGATAGGAGAGGCAGGTGTTCTCCGACAACATATGTGCAGACTGGTTGCAACACATCCTTTGCTGGTACCGCTGTATAGATGATCTACTGATGATCTGGATGGGTACGGAAGAAGGGTTGCGCCTTATTTTGAAGGCAGTTGATACTAATAATCTCAATTTAAAATGTACACATATTAGTAAAGAGAAAATATCCTTTCTGGATTTGGAAATCTTCATACAGCCGTTTGGTTATGTGGCAACCAGTCTGTTTCGTAAACTGAGTGCGAGCAACACTCTGTTATATGCCACCAGTGCTCACCTATTAGTCAGAAGTATACCCTACTCACAAAATCTCAGAATACATAGAAACTGCACATCAGACTAAGACTTTTAAATGAAAGCAAATTACCTTAGGCAATGCTTGCTTGATCGTGGATACTCATGTTCCATCCTTAAAAAAGCTTACAACAGGGCCAAAGATCGGACTAGGACATCCCTGGTGTTTAACACCCCCCCCCCCCCCCCTCCTAAAAAAGAGACAGACACAGGGAAACAAATTACAAAATTCTCAACTCACAGACCACAGTTACATTCTACAATTGCGAAGCACTGGCACCTTTTGGCGAGTGAACATACCTTTTCAAAATATGTCAGATCCACTACTGAATTAGTCTTCAGACGTGTGATGCCCCTTAGGAATCGGCTTACTGCAAGCGATTACCAAAATATGTATAACGTCTCCTTACCTAGGAGCACATATAGATGTGGCAGTTGTCCCAAGTGCGCCATGGAAGGTACAGGTATTAGATAACCAAATGGTATAAATCACCAAATCATGCTGACTGCACCACTCAAGGTGTTATTTACTTAATGCTGTGCCAGTGTGGAGTTTTTTTTTTATATCAGTAAAATGATACAACAACTCAGCCAGAGAATAGGCGATGACATATATTACTTATCCAAGTTACCAGGCACATAGGGCTACACCACAGATATGACAACTCAGTGATCCCCTTTTTTATTTTGGAAATTATCCCCCCCAGATCCATGAGGGGGAAACTGGGATATACATATCATACAGCGTGAGACATTGTGGATGAACCGACTGCGACAATCCATCCCGGGATAAATGACATAGTCACCTATAATCCCTTTTTGTAAATTAGGGCAACCTAATTCCATACCAGATATGCTGTTTACAGTCTTGATTAGAGCATTTTTGTTTTTGTTGTTGTTGAGATATTGAAGATGCCTACTATATGTTGGCTGCATGACATTTAAAGCTAAAAAAATTAAAATACTGAATGAACATTGAAATTAAAATGTAATTTAAAATACTGAATATATGACTGATTGTTTGTAGCTTGGATGTTAACATCTGCCTCCATTCTTCCCCCTCCCTATGTGTGCCGGGTATGAAACCTGCTCTTAGTTACAACCATATGCGTTTTGTTCTTGTGATTCTTCTTTTATGTATTGAATTGTTTATGGTAAACTCTTATATGTCAATATGTAACTGCATGTTCAAGTATTTTGTAATATTATGTTTTAGCTGCACTGTCACCATGCACTTGAATTCTATTCCCCCATGTATGGAGCACTTCTGGGCCAGTGGGTGCCGCTGTCCTATCCTGGGTGGGTGTGTGATCCTTTGGGAGGAATTACAGCCATGGACTTTTTCCATTGTTGCCTTCCGCTGTGGTAGCCACGGAGCCTGGTCCACCAGCCTCACTTTTGGCCCTTTAAAGGCACTGTGCACGTGCCGAAAGTTTAGTTTGCGCAGTTTTAATCGGGTCTGGCTGACGTTATTTCCCGGAAAATGATGTGCTGGATTGGAGCAGTCATAGGGGGCCGCGTCCACGCAGATGGCCTTGTGATGCGACAGACCAACATGTGCAGGCACTCAAAGACAGGTACCTAACAACAGAATATCTTTAGAGGATTTTATTTGCCTCTCTTTATACTTCAACTGCTGACCTCAGTCTATTATCCCCTCTAGGTATTTATCCTATTAGGATACCGGGGATGCTTTGCTCTCACCTCTACTACCTATAAATGCTCCAAACTTTGAATATGGGTATGTTTGTTTCCCGCACCCACCCAATTAGCATCTTTATTTTGGTCTTGCTATTCATATTTACCTGATGGGTGCCCCCTCTCTGTTTTTGTAATATATTTATGTTTTATAGATTTCATTATCATATGATACCAAAGCAAGCCTTGGATAATAGCACACCCCTGCTTATCTTATAACCACCTGATCTCAAATAAATTCTTGCTTGTCATACTAAAACATCAGTGGCCCAGTCCACTAGCTGGGATATCCTCGATATTATACTGGTACGTAATGTCACTTTAAAAGATCTACGTAGCTCTTTCTTGCTTCCCTATATAATACCTCTTGACAATATTTTATATATATATATATATATATTATGGGATGTATTAAACTGTAGTAACCTTAACAACCCTAGTGATGGGCACCCATTTTGGGATTACAAGATAGGTTAACACCCTATCAACAGGCCTCTCTGTGTGTATTCAAAAAACACTATAGTGGTATGTATGGACCTTGTGTCCTGTCTCATGCCATACTATCTACTTTTATTTTGTATATAGCTCCAGTGATGGAGCTTTATTCACCTCCATTTTATTTATTTAGTTGTTTAAGGTCTCTTGTGCCTGCTCCCACACTCGCCCAGGGGAGAATTTTGGCGCCGCACTTTGGTCTATTTCCATCCAGTGTATCCACTGCTAGGGGTAAGTGCTGCAGCTATTGGAATTATAATTATATGTATGTATTTATATTCCTTCAGAATAAATAACCAAAAAAATGACCTTATATATATTCTTGGTATAGGATGAATTTATTTTCCCATTCTTGAAACTCCTGAAGAAGCGGGATAACAGCAAAACATGTTGAGTACTGGTTAACTGCTCAAACCATTAGCATATAGTATCATATCCCTTAATTGGGTATACTAATTATTGTACAGTGAAGCCATTGTAATGGAAGTAATCATTTTATTAATTCATGTTTTTACTTTTTGTATTCTTTTTATAACATGAATAAATAAATTTGATTTTATTTGGCAGGAATGATTTTGATGGTACCAGGAAAAATCCCTTTGCCCCCTTTCCCAGTGTCTTTCGATCTTATTGAAATTTAGGATGTAGGTACACATTATAATAAATTATATACCTATAAGTACTACGTATTAAGAACACAATACCCTTAATAGATACAACTTGATTACCATAATACCCCAATGTTACCACCTTATTGTTAGGAAGGGACACCCATACCTCAGATGGGCCCAACCCACAATTTTCCACAATTATTTACCCAGCACAGCCTTCAAAGACCCAATAGATCCCCTGACACAGCACACGAGCGTGACATCTAACGCGTGTGTTGCCCCCCAAACCTGGAAGGCATGCTGAATACCCTCCTACAATCCCAGATGCTACTAATAAATGCCGATTACATTCAGATACACACCATCTCTTCTCAGATATTGCCAGGTCTCATCCTCTAGCTCTTAATGACTTATTGTCAGGTCCCCATTTTGGGCAAAAAACATTGCTCCCTCCTTGTTCACCTTTATCCTGGCTTTGTTGATCTTTTCAACAGAGTGAGCCATTTGCCACTCAGACCTGGCAACTATATCAGACCACACAAATATGGAATCTGGAAAAAATGACTGAAGTCATAAAAAATCAAACTTAATATCCCGTATTAGCGTGCCCAAGGAGCGCAAGCCAAGGTTATTGCCCTTGAAATGCAAGAGGTCCACATCAGGGGGCTTGTCCAATCTAGAATGAAGATGCATGTCGGGCAAGATCCTAGACTGCAGCATTCCTGGAATGCACAGCCAGCATACTCTGACCTTACTCCTGGACAAGCTAACTGCCTACCCTCTGTCCAAGCCTCCGCTTGGCTGGTACCCCAAAAAGCATACAAGTGACCCAGGAGCCACAACAAGCACGCCTCAGAATCAGCAAGAGAAAAGAAAATGGGAAGGGGGAAATACAACACCAACAAGAATCCTAACCATATCAACAAACAACATTAAGAGGATAGGAAACACATTTAATAATGAAGAAAGGTTGTACCCTATAGGAAACACTAGAAGTTACAATTATTTAGGGCATATGTATGACCAAAATCTGACTGATTCCCACAGGCTAATGCGCTGAACGACTTGGTCATTAAGTCCCTATCTGACCGCTCCCATTGCCACCCCAATCCAAAAGTAATAAGAAGAATAGTTGTCTTCACTCAAACCAGTGGACAACAGGCATTTCTTGAACACCACCATAAACTGGAATCGAGACATTGCTGTCCTATCCACATGCATAAAGAAAACTCCCGGAAGATTTGGCCGAAGCCGTGAAAAAACCCCCACAACCCGGACAGGGCAAACTGGAGAAGAGGGAACCACACACAACTCAATCCAAGAACTAGTGATCGACCGATATTGGTTTTTCGTTGCCGATACAGATACCGATATTTTGGCCATTGCATATTGGTATCGGCCGATATATGGGACAATATTTTGAACATTTTTAAGTTTTGCAAAATAAACACAATTTTCAACACAAATTTGTTACTGAACATGTTAATGTTTGTTTAATAACATTTTTAACACTGCAGTCAGTGCAAATTAAACTGCTAGAAAAAAAGCTAGACAACAAACAGCTAGACAGTGGTTTGGAGGAGTCAGTGGACTACTGCTGCAGTAGTGCACTCACTGCAATGATTTTAATTTTCAATGGTTTTTATTGAGTTTTTATAAAAACATAACAGTGCAAAATGAGCCAACTCGGCTCAACCATACAGTTATAAAGCGGTACATCGTATGTAGAACATGAAGTATGAAGATGCATATACAGATATCTGCAAAATCAAGAATCAGAAAAAATAAAAAACATTAGCAGTAGAATCAGCAAGGCATCTACCATATCAAGGTGGACACAGTGCCCCCGCTCTATAACACTATACAGAACACTCAACTAGGGGAGGCAGCTGCCCATTACATCCAAATGGGGAGTGGGTCTCGGGAGTGAAAGCAAATCAAATGAGCCAGTTGCGCTGCATAATAGTATTTGCCCAGGTCCGGGGCCCCCAATCCCCCTCTTAGTTTTGGCGTAAAAAGAGTACGTCTGTTCACCCTAGGCCTCTTGTCCCCCCAAATAAATCGGATAACCGTCCCCTGGAATTCTCTAAGATCAGACATGTTAAGCATTACAGGTAAAGTGCGAAACAGATACAACAGTCTAGGCAATATGTTAATTCTTACCGAATTCAACCTACCGAACCACAACGGGGGACTAGCCGACCAAGTAGCAAGGTCCGCTCGCAATTTTTTGTACAAAGGCGGGTAATTACGTGTGTAAAGAGTAGCTATAGAGGTCGTGATATGAATCCCAAGGTACGGTAGCGATCGCTCCTGCCAAGTGAACGTAAAATTGTCTCTGAGGGCAGACAATGTGGTTTCATCTAATGTTAAATTTAGAGCCTGGGACTTGGAGGGGTTAACCTGAAGACCAGAAATGAATGCGAACTCCTCCAAATCCCTGAGCAGGTTGGGAATAGAAATCAGAGGGGTTAAAATGTACATCAAGATGTCGTCTACAAATAGGGCGCACTTGTGTTCTACACCGCCACACTGTATGCCCCGAATATTTGGATTAAGACGCATCTTGATGGCCAGTGGTTCTAAGGCTAAAATAAATAGCAGCGGGGACAAGGGACACCCCTGACGAGTGCCCCTGCGGATGTTCAGGAAAGGAGATCCATAACCCTTGATAGACAGTCTCGCAATAGGGTCATCGTATAATGAGCGGATGAGGGTGAGAAAATTGTGTCCGAAGCCAAAACGCTCCAAAGTCTGCAGGAGATAGTCCCAAGACAGGGAATCAAACGCCTTGTGTAGGTCTACAGATAATAGCATGCCTTTCCGGTGACCCATGCCGTCCCAATTAGATTGAAGGGCCGATATAATATCAATTGTGCGTCTGGTCTGGCGAGGAGCTTGCCGACCTTGCACAAAGCCAGTTTGGTCTGGGTGTATATAGTCCGCCAAAAAAGTGTTATGCCTAGTCGCCAGCACTTTCGCCATGATTTTAAGATCAACATTGATGAGTGAAATTGGTCTGTAATTAAGTAAAGTCCCCGTGGTCTTAGGCACCTGGTTTAGGCAAGACATGAATAAATGCGTTGTTTTCATACTTTGGGATTGGGGCCCCCATCCTAATGGAGTTAAAGTAGGAACAGAGATGGGAGGCAAGAAGCTCATGAAATTTTTTGTAGTAGTGGCCAGAGAAGCCATCGGGACCGGGCGCCTTATTGGGGTTGATGGTTTTGATAGCGACCAGTACCTCAGAGTCTGAGAACTCTCTGTCCATAATATGAGGAGAGTCGGGGGAGGGGAATGTCCTGGAAAAAGTCATCGAATGAGGACTGTCGGAGCAGTTGCAGTTGGGAATAGAGCTTAGAATAAAAATGATAGAATTCATTAACTACCAATTGGGGGTCCTGCGTCCGGAGACCAGACCGGAGCCTCAATTTTGGAAGTGCCGGAGAGTGGAGTCTCGGGGTCAGCTTGCGGGCCAAAAGGGTATGTGGCTTGTCACCTAGGGTATAATATCGGTTTCTCGACCATCGAATGGACTTCTCAGCTTTGGTGGTCAGGCTAAAATTGAGGGCTACACGTGCAGCATCAATTTTATGCCTGATATCCACCCCCGGATTTCTCCTCTGTTCCCTTAAGAGGTCTCTCAGCTCAGCATCCTGTCGCAATATCTCCACGTCACGTTCTCTCTTTTTCAAAGAGGCAATTTGAATGAGTTTTCCCCTTATCGTCGCTTTATGCGCCGCCCACACTATGGCCGGGGAAGTGTCAGTAGCAGGGTTGTCAAGAAAATATTGTCGCAAACAGTCAGACACCTCCTTGAAAATTAGGGGGTCATTCAGTAGTGAAGCATTAAGTCTCCAAGAGGAAGGTTTGGGTTTAGTCCACAAGTCAGAGACGGTCATCACTACAGGGGAGTGGTTGGACCATGGGGTGGGAATAATCTGAGCTTTCAGTACAAACGGGAGGAGGGCTGACAAGGCAAAAAGATGATCTATGCGGGCGTAAGTCTTATGGGCATGAGAGTAGTGAGTAAAGTCACGCATCGTGGGGTGGTCGTTTCTCCACACATCAACCAAGCCTGTGGAATGTAACAAATGAGCCAGTTTAACCCCCTGTCGTGGGGCATGTTTCAAAGAGGTGCGCAAGGAGTCAGACCGATCCATGACCTGGTCTAAGGGGACATTACTGTCATCCCCAAATACAACATGGCCCGTTGCACGCGGCATCACCACGCTCAGCATGGCTTGAAAAAAGGGTATCTGCCCTACATTCGGGGCGTAGTAAGAGACAAAAGTAACATCATGTTCATTTATTTTGCCCTGAACCATAAGGTATCGCCCCTCTTTATCCCTGATCACCTCCTTAGGTGTGAATGGAACCCTCTTGGCTATGCAAATTGCTACCCCCTTTTTCTTGTCTACACTATTTGACACGGGGGCATTGAGGCCCTGGACATTATGTGTTAGAATTTTAAAGTTACTTGTAGAGGGACGTATCATGGTGGTTCGGTAGGTTGTACTCGCCTGTATGCCAGGAAGACCAGTCCTCCCCGCCTCCCCGCCACCGGGAGCCCTGAAGCCCTGGAACCAAGCAGAAGGGACCTGGATGTTGATCAGCCGCCATTAGGAAAGGGAAAACTGCAATGATTTTAAATCACTAACTGCAGTCAGTGCAAAACTGCTAGAAAAAAAGCTAGACAGTGGGGAGTCAATGGAGTGGACTACTGCTGCAGTAGTACACTCACTCACTGCAATAATTTTAAATCACTACTGCACTACTGCAGTGACTGCTCTGCAGTAGTGATTTAAAATTATTGCAGCAGTGAGTGGCGCACTACTGCAGCAGTAGTCCACTGACTCCAATCCACTGTCTAGCTTTTTTTCTAGCAGTTTTGCACTGACTGCAGCGCAGCACAGTCAGTGCAAAACTGCTAGAAAAAAAGCTAGTCAAAAGCTAGACAGTGGAATGGATTGGAGTGGAGTGGACACTAGTACTATACTACTACAGTTCCGATACTCCCGGTTAAGTAGAACAATATTATAGTGCAGAAGGCATAACATTTCTGCATGTTCACCAGTTAAACGGCTTCTGTTTTTTTCATAAATTGCTGCCACTTCACTAAAAACTCGCTCAATTGGTACCGAGGAAGGAGGAGCAGAAAGGTATCTTCTAGCATGAAAAGCAAGTCTTTTTTAGCGTACCTCATTTTCTTTCCACCACCACTGAAGAGGATCACCACTTCTTCTGTCAATTACTGGCTCCTTCAAATAGAGATGAAGTTCATCATCCAGGCTCATTATTGCAGATTCAGAAGAATCCTCCGCATGAGGCCACACTAAAACACTGAAAATGTCATGATCAATTTGACCACGATGAAGAAGGTTCTCTTCTGTTCGTTGTCGTCTTTTTGGACATTTTTCTGTTTTTGCAGCATGCTGCTCTTTCAGATTATAAAAATGCTGTTCTGAACTTATCTTTTCAGCAGGAACTTCCTTCGCCTCCTGTTGAATATCTTCTGTCAGCCATTGTTTTGTCTTGGCCCAGTGGCGGAACTATCAGAGTCGCAGCAGTCGCGCTTGCGACCGGGCCCTGGAGTTCCGCCACTGCGGGGGGGGGGGGGGGGGGCGCCGGCCTCCATTCTCCTACTGTGGGGGGCCCGCCGGCACCTGCCAGTTCTGGATGTGTGAGTGAGTGCCTCCCTCCCTCCTCAGAATCAGTCAGTCAGATAGTTGTGCCTCGCGGGGGGGGGGGGGAAATGCTGTGGCCGGGTGTTAGGAGGAGGCTGAGCTGAGCTCTTACTGTGATGAATGAGAGAGCCAGCCAGCCAATCCATGTAGAGAGCAGGGAGTAGAGAGGCGGAGTTTCACAGACACTGGAGAGTCAGCCGTCCAGAAGGGGGTGGATCTCTCCTCCGCATGTGATTCACATGCATCCCTGGACTGTGGAGTCCCTTTTCGTGACCAGTGAATGAGGGGAATCGACTGAAGGACATGTAAGTGTCAGTGACAAATTGCTAACCTCCACCACTAATCTCAACCACCACCATTGCTGCCCCTTACTGATCCCACACTACAGATTTCATCCCTATTCCCCCATCACTTCTACAACAGAGATCCTTGGTGGTGGGGGGGGGGGGGGAGATGGGATCAGTAAGAGGCAGAGGTGGGGGAGGTTAGCACCACCACTAAACCACTAATCCCACCCCTCCTTAACCACTGATCCCCTCCTCACCACCATCACTGATCCCCCCTCACCACCATCACTGATCCCCCCTCACCACCATCACTGATCCCCCTCCCCACCATCACTGATCCCCCCTCACCACCATCACTGATCCCCCTCCCCACCATCACTGATTCCCCTCCCCACCATCACTGATTCCCCCCCTTCACCACCATCACTGGTCCCCCCCTCCCCCATCACTGATCCCCCCCCCCCTCACCACCATCACTGATCCCTCCTCACCACCATCACTGATCCCCCCTCCCCACCATCACTGATCCCCCTCACCACCATCACTGATCCCCCTCCCCACCATCACTGATTCCCCCCCCTCACCACCATCACTGGTCCCCCCTCCCCCATCACTGATCCCCCCCCCTCACCACCATCACTGATCCCCCCTCACCACCATCACTGATCCCCCTCCCCACCATCACTGATTCCCCCCCCTCACCACCATCGCTGGTCCCCCCTCCCCCATCACTGATCCCCCCTCACCACCATCACTGATCCCCCTCCCCACCATCACTGATCCCCCCTCACCACCATCACTGATCCCCCTCCCCACCATCACTGATTCCCCTCCCCACCATCACTGATTCCCCCCCCTCCCCACCATCACTGATTCCCCCCCTTCACCACCATCACTGGTCCCCCCCTCCCCCATCACTGATCCCCCCCCCTCACCACCATCACTGATCCCTCCTCACCACCATCACTGATCCCCCCTCCCCACCATCACTGATCCCCCCTCAGCACCATCACTGATCCCCCTCTCCACCATCACTGTTTCCCCCCCCTAACCACCATCACTGGTCCCCCCTCCCCCATCACTGATCCCCCCCCCTCACCACCATCACTGATCCCCCCTCACCACCATCACTGATCCCCCTCCCCACCATCACTGATTCCCCCCCCCTCACCACCATCGCTGGTCCCCCCTCCCCCATCACTGATCCCCCCTCCCCACCATCACTGATTCCCCCCCTCACCACCATCACTGATCCCCCCCTCCCCATCGCCGCCACTGATTACACCCCCCCTCCCCACCATCGCCGCCACTGATACCACCCACCCACCATTGCCGCCACTGATCTCCCCTCACCACCATCACTGATCCCCCCTCACCACCATCACTGATCCCCCTCCCCCCTCACCACCATCACTGATCCCCCCCCTCACCACCATCACTGATCCCCCCCCATCCCCCCCTCACCACCATCACTGATCCCCCCCCCCCCACCATCGCCGCCACTATTACTGGTCCCATTCCCCAGGTCAGATTTTACAGATCCTGAGGAGGCAAATCAAAGGAATTACATAACATTAACCACTTAAGGACCGCCCACTGCAGTTTTACTGTGGCAGGCAGCCCCTCCTGCGCAAACCGACGTAATACTACGTCAGTCACTCGCCTGGTGCTAGGGGGCAAGCGGGGATGCCAATGCACGGGGCCGGCGGCCGTGATTGCCGCTGACCACCCGTGATAGGTCCCCACTGAGAGAGAAGGACGGTCGGCTGTTGTAAACACAGCTGACCGTTCTTCTCCCTGGAATGATCACAGAGCACCTGTGATCCTTCTATATAGAATCACAGGTCTCTATGATCATTTCAAAAGCCCCTCCCCCCACAGATAGAAACACTCCCCTAGGCTTACATTTAACCCCTTGATCACCCCTCGGTTATCCCCTTCCCTGCCAGTGTCATTATTACAGTAACAGTGCATATTTTTAGCACTGATTACTGTAGTAATGTCACTGGTCCCCCAAAAAATGTCAAAAATGTCAGTCAGGGGTCCGATCTGTCCGCCGCAATGTCGCAGTCCCGCTAAAAAGCGCAGATCGCCATCATTACTAGTAAAAAAAAAATTACATAAATCTTTCCCCTAGTTTGTAGATGCGATAACTTTTGCGCAAACCAATTAAAATACGCTTATTGCGATTTATTTATTTATTTATTTTTTAACAAAAATATGTAGCAGAATAGTAATTGGCATAAAATGATGAAAATTTTTATTTTTTATTTTTGGGGGGGGGGGGGGGGGGGAGGGGGGGAATGTTATATAGCAGAATGTGAAAAAAAGTGTAAAAATCATTCTTTTTTTTTGGGGGGGGGGGGGGTTTCGTGATTTCTTGCACCTGGGCCCTGAAAGTTCTAGTTACGCCTCTGTCTTGGCCAATGCATCATCAGAAGAGAAAGCATGATTCTTGTATCAAGGATTCAAAAGACTTGCCAGCACTACATTTTTAATCTCTTCATGCTTCCCAAAACATATATCAATCAAAGCTCTCTGGCTTGACAGACCATCATTTGAAAGTTGGAGGGTGTTGTGTGCCATGACACTGAGGTCTGACATATCAGCATGCCTCCTTCCTTTCCACATGTTTGCTCTGCTGTCTCAAAGGAGCACAAGCATCACTCGGTCTTTGGTGATTCCCCATTCTTCAAGCATGCCTAGAAACATTTCTCTACTGTACTCCCCAGTGTGGGATTCTTGCAACACTTTTGTATTCAAGACCAATTGACTATTTGTCCATCCGCTGTCAATGAAGTGCCACGTAAGATTCATTAGTGACTCTGTTTGTCCTCCTCCTGACCAGCAGTCAGTTGTGAATGAGAGTAAGTTGCCAGCATTCTCTCGTTGCAGCATAGCCTTTACTTTCTTATCGACCTTTTGGTGAATCTTTCCCAGCGTTTCAGTTCGATAATACTTCTCACTCTTCAGTGTGTACCTTGGCTCAAGTATGGACCTCAACTGCTTAAATCCTGAGCTAGACACCATTGTAAATGGCTGGTTATCAGTGACCACTATCTCTGTGATTACTCTGTCCAGCAGTTGGGATCTTCCATCTGAATCTAGACAGTGACACCTGTTTTTTTTCTGAAACATATCTGTTATTGTTGCCTGGCCCTGGGATAGTGGAGGAGGTATTTCAAAATCACATTGGTATTCATTTTGTTTTTTCTGTGCTGCATGATATAATTCAATATTATGAACTCTTAGATGGGCCCAAAGATTTGACATATTTTTGCAGTTACTGATCCAATGCTTATATTGTTTGTGCATGTGTTGCACACTGCTGCTTTTCCTGGAGATGGGTGAGGCGAGAAATAGTCCCAGACCAAACTTTTACTTTTTCTGTCTTCGTCCATTTCCATTGCAATTTGAAAGAGACTATAAGGTTAAAACAATGGCTGGCTGCTGGCACCCTGCCCTGCTGTGGGTGGCTTGCTGGCACCCTGTTGTGGGGTGGCTGGCTGGCTGATGGCACCCTGTTGTGGGTCGGTGGCTGACACCTGGCAGTGTGGGTGGCTGGCTGGCACCCTGTTGTGGGTCGGTGACTGACGCCTGGCAGTGTGGGTGGATGGCTGGCACCCTGTTGTGGGTCGGTGGCTGACGCCTGGCAGTGTGGGTGGCTTGCTGGCACCCTGTTGTGGGTCGGTGGCTGACACCTGGCAGTGTGGGTGGCTTGCTAGCACCCTGTTGTGGGTCGGTGGCTGACGCCTGGCAGTGTGGGTGGCTTGCTGGCACCCTGTTGTGTGGTCGGTGGCTGACGCCTGGCAGTGTGGGTGGCTTGCTGGCCCCCTGTTGTGGAGTGGCTGGCTGCTCGTACCCTGTTGTGGGGCAGTGGCTAATGCCTGGCAGTGTGGGTGGCTTGCTGGCACTCTGTTGTGGGTTGGTGGCTGACGCCTAGCAGTGTGGTGGCTTGCTGGCACCCTGTTGTGGGTCGGTGGCTGATGCCTGGCAGTGTGGTTGGCTTGCTGGCACCCTGTTGTGGGTCGGTGGCTGACGCCTGGCAGTGTGGGTGGCTTGCTGGCACCCTGTTGTGGGTGGGTGGCTGGCTTGCTGGAACACTGTGGTGGTCACCCTGTTGTGGAGTGGCTGGCTGCTGTCACCCTGTTGTTGGTCAGTGGCTGATGCCTGGCAGTGTGGATGGCTTGCTGGCACCCTGTTGTGGGTCGGTGGCTGATGCATTGCAGTGTGGGTGGCTTGCTGGCACCTTGTGGTGGGTCGGTGGCTGACGCCTGGCAGTGTGGGTATCTTACTGGCACCCTTTTGTGGGTGGCTGGCTTGGTGTCACCCTGTTGTGGTTGGCTGGCTTGCTGGAACACTGTGGTAGGTGGCTGGCTTGGTGTCACCCTGTTGTGGGGTGGCTGGCTGCTGTCACCCTTTTGTGGGTCAGTGGCTGACGCCTGGCAGTGTGGGCGGTTGGCTGGCACCCTGTTGTGGTCGGTGGCTGATGCCTGGCAGTGTTGGTGGCTTGCTGACACCCTGTTGTGGGCAGTGAGCCTGGAAGTGTGGGTGGGTGGGTGGCTTGCTGGCACTCTGTTGTGGGTGACTGGCTTGGTGTCACCCTATTGTGGGTGGCTGGCTTGCTGGAACACTGTAGTGGGTGGTTGGTTTGGTGTCACCTTGTGGGTGGCTGGCTTGCTGGAACCCTGTTGTGGGGTGGGTGGCTGGCTACTGGCACCCTGTTGTGAGGTGGGTGGCCGGATGCTGGCCTGGCACCCTGTTGTGGGTCGATGGCTGGCAGCTGGCACCCTGCTGTGGCTGGCTGGCACCCTGTGGTGGGTGGCTGGCTGGCTGGCACCCTTTTGTGGGTGGGTGGCTGGCACCCTGTGTGGTGGGTGGCTGGCTAGTACAGGCCCAGGGCCTGTGGCTGGCTAGCTGGTACAGGCAGAGCCTGTGGCTGACTGGCACAGGCCTGTGGGAGTGTGGGTGGCTGGCTGGCTGGCACCGGGCAGCTGTGGGTGGCTGTATGTGGCCGCGGCGGCTGTGTTCAACACACTGTGCACTGTAACTGTACTGTATGAGAATCACTCACTGTCCCACTCCCAAATCTAGTCCAGACTCCAGTATGTGGTCGCAGCGGCTGTGTTAAACACACTGTGCACTGTGGCTGTAGTGTACACTCACTGTCCCGACTCCAGACGATGCTGAGGGAGGCAGCCTAAGAAGGCAAAAGCTGACCCAGTGCATGGCGGCACGTGGCGCAATATACGCGATGACGTCAGGACAATATCGACAATATCGGTAACCGCTGGGGCCGATTCCGATACATCGGGGAAAGTGCATATCGGCCCTCGATATATCGGCCTTGCCGATAATCGGTCGATCCCTACCAAGAACCCCTTCCTGATTTATCTGTGTTAGATTTTCTTAACAGAATACCCAATGTAGTGTCCCGTAACTACACATCCTGTACGCTCAAACCACCCTTACTACATTTGTTTCGCCTCAGGCCAGAAAAAAAATGGTTTGGAACAAAGCAACCTCATAGGTGGAAAAACTAACTCTATCCAAGTGACCCACTACAGCACCACGAACCACAAATAAAACCGGATGTCGAGCTTCCGCCACAAAGCAACCCCTCCCCTAATCCCGCATAGCCTGCCTGGCCAGAAAAAACCTTAGTAACATCTCTTTGACCCGACAACTTACTTCACTGGGTGGCGCCTTCTTTTCTTCTCTACTTGCAAAAACAGACTCAGCTAGGACACTTTTAGATCAAAGCAAAATTCCTTTACAGGCAGGGACTCCGGGCCCTTTGATTGTGTGGCAAACATAAGTGTCCAGCTTACATCCCTGTGGCTACTGATCCTAGCACCACCTCTTTAGGCACTGCCAGCCCACCTGGCTACAACTGCCCCTTTCACTAGCCCTCCTGGGTACTTCTCCACAGTCCTCCCAGACTGCTCACTCATCCGCCCACCTGGCTGACTTCTTTGGAGACTCCTGGGCATGCTGAGCTGCTCCCACTGTCCTCTTCTTGCTCCCATGCCTCCAGGAAGGATTTCCTCTGTGTGCTGCACAGGGTCCCTCCAGCACCCAAGCCCCAGACCTGAGGTCACCCCCCAGACTAAGGGGTACCCTCAAGGACCTCCAACAACCTCCTTAGCACTCCTTCTACATCTTCCAACTGACTGCTCCTGCTGGTGTGACCCATGAGTATTTATGAGGTGAGCGGCCCCCTTCCAGCCCTCATGCTAGGAATTGGCCAGGGTCCTCATAAATACTCCAAGCAGCTTCTCCTAGACTTCACCTTCTAATTCTGAAAGCTTCTCCAAGGTTCCAGAGAGCAGGGGGAGTTACCAGAGGCTGAGTCATCCAGCCTTTCTGAGTCACTCAGCCCTGACTCAGATTCAACCCAGGCTTCTCAGCCAGGCCAAATTTTCCTACACTAACAACTATGTACAATAGCACCCAGCTAGAGGGTGCTAAACTCATGCCCCCCCCCCCCCCCCCCCAACAACAGCCTGTCCCTATGGCTGTACTGTCTATGTACCCAACACATTAGTATCAAAAATATAAATTTCTCACAAAAATTGCATTTAGCATATCAATCAATAACAGTATTTACATATCCTAGCTACAGGTCCTCTGCAGCTAACTCTACCACACAATATAAGGCACACAAAAGTTAGCTGGAGCACTTCCCCCTAAAGGTAAGCCCTCTCAGCAAGCTGGAAAATGTTGAGGTCAATTACACAGCAGGGTCAACAGCGGTCCACAAAGATAACTGCAAAATAGAGCTAGAACAGTCTGTCAGCCGGGGGTTATGGGCCCGATGGCAGAAATAAACAAACTGCAGCACATTTTTTTTTTTTTCAGAAAGTCTCTGGTAGGAGGAGACCCTCCAGGTTAAGCAAACAGTACTAGGCCTCACTCAAAGGTCTTCAATGGGAATGGAACATCCATCTGGAACAGGTCAGGGTGTTAGGCCGTACTAATCTGTGAACAACAAAGTAACACAAGCAGTATTCTTCACAGCTCTTCATGTACATTTTTACCTGCAAGCTGAACACTTACACATCAGTTCTTCACAAGTAATAATGAGGATTTGGCAGTCTCTTTAGGTTGCTATTAGCTCCTCTAACTGCAATAGAGTGGCTCTTGGTGGGCTGTCCTGCTTTCACAACCACCACCCTGTCTTTGTAAATATGTATGGGGAAGGTGAGGTAAATGTCGCTGCCTATGAAAAATAATTTAAAATGATATTAAGGAATATAATAAATGGTAATAATAGGTATAGACGGAAAATTGCTAGATTATAATAATATTGTACAATCCAAAGTGTACAGTTGCACAGCAATAAATATAACCACAAAAAAAATGTGCAAAGTGCAAAAAAAATAAATATAAGGTGCAATGGTGAACACCGAATTGGTATTTTGGCAAATGGGTGCCAATAAATAAAGTGATAAGCGAAGATGAAAATAGTGAGTGATAAATAAATGGTACACAAATAATTTGACCATAAGAGTGTAAAGTGTGAAGAAATATATAAGGTGCAAATTGGACATCAAATTAGTATATTGGCAAACAGGTGCCAATAGACAAGTGACACAAGCAGATAGGGATACTGAAGAAATAGTGACTGAAATTATAAAATATAGTTGTAAAAGGTAATAACAGGTGATAAATTCAATAAATAGAGTACCAAGTGATCTTCAATATAAACAATATTGATAATGGATAAAGTAACTGGTGCTATATGGACCAAATATAAGATCATGTAAAAAGAGGTGACTGAAGTGATGGGTAAAAGTCCATGAGCTATACCTTTGAGGTGGGCAGCAGCTAATACCTTATTATTCTATCCTGAGCGCAGATCCTTTTTTCCCCTTCTGTCTTTGTAAATAGCTCTCCCCAGCCGCCATCCCTGTCGAATGTCCTGGAACCTGGTACAAGCCTGGTCCCAATGCGGTCCCCGCAAGGGCTTGGGGACATGCCTGTGTTACCACACCATATTATTCTCCCATTCTTCCTGGGAGCCCTCGATGATGCCCATGATGTTGAGAGGGACATAACGGTAGTCCAGACCCTACTCCAGAGCTATTCTCTGCTGCACCTCCCATTGGAATCTTGAAATCCTTGGCAGTTCTCTTGGCTTTCCATTCCCAGGAAATACACATGCTTTTAGTGACCTCACAACCTACTGCCTGTACTCAGCTTCTCTAAACTGGGTAGTAGAGGGTCTGTTGAATAATTTCTGCCTCACACTAACTGGGATCTGCATGGCTCCTCCGGCCCCTTTTGCAAGGTCTGGTGCACCCATCTCCTTAGATAATACATCCACAATTTCCTGAGTCCCTCTACTCCCACTCTTCCTTCAAGCTACTATAGGCCAACCCCTCTGCTACTTGTGAGGGAAATCACCTTAGACCACAAGCTGATACAAGGAAAAAAGCATTTATTCTCGTATACGAGGAGACAGGTTACATATAGGCATAGGCCATTACAGTGACATGGGGAATAGGTTCCTTTCACATGCAGCCAACCTAGTCTGGCCTGCATATGATGTGTCTCATCTTATATACATTTTAGAACATCCTGTCCAAAAACCTCCCCTTTGGACAATGATTGGTAGGCCTAAACACAGGCTTTATTGTATCACTTCCTGAAGGGGGGTGAGCTTTTGTCCTACATACTTAATGCGAACAGTAACTTATTGTGTGTATATATATATATATATATATATATATATATATATATATATATATATATATAGCCTACTGTCACTATCCATTAGGCACATGAGCCATTTCCTAGACTAGAGAACATAGGGACAGGATATAGTGATGTCATGGAGCCATTGTTTAAATTATGTAAGCCATTGTTTAAATTATTAGCAGGATATAGTGGAAAATTAGAATGTGATGATTTGCAGTTCTTAACAAAAAAACTACTTATGTAGGCATATGTAAATATTCTTATAGGCATAAATGATTATAAAACATATAAATAATTATGAAAGATTCATAATTTCTTTAACACTACTTCTTCATCCAAGGGCCCGAATTCCACCTTCAGACAGGGCAAACCCCCTAGTCTATGCACCCACCACTGACACTCCCCACTGGCTCACCTGAGGATGAGCTGCCTTCAAGCACTGGCTCCTTTAAGGTGGGGTTAACTGGGTTAACGGGCGTGGTTGGCATCTCAGGGATATCATCTTCTCAGGGGCTTCACCAGCCTCAGACTTAACCCTACCTTTAGGGGATGTTTAAAGGCCTGCACCGGCCTCTGGGACTTCCATGGCTTTTCTATGCAGAGACCTAACAGCAGGTCCATGCTGTAATTGGGTAGCTAATGTTCACTTGGTGTCAGCCTAGTGACGCGGCTCGTCACAGTTCTCGCACTAAATCCAGGCACTAACCACAGCGGTCAGTCTTTTGCACCCAGGACACAGTAGACACAGCCTCTCCGTCCCCTTGGTCATCCCATGGGCGAATCCACATCCATGCTCCAGCTACCAGTGTCAGCCCCTGCATGTCAGGCACCCAAGTCAGCAGTGGGTACATACATGCACCTTCTATACCATCTTGCTCCTCTCTCTCACTGTTAGCAGGGCACGCTGGGTCTCCTCTGGGGGGTGACTCCACCCCCAAGCTTCCAGACTGGCTGGCGCCCGCAGCTCTGGTAAGCAGGCCTTTTCCCGCGTGCTCCGTTTTAACCCCTTTGTTAAATGAACTAAAGTTTGTGGGCACACTGATGATGATGTACACCCTGGCACTTGCAGAACGTGTCTGGAGGGCAGATGACAGCAAGCTCTCACTGTGTGCATAAGCAACAGCAAAGCCTGTAACACACATCACATTGTAGATAGCAGGGTTAAGACAGTCTTTAACAACAGTTGTGGTTGGACAACTGACAGATCCCCTCCTGCAGACACCCGCTGGCTTACCCTGGTCACCATGGACAACAGCAGACATTCTGGTGCACATTCTACTGTTGTCAGCAGAACATTGCAGCATACGGTCACTTTCTCAAGCTTCAAGCAGACCACTGGACATTTTGTAATTCATGGGTGTAATCGCCCACTGTGGTTGCCGTGGGTGACAGCACATAGCACAGTTCCTACTGAATAACAGGTTTCAACACAAGTGTTCATCCTAGCCGCAGTTGGGGCAACTGGGTATACAGCATAGATAGCACTGGTTCAGCAGCAGCTCCACTGGTTGCTATGGACCATGGCTTGGTTTGGCATGAAATGGCAATGAAACTTGGTTTAGTCAATACAGTCACTAACAGGCAGAGCATGTTTCACTGGTTTTAACCCTCAGTGGCCCTGAAACAAAAGTATGTTTCCCCGGCTCGATGAATCTCTGATTCCTAGGAGTAACAGCTGTGCAGTTAGTCATGGGCGATATCTCGGATGAGCCCCAAAATGTAGCGCACCCCCTTAGGAGCCGCAAGTGAAATGGGATCCCCCACCCTGAACAGCCAGGCACACTGAATTTTCACAGTCTCTCAGAGTCAGAAAAAAGTCAAGTAAAACACTGTATTGCTCCAGGACAAGAAACCTCCATTCAAAGTTCAGTCTCAGAGAGGAAATTCAGGTGCATGCCCTGGTTGCAACAGAAGCATATGGAAAAAATTGACTGGATGGCGGCACTCCAAAAAATGAGTCCTTTATTAAAGAAAACAAAAATACAAAAACACATGAAGAATAATCATACCACAGCTGCCAGTGTCATCATCTCCGCTGTGGTATGGTTATCCTTCATGTATTTTTGTATTTTTGTTTTCTTTAACAAAGGACTCATTTTTTGGAGTGCCACCATCCAGTTCATTTCTTCCATTAAAAGTCAAGTACTCTGTTTTTTTGTGTTTTATTGAGGGTATAATTCTTAGATGGGGATAGGGGTATTATGGAATGCCCACTTAACCTGAGAAAACTTTTCAGGGACTACTCTTTCTATGTTCCACAATATACAGTTTCTATGTACACTCCTCTTCTTCCTCCAGCTTTAACATACACAGCCCTGACCCAGATTCAACCCAGGACTGGCATACACAGCCCTGACCCAGATTCAACCCAGGACTGGCTCTCAGCCAGGCCAAATCTTCCTACAATTACAACTACAAGTACACTAGCACCTAGCTAAAAGGTGCTACACTTATAACAAAAAACAAAAACACTTTTATGGGAGAAGGGGGCGGGGAAGGATTGGGTGATACCAAGTGAGCATAACACATTTCAAAATTTTGTAACCTTTCAGCATGTGTTTCCCTTGCAGCTCCTTAACTCTCGGTCACATTACATCTCAGAGTGACAGGGCAAAGAGGGTCCATGGTGGGAGATATTTACTGGCAGACACTGTGATCTCAGGTCTGAACAGGGAGCGACTAGCTGTAAAAAGACCATCGGCTGTTGCTTTCTGGGGATCCTGCTCTCATTGAGGGCTGGATGCAGGATTTTCTCCACTCAGGGCTTAAAGTCCAGCATAATGCCCCCCTGCCCTCCAGCCCAGCCCATCCCTGAAATAACATTAGATACTACATCAGTATCTTAAAAATGATAGATTTTAGTATAAGCACAATGGATATAAAAAGTCTACACACCCCTGTTAAAATGTCAGGTTTCTGTGATGTAAAAAAATGAGACAAGGGGGCGTGTCCTGCACGGGTGCCGCAATGGACATCTTCTCAGAGAGCTCCGCCATCCCAGCTCACAAATCCACCTTCATCGGCGGAATTACTCCCCTAATCCGCAAGCCATCCTGATATTTGGGCTGCCCACCCTCTCCTGCACTTCAGCTTATGAGACAGAGGAGATGATCAGGAGCAGGTATGCACAAGATGGCGGCGTGACCTGGAGGCCCCGGCCCGCTCTGGTTCCATAAGTGCCCGCAGCACTAACTGAAGCACCCCCTCGCCCCCAGACACTGCAGGCCCAACTCCGCTACACACCGGGAGCAGCACCTAAGCCCCGGATGCCAGGCCCGGAGGGACCTCTCCCACCAGTTAGGTGCTGAGGCCTCCCGCCCCAGCAGTCCCAAGATGGTGGCCAGTGAACATCACAGTGGCGGTCTGGAGGGTGAGGGAGATATAGCGGATGAACCATCCACCCCTTCACAGCCAAGGTTAGTCCCACCGAGCCCGGTCACAGCCCCTGGGACGGCCACAATCTTATCACCAGCATCCACTGTATCCCCGCTGGAAAGGACCCTAGATGAGTTACTTCAGTCCCTGGATGGGGCCTATTTTGTTCATCCAAGCCTGCGTTAGGGATCTTCACCTCATATCCCCCGGAATCAACAGGACTTTTCCTACTTGATGACAACTTTTTCCAAAATGCTTGCTAAAGGCCTGGCACAAAGGGCCTCTCGGATAACATCTGCCATACATGCAGATCTACAGAACATAGGGTCCAGAATTGAGGCTATCGAATTGAAATCAGATCAAACAGTTGCGCGTGTTAACCAAAACTCAGCCCGATTGCAGGACCTCCATGTCCAACTTAAACTGCCCTGTCCAAAATAGACGATTTGGAAAACAGATCACGCAGATACAATTTCAGCATTCGCGGTTTACCCAAATCTGTTAAGGAAGTTGAACAGGCCATCGTTTCATTTATCAAGGACTTGATCCCGGATATCCCACCTTATCGCCTGGAATTAGACAGAGCGCACCGAGCTCTTAGGCCTCCCAATCCTGAAGGTTCACCACGGACATAATTGTTAAACCCCATTTTAATAAGGTAAAGGAGGACATTATGAAACTAGCGAGACATGCTGATCAGCTGATCATCCAAGGGCATCTGATTCAAATCTTTGCTGACCTCTCGCCCACAACCATTCAAAAACGGCTATCCTTAAAACCTCTGGTCCAAGTTCTTATCCAGCACTCTATCATGTATTGGTGGTCCTTTCCATTTCGCCTCAGCTTTGTCTACAAGCAGAAGACCCATGGATTTTCCTCTCTTCCTGACGGGGGACGCCTGCTACTTCGCCTGGGCCTGATCTCCCGGGAATCTGATGCCTCACCAACAATTCACCCATCAGGATCTTCTAAGCTTATTGAGAGGTACAAGGCACTGTTAGGGAAGTTTGCATCAGACTGACCGTCAGTGTGCTGATGCAAGCTTCCCTAACAGTGCCTTGTACCTCTCAATAAGGATACTACCTTTGCTATAAGCTAAGTACTGCGGCTTACCTCTATGCAGCAACATATTTAACTTTCCAAAACTATTAAAGATATTGATTATATAAGGCTCTCTTTAGCACTGGGAACTGCAATTGACCGCTTGTAAGCTTTTGTGCTTATTCTTTGTCCACCTCTTGAATATGAATAAATCAGGATTCCTTACTGCCTAGGTCATAACTTGTATGGTGAAGCTTTCTGTTCTCGGCCCATGTGGAGCGGTAGCTGGAAGCAGTGAAAGAAGGGACACCAGGCTGTTATCCATTTATCCATCTATATACATCCCAAAGCGTGTATGACTCTCATGAGTCTAATCCTAAAGTGAGCTGCTCATCTTGCACTAGCCACTGGGAGCACTGGAGTGAAGCATGCAGCACTTTATTTTGATCACAGATGAAGATTGATTGCTTCATTGGATTTATTGTTCACCTTTAGTTTTTCACTATTGGGACTGCAATTTATCACCGATTATCACTGTTATTTGATTTTGATATATTAGCATTGAGTTGCTTTCTGATTTAAGTTATTTAAGCATATTTATTTACACCTTTTTCACTTGGCGCAGCAATAATTTTTATAGATCTTTCATTGGTGTTTTGTGTTTGGCACTGATTGTTTGCAGCCTTGTATGTACCATTTTATAGATGTTTGAGGTTTGCGCTGATTATCACTATTTATCATTTCCCGTTTGCCTGGCGTACGGACTGTATTCCTTATTTGGGAATATTTTTGACCCCCTCTTTCTCCACCCTTTACAAAGCTAATTACCCTTCGATGTACCAAAAATTGCACTCCTAACTCTCGGAATGGAATACACATCATTTATCTTGGTTAGGCAGGATAAACTCTGTTAAAATGACCCTTTTGCCCCATCTGTTATACCTATTTCACTCCCTTCCGCTGCCAATCCCTAAAAACCACCTGCTTAAATTGCAATCGAAAATTGTTCAGTTTGTCTGGGGTAAAAAAAGGTTATCGGTGCCCTAGGGCGACTCTATTCCGGCTACGCTAACAAGGAGTGCTGGCCTTACCAAATTTATTGGAACTATTACCGGGCAGCCCAATTAGCATAATTCGCCACGGTGTTCTCTGCAGGTGCCAAACCAGATTGGACCTGCATAGAAAGACAGGCAGTTTCATGCAAATTACCCACTTCCTTCGGAACTTATGGTCCGATAAACGGATACCCCCTTCCGCTACGTCCTTCGAAAGATGGTGCGCGGATTCTCAGAGTCAGAGGGGGGCATATCTATTATATACTCGGCTCTACTATCCTCCCCTGATAAACCCACATTTGCTCACAATTGGGAATGGGACTTGACTATCCAGCTGCAGTTTGGAACTGCATTTTCCGTAGGTCCTTTAAGGGCATCATTAATATCACTCTTATTGAAGCCAATATCAAAATTCTCACATGGAACTTGAACAAATGCTTAGAGTCATTTTCAGTGGCGGCTGGTGAAGTTTTAAGATGGGGGGGCGCAAGACCCCGCCCTTCCATTTGACCCCTCCCATTTCTCAGAAGCCCCACCCCTTTATAGACTCCACCCATTTTGTCCCCTGTATTTTGCTTGCGTGAACCAATTCTCACAATATATCACATATTAAGGGGTCCATCAGTACTAGTATATCCCATAATAGGGAGCAGGGGTCCTATTATGGGATATACTGTGAGAGACATCCTATTATGGGATACATGGACTGAGAGTGGCACAAACCCCACAGTACAGACCCCCCCAGCACAAACCTCACAGTACAGACCCCCCCAGCACAAACCTCACAGTACAGACCCCCCCAGCACAAACCCCTCAGGCACAAACCCCACACAAACAACTCAAGCACAAACCCCACAGTACAGGCCCCTAGCACAAACCCCACAGTACATGCCCCCTTCAATATAGTGACCAGTATAAATGCCCCCTTTCAATGTAGTGACCAGCATACATGTCCCCAATGCAGTGACCAGTATACATGTCCCCAATGCAGAGCTATGCGTGCGTGGCTCCAGTGCAGCCAGTGACCACCAGTATACGTCCCCCAATGCAGATCTATGCGTGCGTGCCTCCAGTGCAGCCAGTGACCACCAGTATACGTCCCCCAATGCAGAGCTATGCGTGCGTGCCTCCAGTGACCACCAGTATACGTCCCCCAATGCAGAGCTATGTGTGTGTGCCTCCAGTGCAGCCAGTGACCACCAGTATACATGTCCCCAATGCAGAGCTATGCGTGCGTGCCTCCAGTGCAGCCAGTGACCACCAGTATACATGTCCCCCAATGCAGAGCTATGCGTGCGTGCATCCAGTGCAGCCAGTGACCACCAGTATACATGTCCCCCAATGCAGAGCTATGCGTGCGTGCCTCCAGTGCAGTGACCACAAGTATACATCCCCCAATGCAGAGCTATGCGTGCGTGCCTCCAGTGCAGTGACCACCAGTATATGTCCCCCAATGCAGAGCTATGCGTGCGTGCCTCCAATGCAGTGACCACAAGTATACATCCCCCAATGCAGAGCTATGCGTGTGTGCCTCCAGTGCAGTGACCACCAGTATATGTCCCCCAATGCAGAGCTATGCGTGCGTGCCTCCAATGCAGTGACCACAAGTATACATCCCCCAATGCAGAGCTATGCGTGCGTGCCTCCAGTGCAGTGACCACCAGTATATGTCCCCCAATGCAGAGCTATGCGTGCATGCCTCCAGTGCAGTGACCACAAGTATACATCCCCCAATGCAGAGCTATGCGTGCGTGCCTCCAGTGCAGTGACCACCAGTATACATCCCCCAATGCAGAGCTATGCGTGCGTGCCTCCAATGCAGTGACCACCAGTATATGTCCCCCAATGCAGAGCTATGCGTGCGTGCCTCCAATGCAGTGACCACAAGTATACATCCCCCAATGCAGAGCTATGCGTGCGTGCCTCCAGTGCAGTGACCACCAGTATATGTCCCCCAATGCAGAGCTATGCGTGCGTGCCTCCAATGCAGTGACCACAAGTATACATCCCCCAATGCAGAGCTATGCGTGCGTGCCTCCAGTGCAGTGACCACCAGTATATGTCCCCCAATGCAGAGCTATGCGTGCGTGCCTCCAATGCAGTGACCACAAGTATACATCCCCCAATGCAGAGCTATGCGTGCGTGCCTCCAATGCAGTGACCACAAGTATACATCCCCCAATGCAGAGCTATGCGTGCGTGCCTCCAATGCAGTGACCACCAGTATATGTCCCCCAATGCAGAGCTATGCGTGCGTGCCTCCAATGCAGTGACCACAAGTATACATCCCCCAATGCAGAGCTATGCGTGCGTGCCTCTAATGCAGTGACCACAAGTATACATCCCCCAATGCAGAGCTATGTGTGCGTGCCTCCAATGCAGTGACCACAAGTATACATCCCCCAATGCAGAGCTATGCGTGCGTGCCTCCAGTGCAGTGACCACAAGTATACATCCCCCAATGCAGAGCTATGCGTGCGTGCCTCCAATGCAGTGACCACAAGTATACATCCCCCAATGCAGAGCTATGCGTGCGTGCCTCCAATGCAGTGACCACAAGTATACATCCCCCAATGCAGAGCTATGCGTGCGTGCCTCCAGTGCAGTGACCACAATTATACATCCCCCAATGCAGAGCTATGCGTGCGTGCCTCCAATGTAGTGACTACAAGTATACATCCCCCAATGCAGAGCTATGCGTGCGTGCCTCCAATGCAGTGACCACAAGTATACATCCCCCAATGCAGAGCTATGCGTGCGTGCCTCCAATGCAGTGACCACAAGTATACATGTCCCCCCAATGCAGAGCTATGCGTGCGTGCCCGACAGAGCAGTGCACTTACCTGGAGGCTCAGCTTCTGCCTCTCCTCTTCTCCGGTCTCCTCTCCGCTCCGCTCTCTGCAATGCCGATCCACGCAACGTCAGCATGGGGCCATGGGATGTCCTGGATGATGTTTGGTCCAGGCTGTAGACTCGACCAATCACAGCCAGGATATCAGGAAAGTGGGGGTGCCCAAGCGCAATGACTTGCGCCCAGGTTACGCCCCCAGAAGGCAGCCAATCGGCGCCTCTTCTGGGTCGTAAACCCAACCCCCCCCCATATCCACCACATAGGCCGGGGTAGCGGCGAACACAATTTTTTTTTTCAAAACTTTATTTGTTCGTTTTGTAATTTTTTTTTTCAAAACTTTATTTGTTCGTTTTTTGTTTTTTTTTCTTTAGGGGTAGGGGGGGGCGGCGCCCTGGCGCCCCCTATGCACGGGCCGCCACTGGTCATTTTCCTTTTTTTTATTACTTTGACTTTTTTTTGTACACACAATACTTTAGTTCTAGTGATGTGCCATGATTCTGTAGTGGGGGGAGGATTCCTCACTTTCTCGTGACCGGATTTACCTGGTCTGTTGTTGATATGGTTATCTGTTTTGTACCCCGCACTACATATTATGCACAAGATGTTATTTCTCCTGCAGTGTGGTAGTGTTGTTGTTTCACTACTGCAGCGTCACTTGTTATTATTATATTGTATTGCCTTTTTTCTCAATAAAAATGTATTGAAAACTAAAAAATGAGACAAAGATAAATAATTTCAGAACTATTTCCACCTGTGACTTCTAAACTGTACAACTCAAGTGAAAAGCAAACTTAAATCTTTTGGGGGGGGGGGGGGGGAGTAAAAATATAAAACTAAAACAATGCGGTTGCATAAGTGTGCACACCCTCTTATAACTGGGGATGTAGCTGAGTTCAGAATTAGGCAATAACATTTAAACTCATGTTTAATAGGAGTCAGTACACACCTGCCATTATTTAACCACTTCAGCCCCGGAAGGTTTGATCAGGCCATTTTTTGCGATTCTGCATTGCGTTGTTTTAACTGACAATTGCGCCGTCATGCAGTGCCATACCTAAATACAATTGATGTCCTTTTTTCCCCACAAATAGAGCTTTCTTTTGGTGGTATTTGATCACCTCTGTTTTTTTTTGTTTTTGTGCTATAAACAAAAAAAAGAGCGTCAATTTTGAAAAAACACCAATATTTTCACCTTACTGCTATAAAACATTCCCAATAAATTTTTTTTTAAAATCTAATTTTTTTTCAGTTTAGGCCAATTTGTATTCTGCTTCATATTTTTGGTAAAAAAAAATCCCAAAAAGTGTATAATAATTGGTTTGTGCAAAAGTTATCGCGTCTACAAACTAGGGGAAAGATTTATGTAATTTTTATTCATTTTTATTTTTTTACTAGTAATGGTGGCGCTCTGCGATTTTTAGCGGGACTGCAACATTGCAGTGGACACATCGGACCCCAAACTGACATTTTGACACTTTTAGGGGGACCAGTGATATTACTACTGTAATCAGTGCTAAAAATATGCACTGCTACTGTAATAATGACATTGGCAGGGAAGTGGATAACACTGGGGGTGATCAAAGGGTTAAGTGTGTTCCCTATATGTGCTTTCTAACTGTTTTGGGGATGGATTTAACAGAGGCAGAGAGAGATTGGTGATTCAGCTTAGCTGAATCGCACAATCTTTCCCTGCCTCTCTGACTGGAGAGCCGTCTTGCATTGTTTACATTCCAGACGGCTCTCCTGTCAGTATTGACGAAGATCGCGGGAGGCCGGCGGCGATCGAGCTTGCTCCTCCTGCGGTCTGCTTTTCGCTGTATCTAATCACAGCGGGAGCACGGCTCCAGCGGAGCCGCCCAGCCGAAACAGCGTGCACATCATCACGTAGATCTATGTTATGCGCAGCTGAGCTGCCCTGCCGCAGTAAATCTGCATGGGGCAGTCACCAAGTGGTTAAAGTGCCTCTTATTAACCCCAAATAAAGTTCAGCTGTTCTAGTAGGTCTTTCCTGACATTTTCTTAGTCGCATCCTACAGCAAAAGCCATGGTCCGCAGAGAGCTTCCGAAGCATCAGAGGGATCTCACTGTTAAAAGGTATCGGTCAGGAGAAGGGTACAAAATTATTTTCAAGGCATTGGATTTACCATGGAACACAGGAAAGACAGTCATCATCAAGTGGAGAAAATATGACACAACAGTGACATTACCAAGAACTGGACGTCCCTCCAAAATTTATGAAAACATGAGAAGAAAACTGGTCAGGGAGGCTGCCAAGAGGCCTACAGAAACATTAAAGGAGCTCCAGGAATGTCTGACAAGTACTGGCTGTGTGGTACATGTGACAACAATCTCCCTTATTCTCCCAAAAGCATGTGGGAAAAAGTGTTATGGCCTGATGAAACCAAGGTTGAACGTTTTGGCCATAATTTCAAAGATATGTTTGGCACGAAAACAACACTGCACATCACAAAAAGAACACCATACCCACAGTGAAGCATGGTGGTGGCAGCATCATGCTTTGGGGCAGTTTTCCTTCAGCTGGAACAAGGGCCTTAGTCAAGGTAGAGGGAATTATGAACCGTTCCAAATACCAGTCAATTTGGTACAAAACCTTCAGACTTCTGCTAGAAAGCTGAATATGAAGAGAAACTTCATTCTTCAGCATGACAACGACCCAAAGCTTACATTCAAATCAACAACGGAATGGCTTCACCAGAAAAAGACTAAAGTTTTGGAATGGTCCAGTCAGAGCCCACACCTAAATCAGATTGTGGGGTGATCTGAAGAGGGCCGTGCACAGGAGATACCCTTGCAATCTGACAGATTTGGAGTGTTTTTGCAAAGAAGAGTGGGCAAATATTGCCAAGTCAGGGTGTGCCATGCTGATAGACTCATACCCAAAATGACTGAGTGCTGTAATCAAATCAAAAGGTGCTTCAACAAAGTATTCGTTTAAGGATGTGCAACCATATTATTTTACTTTTTTATTTTTACTTCCCCCCTATTTAAAAGATTTCAGTTTGTTGTTCAACTGAGTTGTACAGTTTATAGGTCACATTAAAAGGTGGAAAAAGTTCTCAAATGATTTATTGTCTCATTTTTTTACATCATAGAAACCTGACATTTTAACAGGGGCATGTATACTTTTTATATCCACTGTATTATTATATTCCTTTTTTATATTAGTATTGCCCTTTTGTATTTGTGACACATCATCTGTGGGATAGTTTTATTATGTGTGTGATTTACCACACATGACTTGGTTTGGAAAATGTTTGCTTTATCTGTGCCTGCCTGGATGGGTGATTCTTTCATGCTCTTTTAAACACCTATGATGTTTTAATATGCCTCAACAGCCTTGTGGCTTATTATAATGTCAAAGGCTTTGCTTCAGTAATTTCTCTAGTATTTTGGGGGGAGTTTGTTTCCAAATATAACTCTGCCTTAAATGATTTTATTAAATTTAGTGAAGGGACTCTTCCTGACTAAGAGTTTCAGATCTATTACACATTGTTCAGTTGATTCACTTACAATTTGCGCTCTGTTGTAGAAATTGTATCAGGCAGAATTTACATAATCAATGCATTCCTCTGTAACAAGCATTGACCTGTTTTCAGGCCTTCCCATGTGTTTTAAATGTACTACAAATGATCTTTTGTACAAACCACAAAGGTAAATGACATCATAACTATTCCTCATTTACTTTAAGAAGAGCTTTGAAGATGATATCTATCTGTTGTTTAAACCTTTTCCATTCCTCTGGAAATGTTACAAGTTTCGTTTTTTGTTCTAATTCATGCTAGGTGGGTGTGTGCAAGCAAACTCCATTTTCTGTTAAAAGAATATACTATATTGTAGAGGGGGGAAAAAAAAGTAGTGGTCTCTATTTTTAGAGTGCCATTAAAAAATTTCAATCCAGAAATGACTATCGGATGGCAAGTGCACTGGTTAATGGCTCAAATAAAAAACAAAAAAAAGGGTGCACCAACCTAGCGCATTATTCTCAATGTAGACTTTCTTGTTATTACATAAAAATGGCTACTCACAAATGCAGGTGAAAATCAATCACATCGGACTCAAAAACTTGAGTATCGGAAGTAGTCCATATAATTGTCCATTGTCCTATTAGGATGACGGCTGACGTGTTTCGAGGCCTACGCCTCTTCCTCAGAGCCACTGTGTCATGATCTACTCACAGGTTTAAATAACAGTGTAAAGGCCCAAACCCTATCCGTGTGGTCTACAGAGCTCCTCCCTCTGGGGTGTGGCAGTGGTGCTGGGACCCTTCCCATTTGCATCACTGCCAGTCCTCCTCCAGCAGGGTGGGTTCATAGTATCTATATAGTACATACTTCCTGTTCACATATTCAAACCAGTAATACATATACATAAAAACAAAAACAGCAATGCAACTGAAAATACAAAAACAAATACAAATTTTGAGTGGGGGGGGGGGGGGGGAGTGTTTCCCGAAATACCATACACACACATATGCTCATGCATGATGTTTAAGGCCACACCCCCCCTTTTTTTTTTAAATAAAAAAGAAGATCCAAACAAAGGTGCCCCCAGAGGAGAAGTGGTAAATTTAAATTGGTGCCTATTTAAAAATGAATAATAATAATATTAATAATATATGCAAATTGTATAGTAAAAAGGTGCATATGTATATGCCTACACATATGCCTACACATATGCCCCATATGCCCCAAAACTCATCATTATTAAAACTAAAGGATCCTTGAACATGTACCTAAAAGAACCCCTATAGGTATGTAAAAAAGAAGGTTAAAATAAAACATTTAAAAAAGGTTGAAAAAAAAAAAACCTAGGTATACTCATCGACCAATAGGAACCTGGAGGAATCCTCCAGGTAAGAGAAGGACTGATCCTACCATGTTGAATATGTTGGTCACGTATATTATACCTGTCCGTAGACATATTTTAGCTTCAAACTTTGGATCTGCTTGCAAACTGATATTGGATGTATAAAAACAGTATATATATATACTGGTTTGCTCCCCAATTTTTTGCTTGTTTATTATGTATTCGGTCTGACTAGACTTCTGTGGTTGAGCATCCCACCCCCCACACACACCTGTACTCTATCAGAGTCCACCATCAAGTAGATACAGGAGGAGTCCTTTGTAGTGCATTAGCACATCCATCCCAGCAAGGAGTGTTGTCTCCAAGGGTTGGAGAGGCTGGATTCACCCCTTTTCTATGGATAGTGTAGGACCCACTGATAATGGGGTACTTTGACGCAGTGGTGGGCTTGAGCACGATATGGCCATATGGTGGGACTAAACCCCCATTTTTATTTATGGATTGTCTCCATATTTAATAGTCATTTCTTTTGCATGGTTGCGCTATTCTTTTTTAATATACATTTTGCTTGGTCCATAGCTGCACCGGCTTTTGATATACATGTTCAGGGTTTGCTCCCCAATTTTTTGCTTGTTTATTATATATATATATATATATATATATATATATATATATACACACATATAGGTGCACATGCACCTACATGTGCCTCGAGAGGTACACACATGCAATATAGGAGAATTTGGAATAAATTGCATGAGTGACGATCATATACATATGCATAGAGGAAACCATCATCAACTAGTATGTGCACCATTTTTAGGGAGCCCGCTGTATATTGACTAAATACAGCAGTCAGCCAATGCATCTACCTGGGATTCGGATCTAGCCGACCACAAGAGTCTCCAAGATTTATAGAGGTAGGCACAAGTCATGCATTTTACAATTGGTCATCCACTCATAGCAAAGGTCACTGGTGCTTTCATTTTTATTCTTACCAAGAATTTTCTGGTTTACATCTTAAATATACTATTGTATTTACACTCAAAATGTGTATTTATTTTTGTATTTTCAGTTGCATTGCTGTTTTTGTTTTTATGTATATGTATTACTGGTTTGAATATGGGAACAGGAAGTATGTACTATATGGATACTATGAACCCACCCTGCTGGGGGAGGACTGGCAGTGATGCAAATGGGAAGGGTCCAAGCACCACTGCCACACCCCAGAGGGAGGAGCTCTGTAGACCATGAATGGGGTTTGGGCCTTTACACTGTTATTAAACCTGTGAGTAGATCATGACACAGTGTCTCTGAGCAAGAGGCGTAGGCCTCGAAACGCGTCAGCCGTCATTCTAATTGGACAATGGACAATTGTATGGATTACTTCTGATATTTTTGTTTTTTGTTTGCAGTATTGTTGGACTGCCCCAGTCCTTTAGGGCAGCAAGACCGTAGCCACCCGAGACGCCATTTGGAAAGTCTGGTGGGAAGAGCAGTCGGGGAAGCCTTGTTTTCTGAGCGCAGGAGAAAGGTGGTTTATTCAACATATTTTGTTTTAATGGCTCAAATGGCTTGGCTTAAGGACACAGCGTACAGAGCCGATCCAATTGGTTCTGTACCACATGATTTTTGTAATGACCAAGCACAGTGATGTAAACAATGTAATGCTTACATCTGTGAACCTACCCTTCTTCTAATGAAGGAAGAGGAGGAAAGAGGAGGAACTGAATGGATGACTCATTATTTGTTAGTTTTAGATCATCGGCTGCAGAAAGAGACCATGTAGTGAAAGGTTTTTTAGCCCTTTCAACCTCACTCATCCTCTGTATATCTCAGCCCTATACTGTGTCCATGTAACTTGTATATTAACCCTTTCACCTCCGTTATCTTGCACATCTTAACACTAACCCCTTCATAATCTTCTTTCCTTAACCACTTAAGCCCCGGAAGATTTTACCCCATCATGACCAGACCCCTTTTTTCAACTTGGCACTTCGTGACTTTAACTGACAATTGCGCGGTCATGCAATACTGTACCCAAACGAAATTTACGTCCTTTTTTTCCCACAAACAGAGCTTTCTTTTGGTGGTATTTGATCACCTATGCGCTTTTTATTTTTTGCGATATTAATAAAAAAAGAGTGAACATTTTGCGAAAAAATGACATTTTCAACTTTGTCTTTTAAAAAATATCCAATATACTCAATTTATGTCATTTTTTTTGGCCAAAATATATTTAGCTACATGTCTTTGACAAAAAAATTAAATGAGCATATTTTTATTGGTTTGCGCAAAAGTTATAGCGTCTACAAACTATGGTGTAAATACTGAAATTTACGCAGCTTTAATTTCTGACTGCCTATCTCATTTCATGAAGTGCTAAAATGGCAGGGCAGTGCAAAACCCCCCCAAACTACCACTTTTTGGAAAGTAGACATCCTAACGAATGTTCTGAGAGGCATGTTGAGCTCATTGAATATTTCATTTTTTTTGTCACAGGTGTTTGAAAAATGATTTTAAATTTTTTTTTTTCACAAAGTTGTCATTGAAATTATATATTGCTCACACATACCATAGGTATATGTGTAATTACACCCCAAAATATATTCTGCTGCTTCTCCTGAGTACAGGGATACCACATATGTGAGACTTTTTGGGAGCCTAGCAGTGTACGGGAGCCCGAAAACAAATCACCACCATCAGAATTTGAAAGGGCGTACAATTTTCATTGCATTTTCTCACTACCTATAACGGTTTAGGAGGCCCTGAAATGTCAAGATACCACAAAACCCCCTCAAATGACCCCATTTTGGAAAGTAGACACCCCAATCTGTTTGCTGAGAGGCATGGTGAGTCCATGGAATATTTTATATTTTGCCACAAGTTTTGGGAAAATTACATTTTTTTTTTTTATTTTTTTTTTTTACACAACGTTGTCACAAAAAGATAAATTTCTCACACATGACATGGGTATATGTGGAATTACACCCCAAAATACATTCTGCCGCTTCTCCTGAGTATGGGGATGCCCCATGTGTGAGACTTTTTGGGAACCTAGCTGTGTACGGGACCCCGAAAATCAATCACCATCTTCGGGTTTTCTAATGGAGTAAATTTTTGATTTTACTCCTCACTACCCATCACAGTTTCGGAGGCCCTGAAATTTCAAGATAGCACAAAACCCCCCCAAATGACCCCATTTTGGAAAGTAGACACCCCAAGCTATTTGCTGAGAGGCATGGTGAATCCATGGAATATTTTATATTTTGCCACACGTTTTGGGAAATATATATATATATATATATTTTTTTTTTTACACAAAGTTGTCAGTAAATGATATATTGCTCACACATGCCATGGGTAAATGTGGAATGACACCCAAAAATACATTCTACTGCTTCCCCTGAGTACAGGGATACCCCATGTGTGAGACTTTTTGGGAGCCTAGCTGTGTACAGAACCGCGAAAATCAATCAACACTCTCAGGTTTTCTAATGGCGTAAATTGTGCATGTCACCTCTGCACTACCTGTCACAGTTTCGGAGGCCCTAAAATTCCAAGATAGCACAAAACCCTTCCCCCAAATGACACCATTTTGGAAAGTAGACACTCCAAGCTATTTGCTGAGAGGCATGGTGAGTCCATGGAATATTTTATATTTTGCCACAAGTGTCGGGAAAATTATTATTTCTTTTTTTTTTTTGTTTTTTTACACAAAGTTGTCACTTAATGATATATTGCTCACACATGCCATGGGTATATGTGAAATGACACCCCAAAATACATTTGGCTGCTTCTCCTGAGTACAGGGATACCACATGTGTGAGACTTTTTGGGAGCCTAGCTGTGTACGCGACCCCGAAAACCAATCCCCATCTTCAGGTTTTCTAATGGCGTAAATTGCTGATTTTACCACTACGCTACCTGTCACAGTTTCAGAGGCTCTGAAATTTCAAGATAGCACAAAACCCCCCTAAATGCTATTTGCTGAGAGGCATGGTGAGTCCATGGAATATTTTATATTTTGCTACAAGTTCTGGGAAATATATATATATATATATATATTTTTTTTTTACACAAAGTTGTCAGTAAATGATATATTGCTCACACATGCCATGAGTATATGTGAAATGACACCCCAAAATACATTTTGTTGCTTCTCCTGAGTACAGGGATACCCCATGTGCGAGACTTTTTTGCAGTCTAGCCGAGTACAGGACCCCGAAAACCAATCCCCACTTTCAGGCTTTCCAAGGGCATAAATTGTTGATTTCACTCCTGACTACCTATCACAGTTTAGGAGGCCATGAAATGCCAAGACAGCACAACCCCCCCCCCCCCCAAATTACCCCTTTTCGGAAGGTAGACACCCTAAGCTATGTGCAGAGAGGCATTTTAAGTGTTTTGCAGATCTCACTTTTTGTCACAAAGTTTTGGAAATTGAAAAAAAGAGGGAAAAAAATGCATTTTCCTGTTTTTTCTTCATTTTCCAAAAAAAAATAGAGCTGCAAAATACTCACCATGCTTCTCAGCAAATAGATTGGAGTGTCTACTTTGTAAAATGGGGTCATTTGGGGGGGTTTTGTGCCATATTGGCATTTCATTGACTTCAAAAGTGTGATAGGTAGTAAGGAGTGAGATCAACAATTTACGCCCTTAGAAAGCCAGAAGGTGCGGATTGGTTTTCCGGGTCCTGTACGCGGCTAGACTGCCAAAAAGTCTCACACATGGGGTATCCCTGTACTCAGGAGAAGCAGCAGAATGTATTTTGGGGTGTCATTTCACATATACCCATGGCATGTGTGAGCATTATATCATTTACTGACAACTTTCTGTAAAAAAACAAACAAAAAAAAAATAATTTTCCCGAAACTTGTGGCAAAATATAAACTATTCCATGGATAACTGTCCCGCCATTTTATGCTCAATCTTATCCACACATCACCCACTCTTCTAACCACTTGAAAACCAAGCCTTTTCTGTGACTTTTTGTTTACATGAAAAAATATGTTTTTTTTCCTGGAAAATTACGTTGAACCCCCAAACATTATATATTTCTTTAAAGCAGAGGCCCTATAGAATAAAATGGTTGATGTTGCAAATTTTTTTGTCACACGTTATTTGCGCACAGATTTTCCAAATGCAATCTCTGCGAAAAAAATAATTTTTTTTTAAATTTATTGCACAAATACACTATATAATTTCAATTTGCTTTCTATAATTTAAAAGATGATCTTATGCCAAGTACATAGATACCAAACATGACATGCTTTAAAAATTGCGCATGCCTGAGCAGCGGCAACAAAGTGCGTACATTTTTAAAAGCCTTTAAAAGTCTTTACAGGTTACCTCTTTAGACTTACAGAGGAGGTCTACTGCAAGAATTACTGCACTCGACCTGGCATTCGCGGCGATACCTCGCATGCATGCTGCAATTGCGGTTTACATATGACACTAGACTAACTCTTGCGTGTGCCATTGCGCGCAAGCACGGGGGGACAGGGGGGGGCTTGATTTTTTTTTTTTTTTTGACACCTTTCCTTTCATTTTTTTTTTAATCCTTTTTATTGTTATCACAGTGAATTTAAATATCCCCTATGATAGCAATCTGTAGTGACAGGTACTCTTTTTTTAAAAAATTGGGGTCTTTTAGACTCTAGATCTCTCCTTTGACCTTAACGCATCTGACCACACCAAAATTGGTGTGATAAAATACTTTCCCAATGGCCCTGTTTATTTCTGGCGAAATAGAAGTCATGAAATTCTTGTAGCTTCCGGTATCTTAGGCCATAGAGATGATTGGAGCCATTCTCATCTCCAATTAGCTCTATGGTTAGATAATTGAACCACCGGCTGCACTCTCGGGTTAACCGGTGGGACAGGAAAGCCAGAGAAAAACCACGGAAGGCGGCGGTGGGGGAGGGGGGGGGAGTCCCCTCCCACTGCATGTAAAAGCAGTCTAGCGGCCAATTATCCGCTAGGATTGCTTTTACATGTAAGCCAACCGCTGACTGTAAAAAACAATACCAAGATGATGCCTAAATCTGCAGGCATCATCCTGGTATAACCACTCAAAGTCCAGCAATGTACCAGTACATTGCTGGTCCTTGTCTGGCATATAGTGTAGGTTTTTTGTTTTTTCATGCAGCCTGTGGGCTGAACGAAAAAAAAGAGAACCTATCAGAAATCAGCACAGGAATAATGTGTATATTACCCACCATTAACCGCCCAAACATCCACCCACTTAATTTAATGATGGGTATACACGACACTATTCCACGTAATTTTTTTTTAAATTTATTGCACAAATACACTATATAATTTCAATTTGCTTTCTATAATTTAAAAGATGATCTTATGCCAAGTACATAGATACCAAACATGACATGCTTTGAAAATTGCGCATGCCTGTGCAGCGGCAACAAAGTGCGTACATTTTTAAAAGCCTTTAAAAGTCTTTACAGGTTACCACTTTAGACTTACAGAGGAGGTCTACTGCAAGAATTACTGCACTCGACCTGGCATTCGCGGCGATACCTCGCATGCATGCTGCAATTGCGGTTTACATATGACACTAGACTAACGCTTGCGTGTGCCATTGCGCGCAAGCACGGGGGGACAGGGGGGGGCTTGATTTTTTTTTTTTTTTTGACACCTTTCCTTTCATTTTTTTTTTAATCCTTTTTATTGTTATCACAGTGAATTTAAATATCCCCTATGATAGCAATCTGTAGTGACAGGTACTCTTTTTTTAAAAAATTGGGGTCTTTTAGACTCTAGATCTCTCCTTTGACCTTAACGCATCTGACCACACCAAAATTGGTGTGATAAAATACTTTCCCAATTTCCCAATGGCCCTGTTTATTTCTGGCGAAATAGAAGTCATGAAATTCTTGTAGCTTCCGGTATCTTAGGCCATAGAGATGATTGGAGCCATTCTCATCTCCAATTAGCTCTATGGTTAGATAATTGAACCACCGGCTGCACTCTCGGGTTAACCGGTGGGACAGGAAAGCCAGAGAAAAACCACGGAAGGCGGCGGTGGGGGAGGGGGGGGAGTCCCCTCCCACTGCATGTAAAAGCAGTCTAGCGGCCAATTATCCGCTAGGATTGCTTTTACATGTAAGCCAACCGCTGACTGTAAAAAACAATACCAAGATGATGCCTAAATCTGCAGGCATCATCCTGGTATAACCACTCAAAGTCCAGCAATGTACCAGTACATTGCTGGTCCTTGTCTGGCATATAGTGTAGGTTTTTTGTTTTTTCATGCAGCCTGTGGGCTGAACGAAAAAAAAGAGAACCTATCAGAAATCAGCACAGGAATAATGTGTATATTACCCACCATTAACCGCCCAAACATCCACCCACTTAATTTAATGATGGGTATACACGACACTATTCCACGTATACCAAAATAGGATTTTAACTGCAGTGCTGAAATCAGAAAATCACCACAGCTGCTACCAGCAAAGGTATCCATATATGCTGAGCGCAAACGCTGTTTGTGTCAGAATATATAAAATCAATGTGGCAGCCGACGAGTACCTGCAAGAGAAACAGGTCACAAAAGAATGAAAAACAAACAAAGTACAGTAAAAGTACAGTAGGAAGAGTAGAAGAACATATAAAATGACTGACACAACAACTGTTTTTGGATTCTTTTATTTTTCTAACTGTTGTTTCTCGGTTTGCGACTGCGATTTTCCAGCTTGGGTCTCTCAAAATGTCGATAGCCATTTGACATCTTTCAAGACCCTGTGTTTGTGTGCCCTACACTGTGTCGTGCTGTACCCTACACTAAAACTCCACTAGTGTATGGTAGCGCTCGAAAAATTCCCCAATGCAGAGACCAGGTTGGTCAGGACATTTGGGACAATAATAACTCGTGTCACGCCTAAATCTGCGCCTGATACAGACACGACATCTTCTTTGGGGGTATCTTTGGGTAGGGGTACTCGGGAGGACATGTGAAAAATGCCTCTCATGCAGCCGGCTCACTGCATCTGGAAGGGAAAGTTGGGCAGGCATGCCTCCTGGATACAGGTAGGCAAGGATGATCTCTTCCTGGAATTCCCGGAAGGATCCAGCTCGTCCTGACGCCCTGTATAGGACAAAGGCGTTCAGCATAGCCAATTGGAATAAATAAACAGACACTTTTTTGTACCAGCGTCTGGCTTTAGGGGCAACTAAATACGGCGCCAAAAGCTGGTAGTTAAGGTCCACCCCTCCCATATTAAGGTTATATTCGTGGGCACAGAGGGGTTTCTCCATAACGCCAGTTGCCGTAGGAATTTGGATCGTCGTGTCTGCGTGAAGGGAGGACAGAACATAAACATCCCATGTATCCCTCCACTTCACCGCAAGCAATTTGTCTGCTTTCAAGCAGGCTCTCGCCCCCCGACTAAGATGGGGTGTTACAAGCCATTGGGGGAAGCCCCGGCGATTAGGTCGCACGGTGCCACATGCGCCAATTTGTAATTCGAGCAGGTGACTAAATAGTGGCACACTTGTGTAAAAGTTGTCCACGTACAAATGGTACCCCTTTCCGGATAAGAGTGACACCAAGTCCCAAACAATCTTGCCGCTGCTCCCTATGTAGTCTGGGCAGTTGGGGGGCTCCACACAGCTATCTTTTCCCTCATAGACCCGGAAACTAACTGTATAGCCTGTAGCCCTGTCACACAGTTTATACAGCTTGGCACGCTTGCTGGGGAGGTACTGTTTCATAGCAAGGCGGCCAGTAAATTTAATCAGGGACTCGTCAACGCAGACAACTTGTTCGGGGGTGAACAAGGCTGCAAACCGCTGATTGAAGTGGTCTATGAATTTTGTGGAGCCGATCATATGCAGGGTCTCCCCGAGGACGACAGATTTCATTGTCGCTGAAATGCATAAATCGCAGAATTTGCTCATATCTCGTCCTGGACATGGAGGCAGAGTACATGTGCATATGGTGAAGTGGGCTAGTGGACCAATATAGCCGCAATTCACTCTGTTTGGTTATGCCCATGTTGAGGGAGAGGCCCAGAAAGATTTTAAATTCGGAAACCGTTATTGATTTCCAGCCGAATGGTCTGGCAAGGGGCGAATTTGGGTTGGCGGCGATGAATTGTTGTGCATATAAATTTGATTGATCCACAATAGATCCGTGAAGAACAGCTCAAAAAAAGTTCAGAGGCGTAAAACCAGCTGTCTCCACGTGGATTCCAGGTTGGGCAGTGAATGGGGGAAGTACTGGCGCTGTAGAATCAGTGGGTTGCCAATTGGGATATGCCAGCGCATCAGGGAGGGCACTATGGGCTCTACAGGCCTGTCTTTGAATACGCGGTGGCTGCGGGCCACTACTCGTGCTAGCCACCGCACCAGCTTCAACTGCACTTATGGGACTCGACACGTCACCAAGTGTTACTGCAGTGCTGGTTGTACTAGGTTCAGGGTGTACTAGGCCGCTGGCGCTTGCCAGGTCACCAGAAGGATGAGCGACACTAGTAACCACACTCTGCTCCATACGAGCACGATGGGATTCCTGCATCTCAACAACTCCAGAATGGGGTCGGGTATGCCTGGGTCTCAGGGAGCCGCTGCCGTCATCTGGTTCGTATACTGACCCTGATTCTGCCAGTGTAGCTTCCCCATCGCTATCATCTGTCATGGCCAGTATACTATATACCTCTTCACCACTGTACCAACGTTTGGTCATTTTGGTAACTAAATTTACCGGTACAGTAGTGCGACTCACAGATAATAAAAGCACCTGGTTGTCAAGGAATATTTCAAGTGCTACCAAAAAAACTGCTAATGCTAGCAGGGATCAGGCCTGACTCTGCTAACACAGCAGTTTTGTGTGTTGTGTTTTTTTGTAAGTGACAGTAATCTATTGATTACTACACTTGCCTGGGTGAAAGGGTTAAACGCAGGTGCTGGCCGGAATCAGTGCTGATCGTGCAAACACCGCGTTTTGGGAACCCTAAACTATGGGGACGCTAGTATAGTTCTGATCAGATCAGATATTGATCTGTTCAAACACTATACTATTAATGGAAGTGTATGTGCGTGTGTGTGTGTGTGTGGTAATCAAGGGGTTATTTCTAACTATGTGCCGGGGATCTGCGCTTTGTTAGACTGCCACTGACACTAGCTAATGTCACCTGTGTCACTAATAATAGTGATCAGAAAAAAAACTGTACACTATAAAAGTGACACTGTGACAGGGCACGGAAGGGGTTAACTGGGGGGGATCAGGGGGGGGGGGGTCAGGGGGTTAAATCTTTATTGGGGGGGTGGCGGGGACCCTAAACCTCCTTTGGGATAGAAACTAATTCGCTAGCGCAACCTCAAGTCACAATCACACTAATACAAAATACAGTAAAAACAGTATATTACGTGTGTATTAGTGTGCAATGTGACAGGGGGGAAGGGGTTAACTGGATGTGATCGGGGGGGATCAGGGGGTTATATTTTTATTTGGAGGGGGTGGCGGGTATCCTAAGGATAAAAGGAACGGTGGCAAGCGCTAAACCTGGTCACAAGTCACACTTATACGGGTATATAGAAAGTGCTATATACTGTATACAGTGTGTGTTGTGACAGGGGGTGTAGGGGTGATCAGGGGGGGATCAGGGGGTTAAATATTTATTGGGGGGGGGTGACAGGGACCCTAAACCTCTTTTGGGACAGAAATTAACTCTCTAGCGCTAATTCAGGTCACAAACACACTAATACAAAATACAAAAACACAGTATATTACCTTTGTATTAGTGTGCAATGTAACAGGGGGGAAGGGGTTAACTGGGGGTGATCAGGGGGGGATCAGGGGGTGAAATCTTTATGGGGGGGTGGCGGGTATTTTAATTGAAAAAGGGAGTGCCGCAAGCACTACACCTGGTCACAAATCACACTTATACGGGTATATAGGAAAATGCTATATACTGTATACAGTGTGTGCTGTGACAGGGGGTGTAGGGGTGATCAGGGGGGGATCAGGGGGTTAAATCTTTATTGGGGGGGTGGCGGGGACCCTAAACCTCCTTCGGGACAGAAACTAACTCGCTAGCGCTAATTCAGGTCACAAACACACTAATACAAAATACAAAACACAGTATATTAACTTTGTATTAGTGTGCAATGTGACAGGGGGGGAGGGGTTAACTGGGGGTGATCAGGGGGGTATCAGGGGGGATCAGGGGGTTAAATCTTTATTGGGGGGGTGGCACGTATTTTAAGTGAAAAAGGGGGGGTCGCAAGCGCTACACCTGGTCACAAATCACACTTAGACAGGTATATAGGAAAATGCTATATGCTGTATACAGTGTGTGTTGTGACAGGGGGTGTAGGGGTTAACTGGGGGGCGATCGGGGGTTAAATGTGCCTATCTAAGTGTACAAGTGTGTGCTTGTGCAGTTACTCACAGTTAGATGTGCTCTCCTCTCACGCTGGATCCAAAAAGGAACATGGGAGGGGAGGACACAACTTTTCTGAGCCTGTGTTTATATTTCACAGGCTCAGCATAGATTCTGATTAAGCAGGACCGATCTACAGGTCCAGGCCAAAAATGATTGGCCTGGACCTGTTGACTGATCGGTTCTGAACCCAATCAAGCCATCGGCGGTGGCGGGGGGGGGGGGGCGCGCGAGCGCGCACAGGACCGGCGGGAAGTGCCGAAGCAGACCTACGTTACTTTGCCTGGCCGGGGCTGACTGCCGACGTAGATAGTCGTGCGGCGGTCGGCAAGTGGTTAATGTGTGACTGGTACATTAACGGTGTTACCCATACCTTCCAAATTTTTATGCTGGGAAAGAGGGACACTCTATAGCAAAAAGTATGTGAGCAAAGGACAAACCCTCTGCCACACCCAGGGCTGGCGCTCCCGCTAGGCAAACTAGGCAGCCGCCTAGGGAAGCACTGCTGCCTAGCCTAGTCAGGAGGGTGCAGGCTGACCCGCATGGATCATCTGATGTCACAGTTAACTGGGACCAAAGGCAGACACTTCTCTTTTGGAAAGAATACTGCTGTTTCTCCTGTTGTGTGTATTGCTGGATGCTGTACAGGCCTTGAGGTTTGGCCAGAACTATACCCCTCCCTGTGTGCACAGGACAGGTGCCGCTGTGCCATCCAAGGAGGTGCTGAGCACAGCGCTCCGCCCGTCTCAATGTGATGTCATCTCTCCTCCAGGCTCCAGACAAGTTCCACCCACAAGAGAGCAGAGGAGCCTGCGGAGTCCCTGGCTGTCTATCCCACATGGACCCGGTTTGTGGATAGTTTATGGTGGAGGCTCATTCAGGCAGGCTGAAGTCAAGTGAAAAGAACTAAGAAGAGAGAAGGTACAGTCTACTTTACAGACAGTGTGTGGGTTCTGTGGCCTGTTGTAATATTAATTGCTGCTCGGCTCAAGCTGTAGCTGTAGAAAAATAGTATTAACACAGGCTGCAGGCCCGCAGCAATCATATTCGTAATTCCCAGGCTGTTTACTGTATGGCATTGTGATGTACAGTACTTGTACATATTTATAGTATGGTCATGGAAAATTGGATACTGGATTGATGTTCTAGATAAGAGAAGAGATGGGGACGGATCAGTGTGTGATATCAGAAATTATAGATTCCATAATAATGTAAAAAAACATCAGTCTTGTGTGCCATTCCCCCAAAATTAAATCAGCAGGAAAACATTTACAAAAGCAGCAGTCTTGTGTGATCCCCAATATTACATATCAGCAGTAAATATAATATTATATTATATATAATATTATTATCATAATAAAAGACTGCTTTTGTATAAATTCGCTTCCAGACCGCCTCACGCACATATATTGAGGCAAGGCAGCCCTTCAGCACAAAATTACATACCATACCTGTGTGTCTTTTTTTTTTATCGGGACAAAGCGAGAGCCAGCCAATCAGCGGATCTAGCGGACCCAATGTCCGCCAGGACCCGCCAATCGTTCCTATGTAAACAAGGCAGATCGCCCTTCAGTGAGAGAGGAAGATGGAGATCTTGTGTTTCTGCTACAGTCAAAGCATCCCCCACACAGTTAGTAAACACTCCCAGGGAACACATTTAACCCTTTGATTGCCCCTGATATTAACCCATTCCCTGCCAGTATCATTAGTACAGTAACAGTGCATATTTTTTTTAGCACTGATCACTGTATTAGTGTCACTGGTCCCCAAAAAGTGTCACTTAGTGTCAGATTTGTCAGCCACAATGTCGCAGTCCTGTTAAAAATCCTTGATCCCTGCCATTACTAGTAATAAAAAAAAAAAAAATTCCATAAATACATCCCATAGTTTGTAAACGCTCTAACTTTTGCACAAACCAATTAATTCACGCTTATTGAGATTTTTTTTAACCAAAATTTAACTGACAGTAAGATAAATATTTTTTCCTTTTTTTTTTTTCGAAGGGGGGGGGGGGAGCAAGTAGCTGGTCTTGCCTAGGGCACAAAATAGTCTAGCACTGGCCCTGGCCACACCCCTGTTGCATTGAGAAAGAATGCACAAACATCAAGTAAACCCAGAAGTTCTTTTTTCACCGCAACTATTCCTATATACTAGCTTTTGAAAATTTACAAATACAACTATTTAGAATTTGGATGAAATTTTTAGCACTTTTTAAAATATAACTAGTGGATGTTTTATGAAGGACCAAAATTGGGAACAAATGAAGAGGAAAGAGAGACAGACTTGTTCCAAAAGAGGGTTTGCCCCCCCCCAAATCCTTCTGTGGGTGGCAGTATAACCCAACAGTATCTCAATTCCTGTGTCCCTTACTGACCTCCATGAAATTAGGACCAGTGGAAGAAGCCACATTGCCCATTGATGGATATGCTATCTAAAGTGTCTGATAGCAGTGTCCAATAGCAGTTGTGCACAGAGCTCTGCAAAAGAGTGAACATATAATACACTGCCTGCTGGGAAGGTGAACATTCCTCTTTTATTGCAGGCTTCTTCCACTTTTGTTGGAGTTAGTGACAGGTTTGCTTTAAGAGAGGTTTGCTCTTTACCTGCCCGAAACCCAAAACTACCTAAACATCTCTCCTACCTGATCACAGTACAGTCAGATGAATATTTCAGCTACAGTTAACCTGTTAGTGTCTGCTCATATTTTTTTCTCATCTTTCAGTAGCCGGGTTGGCTGACCACCATGTAATTGCACCCTTGACAAAAGTACACTTTCGCTAATAACACAATTTTGAAGTATTTGCAAATAATATGCAGTCTCAAGAAAACCACATTCTTTCAACACATCCTGGACAGTCAACTGAATAAACTGTCCCCAGCTACCCAGCCACATTTATCTGACACAGCTTTTAAACGACATTTACAAAAAAATTACTACATTTATTTTGCAAAGCTTGTTCAACATACACTATATATTTCGAGAGTTTCCCAGACAAAGAATAAACTGCTGTGATATTGTTAGTGACAGGCTGCAACATGTATGCCACTTTGAAATGCCACTATCACTTCAGAGTAAAGCACCACCTACACTTGATCTTGACTAATTTGCTACTATTGTAGCACTACTCCCAAGGGAGCTGCTGATTACGGGTTCCCCTGGGTTGCCATTAGCAACAGTAGAACAATCTGGCATTTCTCCAAGTGTTTTTTTTACCTCAGACATGAATCAGTCCAGTTTCTTTGGTTTTTATGTTTTATTTGGAACTTGGATAGGAGAAGGGATGAGTGGGATACTCCAACTGAATAGAACTATGCACAATAGGCAGGGACACCTTGAATAAATGCTAGTTAACGCTGGTTAACGCTGAATAACACTAAAATTGAGCTAGTCACGGCTAGGCCGCTGGTTTCAGTTTGTCACGAGCTGTGATGCAGAACTGAAGGAATTCTCTGAGGTAATCTGTACTCTGAATCAATCTATACTCTGAAGTAATCTGAACTGTACTGCTGAACAACTTCAGGGCCTTCCCTGGCACCCCCTTTGTTCCTAATCTTCAGGGTTCACTACACGGCACCCCCTTTACTGTAACACTCTGAGTGAGCTGGCTCCTTGATCCCCTGACTTCTCTGGAGTGGTCCCCTCTCTTAGGCAGACCCCTAGGCAGATCCTTCAGTACTCACGATACTGTTTTTCCCAAAGTCCTCTGCCCAACAGCTCCACTGGTCAGCACACTGGATCCTCTGCAGCCCAGCTCCACTCCTGGTCCCTAGGCCGACCGTCTGGACCACCTTCCTCACTCTGCAGGAGGAGAGAAAGCCGTCCACCTCCTCCTGGGACTTTGCTGCTGCCAATAAGACACCCTGCCTCATGCGCTCCCCGCTTTTATCACCAATCCCATCATGCACCTCTCCAGGTGCCAACCCAATAGGACAGTTACAAAAGCTTGTGTATCATTGGCTAGGTTTCCTCCTCTGTCCAACAGGCCTTCCCATTGGACACAGTGGGGACACTCCCTCAGACCAGATGAATACGCACTGAGCATAGAGAGCAGGCCTAACTAAAGATCAGGCTCCCCTGATAAGCAGCAGGAGCATTAGATGCCTTTACCTAGCACCTGTCTAGGAGGGTGCTACTCTATGGACATTAGAGATACAGCACAGGGATAAAGCTTCTGAATCTCTGTTGAGTTTGTCCATTGTCTGGTTTGAACATACTTCCTAAACCACCTCCGTTAAAGCAAAATGCTAAACTTTAGATTATTAACAAAAAATTCTATTCAAGTATGTATTCTTCTTAACTCAAAAAAAGTACCTTTAATTGCAGCCTCCTCCAAATTTTCAAAGTTCTTTTTTTTTTCTGCTGTAATCCGACTTCCTGTTAGACAATGGCTATGTTTTTCCCAATGTTCCCATTGTACGTAGGAATGCAGCCACCCTCACTTCCTCATTATTCAGATGGACTAGGGACTATAGACTATAGAATCAGAGTTATCAACCATTTGTATTTTCATGGACAGTATGTAAAAAAAAAAAAACTCTGATTAACCATAAAAGCCTGTGGGTGGAAGAACTGTCCATGAAAGCATGGAGGCTGGCTGACAGCTCAATGCGTGGATTATCCTTTGCTTCCATTCTGCAACACAGGTTTCACCCACTGTCAGCTGTAGTAGATGAATGCTAGTACATCTTAGCATAGTAGCAACCAACCACATGCTTGCTCTGCCCCAAGGTCCCAGCATTCGGGGAAGGAGGATGGACCCTCTTTCTCCAGCAGCTCCCAGTGCCCTGCCTCCCCGTTTTCACCTGTGGCTGCTGGCTGCTACAAGAATAGCATAGACTCTGAGGCAAGTGGGGTAAGTGCTGGTTCACACTATTGCGATGACAGACATCTCATGTGATTCGGAGCGCACTGCTCCTAAAATCACATGCGATGTCTGTGCGGTGCGAATTCAGCCATACAGTTTGTATGGCTGAATCTGCACAGCAATCGCAGTAAACTCACACAGGACTCTTTTTGTGGTCCCAAGCAGAATCGGATCGCATGGTGGTTCACACCAGTGCGATCCGATTCATGTGTGAACTGTCAGATCGCACTGCGATATGCGATCGGATCGCGGGGTGTCGTTAACCTTGAATTGACACCCCCAGCGATTCGCATATGGCAGTGTGAACTGCCTGTGCTGCGAATGCGATGCGGGAACACACAGTAGCATCGCAATAGTGTGAACCGGCACTAAAGGAGCTCTGGGGACCCTGATTTAATAGGAGTGACTCTTGGGATTCTAATGTGAGGGGGGCACTTTGGGAACCCTGATAAACAGATTGGACTCTGGGGCACCTAATGTAAGGGGAAAACTCTGGGGACCCTGATTCGGGGGGGATTCTGGGGACCTTGATGTAGAGGGGACCATTACCTAATGTAAATTGGGGACTCTGGGGATTTTAATGTAAGGAGAGGGGGAACTCTTGGGACCCTGATAGAAGGGGGACTGTGGGGACCCTGATTAGAGGATGGGAACTCTGGGGACCTGGATGTAAGGGGAAAGCTGTGGGAACCATTATTTAGGAAGGGAAACTCTGGGACCTGGCTGTAAGGGGTGGGGCTATGGTACCTTGAGGTAAGGGGCAGGACTCTGGGGACACTAATTTAGGATGGGGAGGAGGACTAAGAGAACCCGAATGTACTAAACTCTAGGGACCCTGATGTGGGGGGGGGGGCTCTGGGGACCCTGATGTGGGAGGGACTCTAGGAACCCTGATGGGGGGGTGGGGGACTAAGGGGACCCTAATACAAGGAGGGGATGTGAACTCTATTAAAGTCTATGGGACACAAACATGAAAAATAAAAATCAAAAGTCCTCATTTTAAAGACTTATATGCAAGTTATTTCCATAAAAAGTGTATGGGGAACCGGGTACTGCCCTGGGGGACATGTATCAATGCAAAAAATTTTTTAAAAAATAATCTTTTTTAAAGGAGCAGTGATTTTAATAATGCTTAAAGTGAAGAGCTGTGAAAATGTGGAATAGACTCCCTCCAGAGGTGGTTCTGGCTAGCTCACTAGATTGCTTTAAAAAAGGCCTGGATTCTTTCCTGGGTGTACATAATATAAGTGGGTACTAATATTTATAGGTAAAGTTGATTCAGGGAATATCAGATTGCCTCTAAGGGGATGAGGAAGAAATTTATTCCCCTGCTGTAGCAAATTGGATCATGCCTTGCTAGGGTTTTTTTGCCTTCCTCTGGATCAACTGCGGGTATAGGATTGTGTATATGGGATTGTATGGTTGGGTTTTTATTACTGTTTTTTTTTTGTTTTTTATTGGTTTTGCCAGATGGACTTGTGTCTTTTTTCAACCTGACTAACTATGTAACTATGAAAAAATAAAAATGAAAAATTCCTTTAAATATCGTGCCAGGATGGTCCACTCAACGTGCCAGTAAAGTGGCGCGTTTGTACGATGTATAGATCTTCCTGCAGCAATACTGACATTTCTAAAGGAAAAAATGTAATTTAAACTTTCTGGTGGCTGTAATGTATTGTGGCTCCTGGCAAAACAGATGAAAAAACAGTGTAGGCTCCCCCCCCCCCCCCCCCCGGTCCATACCAGGCCCTTCGGGTTTGATATGGATTTTAAGGGGAACTCCATGCCAACATTTAAAAAAGAAACGGTGTGGGGTCCCCCCCCCCAAGATATATACAAGACCCCTCTCCGAGGATGCAGCCTGGCAGGAAAGGAAAGGGAGAGGACGGGCGAGCACCCCCCCTCTCCTGAACCATAGCAGGCCTCTTGCCCTCAAAATGGGGAGGGTGCTTTGGGGTAGTGATGGATGAACATCGGCCGGGGCGGTTCGCGAATGCCAGCCGCAAATTTTCTCAAAAGTCCGCGAGTTTGCGGCAGGCCCCATTGACTTTAATAGGAGGCGAACTTTAAAAACCTTTATGTCATATTTGGAACGACAAAAGACGTACTAGCTGTGCACAAATAGTCCCAGCACATGGATAATGTCATAACAGAAGTATTGCAATAGAAAAAGTTGCCCTAAATTTTTTTTTTTTTTTACAGCAAAAAATATATATTTTTATTTCATAAATCAGCCAGAACTGACAGCAGCTGGTAAATACATTTTCTAATACATATAGGGTCCATTCACACATCTGTAAAATGGGTCCGCATCCATTCCACAATTTGGCGGAACCTTTACAGACCCATTGTTTTTCATTTCCAGTCTGAAAAATTAGGCATTCACAGGATACAGAAGTAAGTGTCGCCCATTCCAGGCCCCAAACATTAGCCCACATGGGTTTACCTGACAGCTAAGTACATAGTATTCTGTGGCTGAAGGTACATTAGGCATTCACACAGTATACAGAAGTAAGTGTCGGCCTGTATAGGCTGCAAAAAGTAGCTCACATGGTTTGAACTGACAGCAAAAAACTTAGTATTTGGTGGCTGGAGGTAAATTAGGCATTCACAGAAAAAATAATTGTCGGCCCTGAAAGGCCCAAAAAATTTGCCATTCAATGGACATGAAATGCCTTTTATGCCGCTGTATGTATCGAAGCCAAGGACCAGGAATTGTTGTGGGTGGAGGAATTTTGATGAAACCTGGCCTACTGGTCACATGTTGAATTCCTCAGAGATCCATGCCTCATTCATTTTTATAGATGTGAGGTTGTCTACACTGTCATGAGCTAGGCGAGTGCGCTTATCGGTCACAATCCCCCCCTGCTGCGCTGAACGTCCTTTCGGACAGGACACTGGATGGGGGGCAAGCCAACATTTCCATTGAAAATTGTGCAAGCTCTGGCCAGAGGTCAAGCCTGCCCACCCAGTAGTCCAGGGGTTCACTCCTCAGAGCATCCACATCGGCCGTTAACCTGATGTAGTCGGACACCTGTCGGTCTAGGTGTTCCCTCATGCTGGATCCGGAGTACAGCTGTCGATGGTTCGGCTGAAAGAAGGTTCTCATATCTGAAGTGACCAAGACATCTTCCTACCGCCCTCTTCTTGCAGACGCTGTTGGATTGCTACCCGCAACTGTCTCTCTGTGACTGAAAATTCCTCTGCCAGCGCACGGAAAAGCAGAATGCAGCAAGGCCTGGAAGTGCTGCATTCTGACCGCCCTCTGTGATTGTGGTAGCATTTCCGCCATTTTGTGTTTGTACCGGGGGTCTAAGTACGTTGCCACCCACTACTGGTCTTTGGCCTTTATGCGTTTTATACGGGGGTCCCCCTTAAAACACTGCAGCATGTAGGCCCCTATTCCCACTAAACTGGAAGCGGTATAGTGGCCTGCTTCCAGCTCATCATCCAGGAGTCGTCCTCGTTCTCCTCCCCCCATCCATGGATAACACAAGGGATCCCAAAAAGGTTTAAAGCATGCTCTTCTTGCTCCTCCTCATCCCCCCCAGCACCATCCTCCTCCTCTGACTCCTCTTCAGACTCCTGCTGTTGATTTGTCTCAGATGGAGTAGCACCCCCTGGGAATTCATTCAACATTGCGACTTCCTGATCTTCCTGCTCCTGCTCCTCGATGGCTTGATCAATGACATGACGCAATGCACACTCCAGAAAGAAGGCGTAAGGTATGATGTCACTTATGGCACCCTGGCCGTGACTGACCAGTTTGGTGATCTCATCGAATGGCCACAGAAGTCTGCATGCGTCCCGCATGAGCAGCCACTGGCGAGGTGAGATAAAAACCAAGCTCCCCAGAACCTGTCCTGCCTCCGAGTTTGAACAGGTAATCATTAACTGCACGTTTCTGCTGGAGCAGTCTATCGAGCATATGCAACTTTGAGTTCCATCGCGTCGGGCAGTCACAAATAAGATGCCTGAGGGGCAGGTTGTGTCGCCGCTGAATCTCAGCAGGGCGAGCCATGGCTGTGTAAGATCTTCGGAAATGGCCCGAGATTTTCCTGGCCTGCCGCAAGACGTCCTGGACCCCAGGGTATTTAGCAAAGAATCTCTGCACCACCAAGTTCAGGACGTGTGCCATGCATGGCACGTGTGTTATTTTGCCCTGTTTTAGCGCGCTCAGCAGATTGGCACCGTTGTCGCACACCACTTCACCAACTGACAAATTCAGTGGTGTCAGCCACTGATATGCCTGTGAACGCAAAGCTGAAAGGAGTGCAGGACCAGTGTGGCTCTTGGCTTCCAGGCACAACAGACACAGCACAGCATGGCAACGTCTCACCTGGCATGTGGAATAGGTTCTAGGGATCTTGGGCGGCGCAGGAGAAGAGACGGTAGCAGTGGAAGAGGAGGAGTCAGCCGAGGAAGAGAGGGAGGATGGAGGAGGAGGAGAAGAAGAAGAGGCGGGCCTGCTTGCAATCCGTGGCGGTACAACTAAATCTACACGGGTGCCACAGGTTGCATGCTTAACGGCCGTCAGAAGGTTCACCCAGTGGGCAGTAAAAGTGATATACCTTCCCTGCCCGTGTTTGCTAGACCATGTGTCTGTGTAGATAACACCCCGCTTCAATCTGTGGTATTGGGGGGCCACAAGATTATCACACCAGTTCTACAAATAATTGGCCAGTATCTGTTGTCAATGTGTGTAGCACAGTTAACACAGCAAAAGAGGCCAAATTTTTGCAGGACTAAAATACAATCTTAGAAAAGTAAACTGTTAAATAACACCCCGCTTCAATATGTGCTATTGGGGGGCCACTGGTCTATCACACCAGTTGTTCAAAAAATTGGCCAGTGAGTTTGGCACTGTGTGTACCAGACTTAACTCAGCAGAAGAGGCAATATTGTTGCAGGACACAAATACACTTATGAAAGTATACTCAGATAACACCCCACTTCAATATGTGGTATTGGGGGGCCACTGGTTTATCAAAATCAGTTGTTCAAAAAATTGGGCAGTAAGTTTGGCACTGAGTGTACCAGACTTAACTCAGCAGAAGAGGCAATATTGTTGCAGGACACAAATACACTTGTAAAAGTATACTCAGATAACACCCCACTTCAATATGTGGTATTGGGGGGCCACTGGTTTATCACTCCAGTTGTTTAAAAAATTGGCCAGTGAGTTTGGCACTGTGTGTATCAGACTTCACTCAGCAAAAGAGGCAATATTGTTGCTGGACACAAATACACTTGTAAAAGTATACTCAGATAGGCTCCAAAAATGATCTCACATGGTTTGAACTGACAGCAAAAAACTTAGTTTTTTGATGGCTAGAGGTACAGTAGGCGTTCCCAGTATACACAAGTTGGTTGCGGGCTGTTTAGGCCACAAAATAAAGCTCACGTGGGTTGAACTGACAGCAAAGAACGTAGTATATGATGGCTAGAGGTACAGTAGGCGTTCACAGTATACACAAGTTGGTGGCGGGCTGTTTAGGCCGCAAACATGAGCTCACATGGGTTGAACTGACAGTAAAGAACGTAGTATATGATGGCTAGAGGTACAGTAGGCATTCACAGTATACACAAGTTGGTGGCGGGCTGTTTAGGCCGCAAACATGAGCTCGCATGGGTTGAACTGACAGTAAAGAACGTAGTATATGATGGCTAGAGGTACAGTAGGCGTTCACAGCATACACAAGTTGGTGGCAGGCTGTTTAGGCCGCAAACATGAGCTCACATGGGTTGAACTGACAGTAAAGAACGTAGTATATGATGGCTAGAGGTACAGTAGGCGTTCACAGTATACACAAGTTGGTGGCGGGTAGTGATGTCGCGAACCTAAAATTCGCCGTTCGCGAACGGCGAACATTGGCAAATGTTAGCGAACAGGCGAACCGGGCGAACCGCCATAGACTTCAATAGGCAGGCGAATTTTAAAACACACAAGGACTCTTTCTGGCCACAATAGTGATGGAAAAGTTGTTTCAAGGGGACAAACACCTGGACTGTGGCATGCCGGAGGGGGATCCATGGCAAAACTCCCATGAAAAATTACGTAGTTGACGCAGAGTCGGGTTTTGACCCATGAAGGGCATAAATCACCTAACATTCCTAAATTGTTTGGAATAACGTGCTTTAAAACATCCAGTGTGTGAATACGATCAGGTATGATGTTTTATCGGTCAAGTAGTGTAAGGGTTACGCCCGTCGCCCGCACAGTGACAGAAGACCAAACTCTGACAGACCAAACTACCCGTTTAACAGTCAGTCAGTCCATTTGCACAACCGCAAACTCCCCATTTGCACAAGGTTGGATATCAAGCTAGCCATGTCCCGTTCCTTGTCCTCACTGACATCATTGAAGGTCTCTTCCTCCACCCAGCCACGTACAACACCAAGGGTCCCCGAAAGGTGAGAACAAGCCCCCTGGGACGCCTGCTGTGGCTGGTATTCCACCTCCTCAAAGCCACCTTCCTCCTCTGACTTCTCTTCTTCAGACTCCTCTCTCTGCGTTGCCACAGGTCCAGCAATTGACAACGACAAGGCTGCTTCTGGTGGTGATGGGGACCACAACTCTTCCTCTTCATGCTCATCTACACCCTGATCCAGTACTCTTCGCAGGGCACGCTCCAGAAAAAACGCATATGGGATGAGGTCGATGATGTTGCCTTGGGTTCGACTGACCACCAGGTTTGTCACCTCCGCAAAAGGACGCATGAGCCTACAGCCATTGTTCATGAGCATTCAGTAACGCGGCCAAAAAATACCCAGCTCCGCAGAAAGAATGAAAAAAAATGAATGTTTTTTCTATGAAAAATTATCCCGCGGATCGCTTTTGGTCTGTTCACAATGAAGCAACGACCTTATCATCGGGGGTGTGCCAACACACTCCTAGAGGTGATCGCTTCATTGTGATATGCAAGCCCCTTCACGAAGGGGAATTGACACATGTATGTGCCTTTTTTTTTGTTTTTTGTTTTTTTGCAGCCACAGTGTAGCACCAGAGGCCAGAAAAATTAGGCATGTACACATGCATGAAAAAGTAGGTATTGTTGCAGCCGCTGCTGTAGCAGCGGCCTGAAAAATTTAGGTTTTCAAGGCAGAAAGTGCACTAAAACATTGCGGCTTGAACCGTAGTTGGTGGCGGAGACGTCACGTAAGTCATCCGGCATGCAGAGAATGATTAAATACAGCAGCGTGTGGACCATTTTTAGCCCAAGGCATCTCAGTCATCACCAGGCCTTTTTTAGTCAAATGCATCCCCCACTGTCAGTCCCTTCGGGATCCATGCCTCATTCATCTTAATAAACGTGAGGTAGTCAAGACTTTTTTGACCTAGGCGACTTCTCTTCTCAGTGACAATACCTCCTGCTGCGCTGAAGGTCCTTTCTGACAGCACACTTGAAGCGGGGCAGGCCAGAAGTTCAATGGCAAATTGGGATAGCTCAGGCCACAGGTCAAGCCTGCACACCCAGTAGTCAAGGGGCTCATCGCTCCTCAGAGTGTCAATTCTGCAGTTAAGGCAAGGTAGTCTGCTACCTGTCGGTCGAGTCGTTCTCTGAGGGTGGACCCCGAAGGGCTGTGGCGATGCGTAGGACTAAAAAAGCTCCGCATGTCCTCCATCAACAAGATGTCTGTAAAGCGTCCTGTCCTTGCCGGCGTGGTTGTGGTGGTAGGAGGAGGATTACTTTCACCTCTTCCCCTGTTGGATTCCCGTTGTGCTGTGACATCACCCTTATATGCTGTGTAAAGCATACTTTTAAACTTATTTTGTAGCTGCTGCATCCTTTGCGACTGCCGGTAATTGGGTAACATATCAGAGACTTTCTGCTTATACCGGGGGTCTAGTAGCGTGGCCACCCAGTACAGGTCGTTCTCCTTCAGCCTTTTTATATGAGGGTCCCTCAACAGGCATGACAGCATGACCCCATTTGCACAAGGTTGGATGCCGAGCTACTCATGTCCAATTCCTCGTCCTCACTGATGTCATTGAAGGTGTGTTCTTCCCCCCAGTCACGTACAACACCACGGGTACCAGATAGGTGACAACGAGCACCCTGGGATGCCTGCTGTGGTTGGTGTTCCTCCTCCTCAAAGACACATTCCTCCTCTGACTCCTCTTCCTCAGACTCCTCTTCCAGTGTTGCCGCAGGTCCAGCAAGCGATGGTAAGGCTGTTTCTGGTGGTGGTGATGGTGACCACAACTCTTCCTCTTCCTCTTCATGCTCATCTACGGCCTGATCCAGCACTCTTCGCAGGGCACGCTCCAGGAAAAAAACATATGGGATGATGTCGCTGATGGTGCCTTCGTTGACCGCTTTTTCTTGTTGGAGCAAGCGGTCGAACATTAGCAGTGTTGAATTCCAACGTGTAGGGCTGTCGCAAATCAAGCGCCTCACTGGCATGTTGTTTCGCCGCTGAATATCTGCAAAGTGCGCCATGGCCGTGTAGGAACGCCTGAAATGGCCACACACCTTCCTGGCCTGCTTGAGGACGTCCTGTAAGCCTGGGTACTTCTGCACAAAGCGTTGCACAATCAGATTCAACACATGTGCCATGCACGGCACATGTGTCAACTTGCCCAAATTCAATGCCGCCAACAAATTGCTTCTGTTGTCACACACCACTTTGCCGATCTCCAGTTGGTGCGGGGTCAGCCACTGATCCACCTGTGCGTTCAGGGCGGACAGTAGTGCTGGTCCGGTGTGACTCTCTGCTTTCAGGCAAGTCAACCCCAAGACAGCGTGACACTGTCGTATCCGGCATGTGGAATAGCCCCTGGGGAGCTGGGGGGGTGCAGTTGGTGTGGAGCAAGACGCAACAGCAGAAGAGGACTCAGCCGAGGAGGTTAGCAAAGAGGATGGAGTAGGAGGAGTAGAGGAGGTGGCAGCAGGCCTGCCTGCAAGTCGTGGCGGTGTCACCACCTCCTCTGCAGCAGAGCCACGCATTCCATGCTTGGCAGCCGCCAGCAGGTTTACCCAATGCACAGTGTAAGTGATATACCTGCCCTGACCGTGCTTTGCAGACCAGCTATCAGTGGTCAGATGGACCCTTGCCCCAACACTGTGTGCCAGACGTGACATGATTTCCTTTTCCACAATAGAGTACAGGTTGGGGATTGCCTTTTGTGAAAAATAATTTCGGCCGGGTACCTTCCACTGCGGTGTCCCAATAGCGACAAATTTTTTGAAGGCCTCAGACTCCACCAGCTTGTATGGTAAAAGCTGGCGGGCTAAGAGTTCCGACAAGCCAGCTGTCAGACGCCGGGCAAGGGGGTGACTCTGTGAGATTGGCTTCTTACGCTCAAACATTTCCTTGACAGACACCTGACTGTGGGCAGGTGAGCAGGAACTGCTGAAGGTGAGAGGCGGGTTGTTGATAGGGTGCATGGAGGACAGCAGTGGTTGATGTGGCTGAAGATGCTGGACCAGGAGGAGGATAGTGGCTTTCAGTTTGTGTGCTGCTTTTACTCATGTGTTGATCCCATAGGCGTTTGTGATGTGATATCATGTGCCTTCGCAAAGCAGTTGTACCTAGGTGGGTGTTGGACTTCCCACGGCTCAGTTTCTTTTGGCACAGGTTACAAATGGCATCGCTGATATCAGAGGCAGACACACAAAAAAAATGCCACACTGCTGAGCTTTGCAAGGACGGCATTCTGGTGGTGGCAACAGCTTGCGTTGATTGGCGTGCTGTCTGGCTGACCCCGGATGCCGAATCTACATGCTGTCTGACTGCGCCACTAGCTCCTTGCGATGACCTCCTCCCCCTGCTTCCAACTCGTCTCCTCCTCCTCCTCTCTGTTTCCCCATCTGAACTTTCCCCCTCTTCTTCTGCTCTTCGAGCAGGCACCCAGGTGACATCCACAGACACATCGTCATCATCAGCCGCTTCACTTGACAACTCAGCAAAGGCAGCAGCAGCAGGTACAACATCATCATCATCACCACAATGTACGTCCATGTGTATAATGCTGCCTGACTGAGACATATCCCTGTTATCTACATCCTCTGGCACTAATAGTTGCGCATCACTTATTTCTTCCAACTGATGTGAAAATAACTCCTCTGACGGATCAAGTGAAGCGGCAGTGGTGCTAGTGTTGGTGGTGGTGCCGGCGGGCTGGAGAGTGGTAAATTGAGAGGTGCCCGAAGCTGAGCTGGAGGAGGATGGTGCATTAAGGTTCCGAGCGGAAGCTGTAGACGATTGGGTGTCCTGTGTAAGCCAGTCAACTATGTCCTCAGAATTTTTTGAGTTCAGGGTCTGTGGTGGCCTCTGAACACTGGGCATTATTCTAGGGCCTAAGGAAATCACAGCACCACGACCACGACGGCCCTTGCGGGGTGGCCTGCCTCTGCCTGTCATTTTTTTTTTTTAATGTGTTGTACTATGAGTGCAAGGGGCTGTGCCACCCTATAGGAGTGTTGGGCAGTGGGTACAGTACACTCTGTGGGCCTGACAGTCACTGGCACCCAGGCAACTGCAATTATAAAAAAATATATATATTTGTTTACTTTGCAAGCTGCTGTGCCACCTTATATATCAGTGGTGGGTGGGCAGTGGCACAGTACACTCTCTGTGGACCTGACAGTCACTGGCACCCAGGCAACTGCAATTATAAAAAAAATATATATTTTTTTACTTTGAAAGCTGCTGTGCCACCTTATATATCAGTGGTGGGTGGGCAGTGGCACAGTACACTCTCTGTGGACCTGACAGTCACTGGCACCCAGGCAACTGCAATTATAAACAAAATATATATTTTTTTTTACTTTGCAAGCTGCTGTGCCACCTTATATATCAGTGGTGGGTGGGCAGTGGCACAGTACACTCTTTGTGGACCTGACAGTCACTGGCACCCAGGCAACTGCAATTATTAACAAAATATATATTTTTTTACTTTGCAAGCTGCTGTGCCACCTTATATATCAGTGGTGGGTGGGCAGTGGCACAGTACACTCTCTGTGGACCTGACAGTCACTGGCACCCAGGCAACTGCAATTATAAAAAAAATATATATTTTTTTACTTTGCAAGCTGCTGTGCCACCTTATATATCAGTGGTGGGTGGGCAGTCGCACAGTACACTCTCTGTGGACCTGACAGTCACTGGCACCCAGGCAACTGCAATTATAAAAAAAATATATATTTTTTTACTTTGCAAGCTGCTGTGCCACCTTATATATCAGTGGTGGGTGGGCAGTGGCACAGTACACTCTCTGTGGACCTGACAGTCACTGGCACCCAGGCAACTGCAATTATAAACAAAATATATATATTTTTTTACTTTGCAAGCTGCTGTGCCACCTTATATATCAGTGGTGGGTGGGCAGTGGCACAGTACACTCTTTGTGGACCTGACAGTCACTGGCACCCAGGCAACTGCAATTATTAACAAAATATATATTTTTTTACTTTGCAAGCTGCTGTGCCACCTTATATATCAGTGGTGGGTGGGCAGTGGCACAGTACACTCTCTGTGGACCTGACAGTCACTGGCACCCAGGCAACTGCAATTATAAAAAAAATATATATTTTTTTACTTTGCAAGCTGCTGTGCCACCTTATATATCAGTGGTGGGTGGGCAGTGGCACAGTACACTCTCTGTGGACCTGACAGTCACTGGCACCCAGGCAACTGCAATTATAAAAAAAATATATATTTTTTTACTTTGCAAGCTGCTGTGCCACCTTATATATCAGTGGTGGCTGGGCAGTGGCACAGTACACTCTCTGTGGACCTGACAGTCACTGGCACCCAGGCAACTGCAATTATAAAAAAAATATATATTTTTTTACTTTGCAAGCTGCTGTGCCACCTTATATATCAGTGGTGGGTGGGCAGTGGCACAGTACACTCTCTGTGGACCTGACAGTCACTGGCACCCAGGCAACTGCAATTATAAAAAAATATATATATTTTTTTACTTTGCAAGCTGCTGTGCCACCTTATATATCAGTGGTGGGTGGGCAGTGGCACAGTACACTCTCTGTGGACCTGACAGTCACTGGCACCCAGGCAACTGCAATTATAAAAAAAATATATTTTTTTTTACTTTGCAAGCTGCTGTGCCACCTTATATATCAGTGGTGGGTGGGCACGCAGTGGCACTGCAGTGGGCACAGTACACTCTGTGGACCTGACAGTCACTGGCAGCCCAGGCAACTGCAATAATAAAAAATATTTTTTTTTTTAAATTTGCAACAAGATGCTGTGCCACCGTATATATATCAGTGGTGGGCAGTGCACTGCAGTGGGTACAGTGCACTCTGTGGACCTGACACAGCACTCACTGCAATTATGACAGAGGAAAAAAAAAAAAATAGAGTTACTTACTGGTAACGTCTTTTCCAGTAGTCTTTCAGGACAGGCACCTTGAGAGAACCTGGCTCCTCCCTTCTGAGGAAACACCGCCCCAATTTCTTGGATATCAGCCCCCTGCCAGCATGCTGCCTCAGTTCTTCAAGAGCACCTCCGGCCACTGGGGAGACACAACAGTTAATTTTACTAACCTTCAACCTCTGATTGTCTTACGTTCAGACCTTATCGGGTGGGTAGCAATGCTGTCCTGAAAGACTACTGGAAAAGACGTTACCAGTAAGTAACTCTATTTTTCCCAAATCGTCTTTCAGGACAGGCACCTTGAGAGATCAGCGAGTACTCACTTTTTTAGGGTGGGACTACCGCCTGGAGGACCTTACGGCCAAAGGCCTGATCCTTAGCGGAGAGTAGGTCCAGTCTGTAGTGTTTTGTGAATGTTCCATAACTGGACCAGGTTGCAGCCCGACAGATTTGTTCCGGGGTAGCACCAGCTCTTTCCGCTTGAGAAGTTGCCATAGCTCTAGTGGAGTGAGCCCTAATACCTATAGGCGCTTCTTTCCCGCAGGAGATGTAGGCCTGGCTAATGGCTAATCTGAGCCATCTTGCTAATGAGCGTCTTGATGCCCTCGTGCCTTTATTAGCACCTGAAAACAGAACAAAAAGGGAATCTGACTTCCTAAATTCCTTTGTTCCAGCTATGTACTGGAGAACGCATCTTCTTAAGTCTAACTTATGAAATTTCTCCTCCTGTTCCCTCACAGGATTTGAACAAAAGGTTGGCAAAACTATTTCCTGATCCCTATGAAACTTAGAGACTACTTTAGGCATAAAAGCAGGATCAGTTTTGAAAATTATACGATCTGCAAAAATTTGCAGAAAAGGAGATCTGATAGAGAGTGCCTCTAGCTCACTGACTCTCCTTGCGGTAGTGATTGCTACCAAAAATATTGTTTTAAGGGTCAAAAATTTTATGTCACAGGACGTGATAGGTTCAAAGGGATCCTCAAGGAGGGCTTGTAGGACCACTGACAAGTCCCACATAGGAAATGGGAGATGTTTGACCGGTCTCTGTCTGCTTAATGCTTTTTGAAGAAGCGGACCACCCAGGGATTGCTGGCTAAAGATGTTTCTAAGAACACGCTTATAGCGGAAACTTGGCTCTTTAATGTACTGATGGCTAGGCCCTTGTCCGCACCCGCCTGAAGGAATTCCATTACTGTTATCAGACTACTTTCCCTCAAGGAGTTCCTCTTGCACCAAAGATTGAAGCATTTCCAGGTCTTAAGGTATATTGCTTGTGTTTCGGTTTTTCTGCTTGTAAGCAGAGTTTTTACTAGTTGCTCTGAGAAACCTTTGCTTTTTAGTAGTTCTTTCTCAGTACCCAAGCTGCTAGGTTCCAGAGTTCCACCTGTGGGCAGAACACCGGGCCTTGATACAGAAGGTCCTTACGTGCTGGTAGAAACCAGGGGGGTTCTACAGCTAGCTTCTTCAGCACTGAAAACCATGGTCTTTTGGGCCAGTGTGGTGCTATGAGAATTAGGACGGTGTCCTCTTCTCGAAATTTCTTCAGAACTGCCGGTATTAGTACTGGCGGGGGAAAGGCATAGCACAAGGGGAAAGTCCAGGCTTGTGCGAGAGCATCTATTGCTAGTGCTCCGTCCCATCTGCTCAGGGAGAAGAAGGTCCCTGTTTTCGCATTCTCCCGAGAGGCGAATAGGTCTATCTGCAGCACACCCCATCTCTGGGTGATGGCCCTGAAGACCTCTTGATTGAGGGTCCAGTCGCCCTCTCTGAGAGTCTTCCTGCTCAGAAAGTCGGCCACTTGGTTCAGTTCCCCCTTTAAGTGAACCGCTGAGAGAGCAAGTACATTGGCCTCGGCCCATTGAAGTATTTTCTCCGTCAGGTCCCATAGGGGTTTGCTCCTTGTTCCCCCCTGCCTGTTTATATAAGCCACCACCGTGGCATTGTCCGAACGGACCTGTACCCTGTGCCCCTGCAGTTCCGTGTGAAAAGCCTTTAGGGCCAGTTCCACCGCTCTCAACTCCTTCCAGTTGGAGGAGTGCCCCGACTCCCTGCTTTCCCAGTGCCCCTGTACTGGCATGGAGCCGAGATGTGCCCCCCAACCTGTGCCGCTTGCATCCGTGGTGAGGATTGCTGATGGAGTCTGAGTCCAGGAGAGACCCTGAGACAGATTCGCCATTTTTCTCCACCACCACAGGGAACTTTTTACCTGTGTTGGGATCTGCACTAGAGCGTCTATAGATTGTTGTGTGTGGTCCCAGATTTCTAGTATGAATAGTTGTAAAGGGCGGAAGTGAAGTCCTGCCCAGGGAACTGCTGGGAGTTTGGCTGTAAGTAACCCCAGAGTTGACATGGCCTGCCTTATCGAGATGTTTTGGTTGTTCTGTAGAAGGCTGACTGCCGTGTCTATCTTCTGGCTTTTTGTCCAGGGCAGAAATACTTGTTGTAGTGTGGAGTCCAACTTGTAACCCAGAAATGTGACTCTCTGGGATGGTACTAAGTTGGATTTTTCTAGGTTCAATAGCCACCCTAGGCTTTCTAGGAACTGTCTTGCCTCCACTAGGTCCCTGGACAATTGTTCCTGTGAAGATGCAAACAGGAGCAGGTCGTCCAGATATGCAATTATCGATATCCCTCTGAGCCGCATTGGTGCCAGGGCCTCTGCCAGGACCTTTGTGAATATGCGGGGGGAAGAGGATAGCCTGAAAGGAAGAGCCTGGAATTGGAAGTGTTTTTCGCCTTCCTTCGTTTTTATGGCTAGTCTGAGGAACTTCTGGCTCTCTTCTGAGATCGGAATGTGAAGGTAAGCATCCCTTAGGTCTATGGAGGCCATAAAGCAATCTGGGGGGAGAATGGTTTTTATTGAAAAAATTGACTCCATCCTGAATCTTTTGTATGTTATCGAGAGGTTCAGGATCTTTAAATTTAGGATGAGTCTGAATTTCCCTGAAGTTTTGGGTACCACGAAAATATGTGAGTAAAGTCCTTTTCCTAGTTGTCCTGGAGGAACCTTGCATATGACTCTTTGTCTTTCTAGGTCCTCTAAGGAGGATAGTAAGGCCGAGGCCTTCCTTTCGGATTTTGGAAGCTCGGTTACAAACATCCTGTGGGTTGGGGTAGTTGAGAACTCCAGCCGGTATCCCCTTCGTATGATCTGTAGTATATACTGGCTGGAGGTGATCTCCTCCCACTGTGTGAGGAAGGTCCCCAATCTTCCTCCCACTGTGGTGAGTGTGTCACTGTGATTTCTTGGGGGGTTCAGGAGGGCGAAAAATAGCTCCTCCTCGGCCCCTACCCCTTTGGACCCATGGTTTCCTTTGTCCCTCAAATCTTTTAGGGACAGAGAAGTTCTTTTGTGAATAAGGTTTCTTTTTAGAAAATTGCTTTCGTGCTTGTTTGACCGGAAAGGACTTCTTGCGGTCCGCTGTTTGGTCTAAGCACTTTTCAAGCTCGTGGCCGAACAAAAGATCCCCTGTGAAAGGTATACCGCAGAGTTTTGCCTTTGATCCTACGTCTCCCTGCCATGTTTTCAACCAGAGAGCTCTTCTTGCTGAATTGGCTAGGGCTGAGGATCTTGCTGACATGCAAACTGACTCTGCTGAAGTGTCCGCAATATAGGCCACACTCTGGAGGAGTACGGGGAAGGAAGACAGGATTGTCTCCTTAAGGGTATCTGCCTCAATGTGGGCCTTAATCTGGGTTAACCAGTACTCTAAATTGCGCGCGACCACCGTCATGGCCATTGCGGGTTTTAGATTGCCCAGAGTGGAGTCCCAAGTTTTCTTTAGCAGGGAATCCATCCTTTTGTCCATAGGATCGGGTAGGGAACCCATGTCCTCGAAGGCCAGATCCGTATTTCTTGATACCCGAGAAAAAGCTGCGTCCAGTTTGGGAGTTTTATTCCAAACTGAAGTTTCACCTTCGTCAAAAGGATATCTCCTTTTCAGGGCCTTGGAAAAGAAGGGCTTTCTCTCTGGGTCCTGCCATTCTTTTTTGACTGCTTCTATGAGAACTTCATGTACCGGAAAGGTTCTTTTCTTATGTTCGCTTAACCCGGCGTACATCTGGTCATGAAGAGAGAGGGTCTTTTTCTCTTCCTGAATCCCCAGGGTGGTATGAATAGCTCCCAGGAGCTTTTCCACATCTTCAAGGGTCAGCTTGTATCTGGAAGTTGTCGTGGATTCACCATCCAAAACTTCCGTATCCGACTCCCCCTGTGAAACAGGGGGGATACTGTCACATTCCTCTTGTGTTTGTAAACCCCCCAGTGCCTCCCTGCTAGTTGAGGGCATCACTGGTAGGGGTGGGGTTGGCTCCTGTGTCAGCTGGGGGGAACCCTGAGGTATTTGGATTTTTGAGAATAAATCCTTAAAAGAGTGAACGGTGCTTGAGAGCTCCTTGATGGAGGTAGCTAGGTCCTTATTCCTTTCCTCCTCATGTTCCCTAACTAGGTTGTCTAGGCACTCTTTACAGAGTGCTTTGGGCCAGGAACTTCTCATCGTGGTTTTGCACGATGGGCATCTCTTTTTAGAATCATGCGGTTTAGAGCTGTCCAGGGATCTATCCTGAGATACATAAGGATAGTGTTAACATTTTAACCCCAGCTGAAAAAGAGGACCACCTAGGGAGTGTTGCTAAGGACCACCTTCACCAGGTCTCAGTGTACCCCCTACTGCCCCTCCTTTCCCCCCCTAGGGCCACACCAGGTAAGGGGAAAACACAGTGGAGTTTTGGGAGGGAAAAGGTAAGGGAAACCCTCCCCAGGACTCCTTACCTTTTGGAGGCTGGTGCTGGCATCCCCGGGAGCGATCGCTGTGGCCTGTGCCTCGGACATCTTCCCGGTGTGGCTCGCCGAGTGTTTTCGGCTGTCTCCCAGCCTGTAATTGCACCAGCCAAATTCATCCGGCCCGCTCTCCTTATGCGCGACCCGGAACCGGAAGTCGCGACCTTTGCCGGCGGAAATACCCGCCCCCGCCGGACATGACGTCACCCGTCGTCCGACCCGGTGAACTCCATTCAAAAAACCTGCCGCAAAAAGCGGGGGGCGGGTAGCCTCCGTCGGGAACGCTCTCGCCAAGCGTGGAAAGCGGGCCCCCCAGTCCTCTACTCCCCCGAGCTGGACCTGGGGTGACATCATGCGATACCTTTGCAGGTTAGTGGGTCCAACCCGGTCTGCTGTACCGCCTTGAGAGAGCCTGGCTCCCTCTGGATTGTTAGCCTCAGCCCCCTGGCTGCTCAGCTCGGTCCCTTGGACGGTGTCTCCCCTCCGGAGGAAACACCAGAACTGAGGCAGCATGCTGGCAGGGGGCTGATATCCAAGAAATTGGGGCGGTGTTTCCACAGAAGGGAGGAGCCAGGTTCTCTCAAGGTGCCTGTCCTGAAAGACGATTTGGGAAAATATTTTTTAAAATGCAAGGTACTGTGCCTGTGCCACCCGAAATGAGTGTGGTGTGCACACAGTACAGTCTGTGGTGGGTCTGTGGCCTCTCACACACAGCGGGCAGGCAACTGCAGTGTACAATAGATATATATATATATATATATAAAAAGGAAAAACTCAATTACCAGCCCTTAAAAGGGCTTTTGGGGACACTAGATATATATATATATATATATATATATATATATATATATATATATATATATATATATATATATAAAAAATTACACAAATACCAGCCCTTAGAAGGGCTTTTTGGGGTGCTGTCAGGATGCTGTCCTTACAGCAGTAGTGGACCAAGAACACTGCAAGACCAGGAACACTGACTAACTGTCCCTAGCTTAACAGCAGCAGCAGCAGCAGCAGCTCTCCCTGCTCTCACTAACACACACTGCTTCAGAATGATCTAAGATGGATGCTGCCCTTGCTTATTTATAGGAGGTGGGAGGCTGTGGGAGGGAGGTATGCTGATTGGCTGTAAATGTGCCTGCTGACTGTAAAGTTCAGGGTCAAAGTTTGCCTCAATGATGTATTATAGGGGGCGGACCGAACATCGCATATGTTCGCCCGCAGCGGTGAACGCGAACATGCTAAGTTCGCCGGGAACTGTCCGCCGGCGAACAGTTCGGTACACCTCTAGTGGCGGGCTGTTTAGGCTGCAAACATGAGCTCACATGGGTTGAACTGACAGTAATGAACGTAGTATATGATGGCTAGAGGTACAGTAGGCGTTCACAGTATACACAAGTTGGTGGCGGGCTGTTTAGGACTGCAAAAATGAGCTCACATGGGTTGAACTGACAGTAAAGAACATAGTATATGATCGCTAGAGATACATTAGGCGTTCACAGCATACACAAGTTGGTGGCGGGCTGTTTAGGCCGCAAACATGAGCTCACATGGGTTGAACTGACAGTAAAGAACGTAGTATATGATGGCTAGAGGTACAGTAGGCGTTCACAGTATACACAAGTTGGTGGCGGGCTGTTTAGGCCGCAAACATGAGCTCACATGGGTTGAACTGACAGCAAAGAACGTAGTATATGATGGCTAGAGGTACAGTGGGCGTTCACAGTATACACAAGTTGGTGGCCGGCTGTTTAGGCTGCAAACATGAGCTCACATGGGTTGAACTGACAGCAAAGAACGTAGTATATGATGGCTAGAGGTACAGTAGGCATTCACAGTATACACAAGTTGGTGGCGGGCTGTTTAGGCTGCAAACATGAGCTCACATGGGTTGAACTGACAGTAAAGAACGTAGTATAGGATCGCTAGAGGTACAGTAGGCGTTCACAGTATACACAAGTTGGTGACGGGCTGTTTATGCCGCAAACATGAGCTCACATGGGTTGAACTGACAGTAAAAAACGTAGTTGTCACGTACCTGGTAGGTGAGCCTGACGTGTAGAGGAGGGCCTCTCGTACAACTCCGGCTCGTGGGCCTCTGATAGTGAGACAGCGGCCACAGAAGCACGGTGACGTAGGAGTGCCTGTAATCAGTCCAGTAGTAGCGTGGCCGCAGTGAGCGAGCTGGTATGAGACTGCTGGAAGCGAGCTTGCTGGGCTGGAGTTGTAGCAGGCCGGATGAGCAGGGTGCAGGGTCAAACAAGCCGGGTAGGTAATGGTCGGGCAGGAAGGACATAGACGATAGGCAGCAGAGAAATCGGGTCACAAGCCGGGTCGGTACCAGGAGAGCAGCAATGCAGGATCAACAGGCAGAAGCGAAATCCAGAAGACAAGCCAGGGTCAGGGTAGGAAGCAGACAAGCACAGGTTAGAGACAACAAGCCGGATCAAGATCAGAGGTCACAGGAAGTCAGGAACAGTACACAGGAAGCTGCAGACCAAACAGCAATGAATCCATGCAGAGATGCAGAGAGTCAGTTTAAATAGCCAGCTTGGTGCCATCTAATGGTGGAAAGTTCTAACTACCTTATGGACTTCTCTGACATTGCCCCCTCCCAATGGGCAACCTCCGGGTGCCCAACTGGCTCTTCTTCTGGGGATGGCTGCGAAAGAAGGCACGAATCAAATCTGTGGCGTGCACATTATGTGCAGGTTCCCAGGAATTTTCCTCTGGACCATACCCCTTCCATTTGATCAGATACTGTATCTGACCCCTTCTCTTCCTACAGTCTAGGATAGCCTCTATCTCAAATTCCTCATCCCCGTTAACAATTACAGGTGCAGGGGGTCCTGATCTGCGATCAGGAAAGGGATCTGGCACTGTAGGTTTTAACAATGATACATGGAATACTGGGTGTATTCTAAAGGACTCTGGTAAGGTTAGCTCATAGGAAACATCATTAATTTTTCTCCTTACCGGAAATGGTCCTACGAACTTCGGTGCCAGCTTCTTCGAGGGACATGCCAACTTCAGGTTTGTTGTAGCGAGCCATACTTGGTCTCCTGGCCGTAGGAGTAGCTCTCCCCTTCTTTTCTTATTAAACACCCTCTTGTTGTCCTCTTGTGACTTTGCGATGGTTTCCTGTAACAACAAGTTATTAAAGGACAAAAAATCCAGCGTACTCTGGACGGCTGGAACAGAGGATTCTGGAACAAGATCAGGTAAGAAGGTAGGGTGAAATCCATAATTAGCGAAAAATGGGGACTGCTTGGTGGCGGAATGACTGGCATTGTTATAGGCAAACTCTGATAGCGGCAACAGCGATACCCAGTCGTCTTGGACAAAGGAGGTAAAGCATCTGATGTACTGCTCCAGAGTTTGGTTAGTCCGCTCTGTTTGTCCATTGGTCTGTGGGTGATAAGCTGAAGATAGGGAAAGTTCAATTTTTAAAGTTCCGCACAAAGCTTTCCAGAATCTGGATGTAAACTGGACACCCGGTCTGATACAATGTTTGCAGGGACTCCATGGAGCCTGACAATTTCTTTGATAAAAACCCAAGCAGTCTCAGCAGCAGATGGAGTACTCTTCAGGGGTAAGAAATGAGCCATCTTTGATAGGCGATCCACTACCACAAAGATAGCGGTACAGCCTTCAGACGGAGGAAGTTCGACTATAAAATCCATGGAAATCATCTTCCAGGGCCTGTCAGGTACGGGAAAGGGTCTGAGTAACCCCCAGGCCTTATTATGAGTAGTCTTACTCCGGATGCAAGTTGTACATGCATTTACATAGGCCTTGCAATCTTTCTCTAATCCCGGCCACCAGAATGTGCGTTGCATCAACTCAGAAGTCTTGTGAATCCCGAAATGGCCTGCCAAAGGATGATCATGACAAATTCCTAGGACAACTACCCGAATTCTTTCTGGTACAAAAATCTGTTCCCCTTTCCAAAACAGTCCATTCCTTGGCTGTAACATGACCCCTGGAGGGCTGTGCGTTCCTGCAGAAGCCTGCTGTAGTTGTGACAGAAGGTCAGATTGCAACAAAAGAAAGTTCCCGGCTGGTAAAATAGTGTCTGGAACTGGTAAGTCTCTAGGGTCCTCAAACATGCGGGACAAGGCGTCGGGCTTGGTGTTCTTTGACCCTGGTCTATAAGTAATGTGGAATATAAATCTTGAAAAAAAAGTGCCCAGCGGGCTTGGCGTGGCTTGAGGTGTTTTGCTGATCGCAGATACTCTAAGTTCTTATGGTCTGTGTAGATCAGTATCGGGTGGGTGGCTCCTTCCAGCAAATACCTCCATTCCTCCAAAGCGACTTTAATCGCAAGGAGCTCTCGATCTCCCACATCATAATTTCTTTCTGCTGGGGTGAGTTTCCTTGAAAAGAATGCAACTGGATGGACCACATCCTTGAGGCCTTGACGCTGTGATAGAACTGCTCCCACAGCGCTTTCTGATGCATCCACCTCCACGATAAAGGGTAAGGATGAATCTGGATGACTTAGGACAGGAGCAGTGGTAAAACGTTTCTTTAATGTCTCAAAAGGCGGCCTGTGCCTCAGTAGTCCAGCAAAAACGAATACCCTGCTTGGTGAGACATGTGATAGGAGAGATGATGGCTGAGAAGTTCCTGATGAATTTGCGGTAGAAATTGGCGAATCATACAAATCGTTGGATCCCTTTCTTGTCCGCGGGAGCTGGCCAGTCAAGGATCGCTGAAACTTTCTGTGGGTCCATCTTGATTCCGTCAGTGGAAAGAATTAAGCCCAAAAACTGGATGCTTCGTTGCTCAAAGTCGCATTTTTCGGCTTTGGCATAGAGTCCATGCTGGCGCAGCCGACATAGCACATCTTTAACATATCTACGGTGCACCTCTAGGGAAACAGAAAATATCAGGATGTCATCCAGGTAGACAACGACAAAGATATCAAGGAAGTCTCTAAAAATGTCATTGATGAAGTGCTGGAAAGTAGCTGGTGCGTTGCATAAACCGAAGGGCATAACTAAGTATTCAAAGTGCCCGAATCGAGTTCGGAATGCAGTCTTCCATTCATCCCCTTTCCGGATACGGACCAAGTTGTAGGCCCCTCCAAGTCCAATTTTGTAAAGACCATGGCAGATTTTAGCCCTTGAAACAGTTTAGGAACCAAGGGAAGAGGATAGCGATTTTTCACTGTAATCTTGTTTAAGTCGCGGTAATCTATACATGGTCTCAAGGAATGATCTTTTTTCTCTACAAAGAATATACCTGCACCGGCCGGTGAGGTAGAAGGCCGGATAAACCCCTTCTGCAGGTTTTCATCAATGTAGTCATTCAAGGCCCCTAGTTCCCATTCGGACAAGGGGAAGATGCGTCCAAAAGGGATTTCGGCTCCAGGAAGCAGCTCGATGGGGCAATCATAGGGTCTGTGTGGAGGAAGAGCATCTGCTCCCCGTTTGCTGAAAACATCTAAGTATTCATGGTAGGGCTTTGGAACCACTTGGCACAACTCTGCGTCTGAGTCAACGCACAACAAGGTAGTTGATGATGGAATTGACGCTGTTATGCAATGTTCTTGGCAATATGGTGACAAAAACTGGACATTTCCAGAGTTCCAATCAATCTGTGGGTTGTGCGCCTGTAGCCAGGGTAGGCCCAAGATGACAGGAAATAACGGTGAAGAAATTGCGTCAAGACGCAGTAGTTCCTGATGGTTATTGGAAGTGATGGTCAGGATTGGTGGGGTCTCTTTGGTTACAAGTCCTGATTTAATGCAAGACCCATCAGCCAGGAACACGGTGAGGCCTTGTCCTCTGCTTTGCAGTGGAATGCGTTGTTGAGCTGCGAAGGACAGGTCGATGAAACAGCTACAAGCTCCTGAATCAATAATAGCGGTCACGGACACAGTCCTTCCAGGAAGCCGGAAAGAGATGGGCAGAGCTATGTGAGCTGAGCTGGCAGGTAACGGTGACTGGTTAACTGAAGAAACGGAGAGACACTTACGCCACTTAGCTGGGCAGGTGCGCACATAGTGACCGGCTTCTCCGCAGTACAAGCAAAGGTTATTTACACGTCGGCGTTGACGTTCTTCTGGAGTCAATGAAGGGCGGATCAGACCTGATTGCATGGGTTCAGGTGATTCTGGAGCAGGTGGAGCAGAATTTCCGAAGACCGGGTTGGAAGGGACAGAATTCCTATGTAACATCCATTCCGGGTGGAACTGTTGTGTAGATCTTTCAGATCTGCGTTCACGGAAGCGGCGATCAATCTGAATTGAAAGAGTAATTAACCCTTCCAGGGAACTTGGCACTCCAACCCGGGCAAGCTCATCCTTAAGACTTTCTGAGAGACCCAAACGAAACTTGTGACGCAGGGCTGCATCGCTCCAAGCGGTATCTGCGCTCCAGCGTCGAAAGTCAGTGATGTAGTCTTCAACTGCTCTGCGGCCTTGCTGGAGAGCATGTAGAGCTGCCTCAGCGGTGGTGATCCGCTGTGGGTCGTCATATAGCCGTGACGTGGCGTCAAAGAATAATTGCATGGTATTGAGTTGTGCGTTATTCTCTTCTAACAACTGGTGGGCCCAGGACTGTGGTTCATCTTGAAGCAGAGAGATGATGAATCCTACCTTAGTGGATTCCAGGGAAAAAGTCAGTGGCTGCAGAGCAAAGTAAAGTTGACATGCATTTCGGAACGCTCTAAACTTACTCCGGTCACCGGAAAACCTCTCAGGGGTTGGTACTTGAGGTTCAGGGGATAACATCATTACTGTAGGATTGGTTACAGTCTCAGCTTGAATACCAGATGCGGCAGAGATGGGAACTGAGGCAGGGATAGTTGTTGGTGTAGTCCAGGACAGAACACGTTCCTCCAGATGAACATATCCTTCCTGTAGCGTCTTAACTGCTTGAGAAAGCGCAGCGAGGTGCTGATAGATTTCATCCACTGGAGAGGGTCCTCTTGCAGGCTCAGTCATGGCTGTTTGGTACTGTCACGTACCTGGTAGGTGAGCCTGACGTGTAGAGGAGGGCCTGTCGTACAACTCCGGCTCGTGGGCCTCTGATAGTGAGACAGCGGCCACAGAAGCACGGTGACGTAGGAGTGCCTGTAATCAGTCCAGTAGTAGCGTGGCCGCAGTGAGCGGGCTGGTATGAGACTGCTGGAAGCGAGCTTGCTGGGCTGGAGTTGTAGCAGGCCGGATGAGCAGGGTGCAGGGTCAAACAAGCCGGGTAGGTAATGGTCGGGCAGGAAGGACATAGACGATAGGCAGCAGAGTAATCGGGTCACAAGCCGGGTCGGTACCAGGAGAGCAGCAATGCAGGATCAACAGGCAGAAGCGAAATCCAGAAGACAAGCCAGGGTCAGGGTAGGAAGCAGACAAGCACAGGTTAGAGACAACAAGCCGGATCAAGATCAGAGGTCACAGGAAGTCAGGAACAGTACACAGGAAGCTGCAGACCAAACAGCAATGAATCCATGCAGAGAGTCAGTTTAAATAGCCAGGTTGGCGCCATCTAATGGCGGAAAGTTCTAACTACCTTATGGACTTCTCTGACAGTAGTATATGATGGCTAGAGGTACAGTAGGCGTTCACAGTATACACAAGTTGGTGGCGGGCTGTTTAGGCCGCAAACATGAGCTCACATGGGTTGAACTGACAGCAAAGAACGTAGTATATGATGGCTAGAGGTACAGTAGGCATTCACAGTACACAGAACAGTAGGCGTTCACAGTGTACACAAGTTGGTGGCGGGCTGTTTAGGCCGCAAACATGAGCTCACATGGGTTGAACTGACAGCAAAGAATGTAGTATATGATGGCTAGAGGTACAGTAGGCATTCACAGTACACAGAACAGTAAGTGTCAGCCTGTATAGGCTGCAAAAAGTAGCCATTCAATGGACATGAAATGCATTTTATGCCGCTGTATTTAGTGAAGCCAAGGACCAGGAATTGTTGTGGGTGGATGGCGGTCTTTCGGATATTTGTGGCCTGCCATGAGGAATTTCGATGAAACCTGGTCTACTGGTCACATGTGTTGAGTTCCTCAGAGATCCATGCCTCATTCATTTTTATAAATGTGAGGTAGTCTACACTGTCATGAGCTAGGCGAGTGCGCTTATCGGTCACAATACCCCCCTGCTGCGCTGAACGTCCTTTCGGACAGGACACTGGACGGGGGGCAAGCCAACAGTTCCATTGCAAATTGTTCAAGCTCTGGCCAGAGGTCAAGCCTGCCCACCCAGTAGTCCAGGGGTTCATCACTCCTCAGAGCGTCCACATCGGCTGTTAACCCGATGTAGTTGGACAGCTGTCGGACACCTTTTTTTACGCTCCAACATTTGAGCCACAGAAGCCTGCCTTTTTCCAGAAAAACATGACAACGGCATCATGGAAGGTGGAGTGTTGGACAACTGTGAGGAGACAGGAGAAGGAGAAGGGGGAGGAGAAGGAGAAGAGGCTGGACGGTGAGAGCATGGAGTGTGGCTTTGTGGGTTCTGACAGTTTTGCTCCCACTGGGCTTGGTAATGGAATTTCAGGTGCCTTCTTAAGGCGGTTGTCCCTAGGTGAGTGTTGGGCTTACCGCGACTTATGCGTTGATTGCAAAGGCTGCATATGGCAACACTGGTGTCAGCAACGGACACATTAATAAAAGCCCACACTGCGGAGCCATGTGCCGGCGTCCTGGGAGCGCCAGATGTGACTGTACATGGTTGATGGCTCGCTCCTGATACATTTGCAATCTGCTTTCTACCTCTTCTGCAATGCAAATTCCGCCTGCTTCTCCTCCCTATCTGCCGGTCCGTCAGTCCGCCTGTTCTGCAAATAATTGGCCAGTAACTGTTGTCACTGTGTGTAGCAGAGTTAACACAGCAAAAGAGGCCAAATGTTTGCAGGACTAAAATACAATCTTAGAAAAGTATACTGTTAAATAACACCTCAATTCAATATGTGGCATTGGGGGGGGGGGGGGGCACAGGTTTATTACACCAGTTCTACAAATAATTGGCCAGTAACTGTTGTCACAGTGTGTAGCAGAGTTAACACAGCAAAAGAGGCCAAAATGTTTGCAGGACTAAAATACACTCTTAGAAATTTATACTGTTAAATAACACCCCACTTCATTATGTGGCATTGGGGGGGAGCATTTGTGTAGCACACCAGTTCAAAAAATTGGCCAGTGAGTTAGGCGCTGTGTGTACCAGACTTCACTCAGCAAACTAGGCAATATTGTTGCATGACACAAATACACTTGAAAAAGTTTACTCAGAGAACACCCCACTTCAATATGTGGCATGGGGGGGGGGGCGCACAGGTTTATTACACCAGTTCTACAAATAATTGGCCAGTATCTGTTGTCACTGTGTGTAGCAGAGTTAACACAGCAAAAGAGGCCATATGTTTGCAGGACTAAAATACACTCTTAGAAAATTATACTGTTAAATAACACCCCACTTCAATATGTGGCATTGGCGGGTGGGGGGGGACAGGTTTATTACACCAGTTCTACAAATAATTGGCCAGTAACTGTTGTCACTGTGTGTAGCACTGTTTTCACAGCGAGAGGCTAAATTTTTGCAGGACTAAAATACACTCTTAGAAAATTATACTGTTAAATAACACCCCACTTCAATATGTGGCATTGGTGTAGCACACCAGTTCAAAAAAATTGGCCAGTGAGTTTGGCGCAGTGTGTACCAGACTTCACTCAGCAAACTAGACAATATTGTTGCATGACACAAATACACTTGAAAAAGCTTACTCAGAGAACACCCCACTTCAATATGTGGCATTGGGGGGGGAGCATTGGTGTAGCACACCAGTTCAAAAAATTGGCCAGTGAGTTAGGCGCTGTGTGTACCAGACTTTACTCAGCAAACTAGGCAATATTGTTGCATGACACAAATACACTTGAAAAAGTTTACTCAGGGAACACCCCACTTCAATATGTGGCATGGGGGGGGGCGCACAGTTTTATTACACCAGTTCTACAAATAATTGGCCAGTATCTGTTGTCACTGTGTGTAGCAGAATTAACACAGCAAAAGAGGCCAAATGTTTGCAGGACTAAAATACACTCTTAGAAAATTATACTGTTAAATAACACCCCCACTTCAATATGTGGCATTGGTGTAGCACACCAGTTAAAAAAATTGGCCAGTGAGTTTGGCGCAGTGTGTACCAGACTTCACTCAGCAAACTAGGCAATATTGTTGCATGACACAAATGCACTTGCAAAAGTTTACTCAGATAACACTACACTTCAATATGTGGCATTGGGGGGGGGGGGGCAATTGGTCTATCACACCAGTTATAATGCATTATAAGTGCTTTTGTCACTGTGTGTAGTGTTGCTGCAGAAACGCTCAGTCTCACCACCACACCTGTCACAATTCTGCACAGTGCACAATAATAGTAATAATCCACTATAATATGCTTTCTACAAAGTATATTATTCTGTGGATTACCCCCTCCCCCACCCCTCCCCCTTTTTTAGTGCACTGCACAGCAATACCAAATTTTCAGCCCTTTACATGACTTTTGTGGACATTGACAAAGCGATTTCTGTGCGACTGCAGCCGATATCTAACTGTCCCTAAAGCAACCACAGGATACCTGGCCCTAATGTTAAAGAGACTGTAATAGACCCTAAAACGACATTGGAGCATTTTAAATGACTTTTGTGGACATTGACAAAGCGATTTCTGTGCCACTGCAGCCGATATTTAACTGTCCCTAAAGCAACCACAGGATACCTGGCCCTAATGTTAAAGAGATTGTAATAGACCCTAAAACGACATTGGGGCATTTTAAATGACTTTTGAGGACATTGACAAAGCGATTTTTGTGCGACTGCAGCCGATATCGAACTGCCCCTAAAGCAACCACAGAATACCTGGCCCTAATGTTAAAGAGACTGTAATAGACCCTAAAACAACATTGGAGCATTTTAAATGACTTTTGTGGACGTTGACAAAGCAATTTCTGTGCGACTGCAGCCGATATCTAACTGTCCCTAAAGCAACCACAGGATACCTGGCCCTAAAGTTAAAGAGACTGTAATAGACCCTAAAACGACATTGGAGCATTTTAAATGACTTTTGTGGACATTGACAAAGTGATTTCTGTGCGACTGCAACCGATATCTAACTGCCCCTAAAGCAACCACAGGAAACCTGGCCCTAATGTTAAAGAGACTGTAATAGACCCTAAAACGACATTGGAGCATTTTAAATGACTTTTGTGGACATTGACAATGCGATTTCTGTGCGACTGCAACCGATATCTAACTGTCTCTAAAGCAACCACAGGATACCTGGCCCTAATGTTAAAGAGACTGTAATAGACCCTAAAACGACATTGGAGCATTTTAAATGACTTTGGTGGACATTGACAAAGCGATTTCTGTGCGACTGCAGCTGATCTCTAACTTCCCCTAGAGCAACCACAGGATACCTGCCCCTAAGCTCTAAAGATACTAGACCTATACCGAAATACCAGCCCTCAAATGGACTTTTGTGGACATTGACAGAGCGATTTGTGACTGCAGCCGATCTCTAACTGCCCCTAAAGCAACCACTGGATACCTGTCCCTAACCTGAAAAGAGACTGTAGAAGGCCTATACCGAAATACCAGCCCTGAAAAGGGCTTTTGTGGATCTTCACAGCGCTACATGTGTCTAGCAAACTCTCCCTAATGAGCACAGCAGACCTCTCCCTACACTGGCAGAAAGCGGAATGTGAAATGGCCGCCGGGTTAGGTCTATTTATAGGGTAGGGGGACTGTCCATGTGCTTGAATGTTTCAATTGGCTGTCCCGTTCCACCTGACGGCTGTGTCACGGGTCAAAGTTCTCCCCAATGTAAACAAATATGGCGGCCGCGAACGACGCCATGTGTCCGAAAATTTGGCGGGAATCGAACAAGCAAAATTTTCCACTAACCGACCGCCGGGCGAACTGCAAGGCCATCTCTACTTTGGGGTGCCCCCAAAGCACTTTGTCTCCATGTTGATGGGGACAAGGGTCTCCTCCCGACAACCCTGGGCTGTGGTTGTGGGGGTCTGCGGGTCGGGGGCTTATCGGAATATGGAAGCCCTATTTCACAAGGGGGCCCCCCAGATCCCTCCTCCCCTCCCTATGTAAATAGGTATCAGTTGGACTCGAATATCAAGCCCATCTCTACTCTTGAGCAGACCTAATTGTTTGCAGGTAATTCAGGCTAGGAAAAGAACAGCATGTTTTCTGTGCAGCCCTGCAGTTTTTTTCCATCATATTACTAATGATTTTTTAAGTAGTGTCAGTTACCTTTCCACACACCCCCTCCCTGCCTTAGGGCTCCATAGCAGCTGTCTTGGCTGCTACCAACATAGTTATACCCTTGGGGTTATATGATATATTGTGATATGCAGATGTCATATGATATATAGATGATATATTACAGTTGAGAAACGTGTACAATAGAATATCAGTGCCTCTAAAATCATAATACTTAAAAACAGCACATCTTTACATTCTTAATGTACAGAACGAAGGAAAAAATTAAATAATTCTCTTAGGAATGTCCTAGTTTGGCCATACATGAGTAACATTGCATTGTCTGGATTGCTTTCAGGAGACCATCTAGCCTTTTATGTGTTCAGTTTCAGCTGTCAAAAGCACGTGTTATTGTTCACAGAGCTTGTCCAAAATTGCACGCTGGTGCTGATGACTTTGAGAAAGGAGAAGGAAGTGCAAACTTCCCAAGCACCGATTATATCTCTTGCTTGGAGATAAAGGCAGGCTTAGAGCGTCTCTGATGCAGGAGGGGATGACCAGATACAGTGTCTCACTTCCCATATCCCGTGTTAAGATGTCCATTTACAGCAGGGGTGGGGAATCTTTTTTCTGCCAAGGGCCATTTGGGTATTTATAAAACCATTCGGGGCCGTACAAAATTATCAACTTAAAAATTAGCCTGTTATATTTGGTCAAACATTTAATTAACTCACCCCTAATGTGATGGCTGCAACTGCTTCTCTTTGGTGAGGTGTGGGATGTTAGCTGGTATTGATGATGTTGCTACTCGCAACAGGTTTTCCAGGTTTGCGTCGGTCAGTCTGGAGCGCAGTTGACTTTTTTGTGGTGGTAAGTTTTGAAAAGAACTGCTGGCATGTACTGCTGGTGGGTATAGCTGGCTGGTACTGCTGGCTTGTACTGTGCTGTGAGTACTGCTGGATGGTACTGCTGGCTCAGGCTGATACTGATGTGGGTACTGCTGACTCAGGCTGGTACTGTGCTGTAGGTACTGCTGGCTGGTACTGGTGCTGGTACTGCTGGCTCAGGCTGGTACTGATGGCTGGTACTGTGCTGTGGGTACTGCTGGCTGGTACTGCTGGCTCAGGCGGGTACTGCTGTAGGTACTGCTGGCATGTACTTCTGGCTGATACTGTGCTGTAGGTACTGTTGGCTGGTACTGTTGTAGGTACTGCTGACTCTGGCTAGTACTGCTGGTTCTGCTGTGGGTACTGCTGGTTCTGGCTGGTACTACTGTGTGTACTGCTGGTACTGCTGTAAGTACTGCTGGTTCTGGCTGGTACTGCTGTGTGTGCTGCTGGCTAGGAAAAGTGTAGAAGCGCCATGCTGGAGGAAGAGGTGATGTTTCCTGTATTGGTCACAGGCGGAGTGCATTTGATATCACTCCGCCTGTGACTCACTCAGACTGTCATAACGGAGCAGGAACTATACAGGAAGCATCGGCTCCATTCTGACAGATCAGCTGAGAGACACAGACTCAGCTGCATGGGGGGCCGGACCAGATGACTTCGGGGGCCACATACCGCCCCCAAACCGTAGGTTCCCCACCCCTGATTTACAGTATCTATAGCCAGCCGTAGGCCACCTGTAGACATAAGGTAGAATGCGCTCTGTTTGAGATAACAACATAAATAATGGACAATTGGATTATTACAGTAAGGGTTTGATTTTTTTGATAAAACAGGGATATACATACAAGATAAATACTGTAAGGAAAGGATAGGGAAGGGAAGATGGATGCCATGGAAGGGGAAAGGAAGGCATAGCTAACCACCCTTACACTCATCAGTACACACTCTTGGTCCATCCTTGAACAATGTCCATGGTCCAGCAATTTATGTCCTTGATTTGTTCCTTAAAGCGGAGTTCCGGCCCCGGGGGGTGAAATTTAGATAAAAATACCCCCGGGACAGTCAGGGCTAGTACATTCCATAATGGATAGCCTCTGAACTGTCCCGGGTAGCACTTACCTTTTAGAAGAAATACTAACCTTGAAAATTTCTTCTCCAGCGCTGCCATCTCAGATGTGGGCAGCTGAAGCCAGCGCGTCCTCTTCGGTGTCCTCTTCTCCCAGAATGCACCCGCGCCGGCCCCGCTCGTCGTCACTTCCGGCGCGTCATGCCTCCACAGCTTCTGGGCATGCCCAGAAGCTGTTTAGCAGGGAATGCTGCACCCGCACCAGAACCGACGAGCGGGCCGGTGCAGGCGCATTGATTCCTGGGAGCGATGATGTTCAGCTCCCAGGAATCAATGCAAGGAGGAAGTGACGGCGCGGGTCGTGGCCGCAGAGGGAGGAAGTGGAAGAAAGGTGAGTATATTTTTTTCAATAACAAGGTAAGTAAACAAAAAAAAAATCATAATTATCCATTTGTTTTTCAGGTGACCTAGAGCAAGCGGATGTCCGATAATCGATTTTGTCAATTTTGAGGCCGGAACTCCGCTTTAAAGGAATAGTTCACCTTTAGCAGAAAACTGCCTGTGCAGATAAGGAGCATCTGTAGATAAAAATAAATTGTGTAGCTCGGACCAACGGTAAATAAAACCCTTGCTATCAGTGTTAATTTAATCGACTAAAATATTTTCACCTACAAAATTAACACTATTTTAGTCGACTAAAATACGACTAAAACTAAAACAGTTCAGATGACTAAAATACGACTAAAACTAAAATGACATTTTAGTCAAAAAGACTATGACTAAAACTAACATTAAAGTTCAAACATGTATTGTACTACCGTATAAGCATAAATAAGTGACATCTACTAATCTGCCGAAAGAGAAAGAGTTAAGAAAAGGGCTTTTCTTGTATTTTTTCTTATTAAATAATGTTGGTAATATGTGCAAGAACAATACAGCCAATATAGTTTACAGTTTTTTTTTTTTTTTTTTATTTTAAAAGTTTCACTTCTGTTTGTCAAAAAGCAATATTTTTGTTTGTTTTATGAAACTTGGTTTTATATTTAAAGACGTTATATATCACAATGGCTAAATCTGTGTCTGTGGTGCATGTTCAAACCTTAATACCATAAATAATAACATATTAGATTTTTACTCCAGGAGTATATAATTTGATTGGAAATTCTAGAGAAATGATTAAATAATGCATTATAATTTACCTAAACCCATTTGTTTTGTAGTTGACTAAAATGTATGAGATTTTATTCGACTAAAATGTACTGGAGATTTTAGTCTACTAAATTAAAACAATTCAGATGACTAAAATACAACTAAAACTAAACTAGCAATGTAGTCAAAAGACTAAAATACGATTAAAATTAAAATGGCATTTTAGTCAAAAGAAACTAAAACTAAATCGAAATTTGCTGCCAAAATTAAAGGAGTTGTAAAGGCAGGAAGGTTTTTTTTATCCTAATGTATTTTAAGCATAGATGAAAAGCCTTCTGTGTGCAGCAGCTTCCCCAAGACCCCCTAATACCTACCTATGCCCCCTCTCTATCCAGCAATGACCACCTCGGCCTTCCGGGACTCTACCTCCTGATTGGCTGAGATACAGCCACAGTGCCATTGGCTATCTGTCAATCAAAGTCAGTGAGCCAATCCGGAGAGAGAGGGGGTGGGGCTGAACGGCAGCTTCATGTTTGAATGGACTTAGGGAGCTGCAGCTTGGCTTGGGTGCCCCCATAGCCAGCTGCTTGCTGCGGGGGCACTCGATAGGAGGGAGGGGCTAGGAGCAGCTAAGAGGGACCCGAGAAGAGGAGGATCGGGGCTGCTCTGTGCAAAACCAACTGCACAGAGCAGGTAAGTATAACATGTTTGTTATTTCTTTTTTTTTTTTTTTTTTTTAAATGAGACTTTACAATCACTTTAACGCTGCTTGCTATAGGTGCAGGCCATTTGCATACCTTATGAAGCCTGACTGGAATAATCCCAGGATGTTCCTAGTCATCACTGCTCACCTCCACCATCACAAGAGAAAGCTCTCAAATGCTGAGCTCAGAGCTACTGCATCAGGGGAGAGAAAGAGATTGTGAGGGGTTTTGAATCAGAGAAAGAGCTCACTACTGTGATGGTGGAGGTGAGCAGTGATGACTAGGCCTCACTTTGCAATGCCCTGGGAGTACTAAGCAACGTATTGAGAGTATTTCAGTCAGGTTTCATAAATTATGGAAACGGCCTACACCTATAGCAAGGGTATTATTCATCTTTAGTCAGAGCTGCACAGTTTGTTTTAATCTACAAACATCCCTTACCTGTATAGGCAGTTTTTTTGTAAAGGTGATGTATCCTTTTAAGGACGACTTTCCAAAAGATTATAACTTTTGAGTATTATCCTCTGTTCCAATCATCTTAGTTATGAGACTAGTCAGACATGTGTAGGCAGTGATCATCAGGTTTTCTTCAGTTAAACCGGTGTCCTGTAAATGCAGCAGAGGCCATATTTGGCCATTACCCCAATTTACTCCATCAGAAGCTTAAAGTGGAGTTCCACCCTAAATTTATACTTACCTCCATCTTCTCGCTCCGGGCCACCTGAAAAACAAATGGATAATCGCAAATTTTTTTTTTTTTTTTTTTACTTACCTTGTAGAGAAAATATACTTACCTTACTTCCTTCTTCCTCCCCTCGGCGGCCACGGCGATTCGTCACTTCCTGGCTTTTGCAATGATTCCTGGGAGCTGAACGTCATCGCTCCCACGAATCAATGCGCATGCACCGGCCCCGACGTCAGTTCCGGTGCGCGCACGTCATTCCCTTCTAAACAGCTTCTGGGCATGCCCAGAAGCTGTGGAGGGATGACACGCGTGCACCGGAAGTGACGGCGGGGCCGGTGCAGTGCATCGTGGGACCGAAGAAGAAGGAAGAGGACGCAAAAGAGGATCGCTCTGGCTTCAAGCTGCCCACACCTGAGATGGCAGCGCTGGAGAATACTTTTTCAAGGTAAGTATTTCTCCTAAAAGGTAAGTGCAACCCGGGACAGATCAGAGGCTAGCCATTGTGGAATGTACTAGCCCTGACTGTCCCGGGGGTATTTTTAGTAAAAAAAAGTATCCCCTGGGTGGAACTCCGCTTTAAGCTGGCCATACACTGTTCAAATTTCTGGTTCCTGTTGAACCGGACAAAATTTGCTTTGTGGGTGGCCCTGTCAGCACCCTCACACCCAACATCCTTCTATGGAGTAATTAAAGGAGTCAGGCAGAAATTTGTTGGCCAAACAATGGCTGCATTCAACCAGATCAGGTATTTTAACAGCCAGCACCACCAGCTGTCAAAATATTATAGCCACAGCAAAAGATTCATCCATCCTCACTATTTAGCATGGATGGAGGAATCTGTTAGATTTTTTTTCATTCACTCTGTAGGCTGAATAAAGAAAATCTATCTGTGTATCATGAGCCCTGGAGCCCTTCCACACTGAGGAGTTTTTCAAGCGCATTGGCGTTGAAAAAAGGGCCTGAAAAGCTCACGCATGCAGCATCTTTGGAGCATGTTTTGAGAGCTAAAAAAAACGTTTAAAAAATGCCCCACTTCATTGAAAAGCGCCTCAAAATGTTTTTTGGAGAAGTTTTTGAGTCACGTGTCAACGCGCAACGCATTTGCCTCAAAAGTGCCTAAAAAGCACTCAGCATTTTATGGGCAGTTTGGAAGCGCCTCAGTATGAAAGGGCTCTTAGTCAGTAACACTGTTTAGCACCTGGTATATGACCTCCATATGCTTCTCAAAACTTTTTGTTCCATGCCTTTTCTGAAATTGAACAAGACAATTCAACATCCTGTCTGTTTATAAATTAATTTTATTGGCTCTGACACATAGGATTGCAGTCTCCCAAAATGAGTTAATTGAAAGTTAATGTTTATTTGTCTAAGAATATCTTTATTAGGCTCCTTTCACACGGCCGCTCCGAGGACTTTTTTTTTTTTTTTCCACGGAGCGGATGACATTTCTGTCATCCGCTCCGTGTGCCCGCATATCATCCCATCCGTTTGCGGATGATATGCGGACATAATGTATGTCTATGGCACTGCAGATGTCAGCGGATGACACCGCTGACATCCGATTTTCCTTCCTTTCCGTTTTTTACACGGAAGGAAAAATAGGGTTCTGTTCCGTTCATAAAAACGGAACAGAACTGACAGGAGGAAAATCGGGTGTCAGCGGATGGTATTCCGCTGACACCCGCAGTGCCATTCACTTACATTGATGTCCGCAAATCATCCGCAAAAAAATAGGATGATTTGCGGACACACGGAAAGCAGCGGAGCGGCCGTGTGAAAGGAGCCTTAAACTGTTTTTGTCTGTGCATTTATATCAATATTTATCTAGTAGCAACACATAAATTGTTGGTGCGAAGCACCTATTCTCTGCGCTCTGAGTTGCGCAATCCTCTATTCACCTCAGCTGTAGTCTTGCTGCTGTTGAGAGCTAGCGACATGGCAACACAGGATAGGTTTGGCCTTGCTGCCCCTTACACGACCAGGGTAGTCTGGGATCACTGAAAATGACAAACAAACACAAGGGCGCACCGGCCTAGTGCTTAGCCTCTTCCTCAGAGCCTCCGAGGAAGAGGCTAAGCCTCGAAACGCATAAGCCTTTACAGCTTCAGGGGACGGTACACCCTTGGATCTCGATGCAGAAGATTGCGTACCTTGTTTGATATGCTTTTATCAAGAACTCGTTTGTGAGTATTTTTACACTTTTTTAATAAATCTTCTAAAGGATAATGCACTAGGCCAGTGCGCCCTTGTGTTTGTTTGCCATTTTCATATCAATATATATGCATGTCTATATTTTGATCAATTTTTAAATTCAAAGTTAGTTTGCCTTCATGAGAAGTATCACAATTTTTTTGAACTATCCTATGAGGCTGACGCACCAGGATAAGAATCTTTGTGTTCAAAAAAGTGAGTTATTTACAGATCGTTATCCTTACCTTTTTTTTTTTTTTTTTAATCAAATAGTTTTTATTAAGAGGTGTGTAAGTTTTACAAAAAACAAACATACAAATAAGAAAAAACACAAAATGAAAAAGAAAATGCAATAAAATGGACAGCAACATCATAATCCTGAGCAATTCTGACATACAAATCTCATAAAACATATGAGTAATAAATCAAAAAGCAACCTCTGCAGAAACACAGCATATGTATTTCCCCACACAAATTATCCCTACACTGTGCAGTGTGCTGCGCCTTGTGAGATTTAAACATAAGATACAGTAAAAAACATCAGAATATATAATACAAGTCATAACACTAACTCAGTATTAAATAATGCCACCATCCCTACGCCTAAAAACTTTGTGCCCGCCTACAATTTGGCCCATACCTATTATCCTGTGTACCATCAAAGATGTGTTAAAGTGGTTGTAAACCCACTTTTTTGACATTTACCTATAGGTAAGCCTATATTAAGGCTTACCTATAGGTGCTATAAATATCTCCTAAACATGCACCGTTTAGGAGATATTTACAGTGCATGCAGCCAATGATGTCATCGGTGCATGCGCTCTGAAGGAACGGCCACACGTGCCGTTCCTTCAGAGCCCAGTGCCGTGAACGGCGGCTCCCGCGCGCATGCGTGGGAGTGCTGTAATCGTGCCTCTGGCCAATCAGATGGCCGGAGGACATGAACAAGGAAGCAAGGTGGCCGGACATGTCGGCTGCCCTGTCGCTGAGCGGGCGGCACTGCAAGGGCTTCGTTTTAAGGTAAGTATTTCATAATGAGCTAGTATGCGATGCATCCTCCCTTTTAGATTGTAAGCTCTAACGAGCAGGGCCCTCTGATTCCTTTTGTTCCAAATTGTATTGTAACTGTAATGTCTGCCTTCATTTTGTTAAGCGCTGCGCAAACTGTTGGCGCTATATAAATCCTGTATAATAATAATAATAATAATAATACTAGCTCATTATGCCTTTGTCTTTACAGGTTTTTTTTTCTCCTTTTTTTTTCTAGGGTTTACTTCCTCTTTAAGCGACCAGACTTATCTATGGCTGTGAGAATAAAAGCTTAAAACAGACACATTTTGATACTTGTTAACATTGAAAAATTCATAGAGATACTAATGTCAGGGGAGCTAAGCCTGGGGTTTGCAACCATGGGTCCAACAACTTCTTTAATCTGCGAGGATCCCCATTTGTGGCTGTAGGCTCTGGTGGTATCCACACTGGCACTGAGCTTTTTTGCTCTTTCTGCACATTGTCTCTGCTGGGGTGCTCTGCCAGGTCTTGCTGGGTTCCATGGTCTGGAACATCTGGATGCACAATTTGGGTTGCTGCTCCCTCCGGCCTGCTGGGATGGACACTCCAGGCTTACCTATTGGGGCTATAAATATCTCCTAAACATGCACCGTTTAGGAGATATTTGCAGTGCATGCAGCCGATGACATCATCGGCGCATGCGCTCTGAAGGAACGGCCATCCGTGCCGTTCCTTAAGAGCCCAGTGCCGTGAACGGCGGCTCCCGCGCACTTGCACGGCAGTGATGTAATCGCGCCTCCGGCAAATCAGATGGCCGAAGGACGCGAACAAGGAAGCAGGGCGGCCGGACATGCCGGCCGCCCTGTCGCTGAGCGGGCAGCACTGCGAGGGCTTCGTTTTAAGGTAAGTATGTCATAATGAGCTAGTATGCGATGCATACTAGCTCATTATGCCTTTGTCTTTACAGGTTTTTTTCTCCTGTTTTTTTTTTTTTTTCAGGGTTTACTTCCTCTTTAAGGGGGTTCCTCCTTTCTTTTCTCTCAATCTGTGAGGAGTACCTATTCTGTTGATAAAGATGGCGTTGTTTGAGGAGTGTGCAATTGGCATGTGATCGCCACTCCTCCACTGTAGGGGGGAGAGGGGACAGCCATTTAGATGCAATGCATTAACAGGCCAGAAATTGCAATCTTTAAAGAGGGATTCTAACAGTAGTTGGAAACATGTTCTCATCCAAAAACCCCAATACACATGTCAAAGGATCATTAATCAAATTAACTTGAAATGCCCTATTGATAGCATCGATGATTCGATGCCAATAGCGAACCAGCTTGGGGCAACGCCAGAGCAGATGTAAAAGATCAGCTGAGGTGCTGTGACAATGTGGGCAATCAGAATCCTCTCTTCGATTACATCTATGAAGCTGTATGGCATTCTATACAATCTATGGAGCACTAGGGATGGGCTCTGTGTTCGACTCGAACATCAGCTGTTCATGTGTTTGCTGAACACACGAACAAATGGGGCGCTCAGCGGGAAGTTCGGCTGCCGATGAGGACCCTATAATGCACTGGGCTGTTGCAGTGCATTGATTGCTGATGATTGGCCAAAGCATGTACCTGACCTGTATGCTTTGGCCAATCACAGCACAATGTACTGTGAGAGCCATGATTGGCCAAAGTCAGAGTGCCTTTGGCCAATCATGGCTCAGGGGCTAAATCCATGCCCCACACTATATAAGGCTGCTTACATATAGTGTGTACATATAGTGTGTGACAATAGAGATTAGGCATGTAGTTAGTGGATAGTAAGTTTAGTCAGTTTAGTGCAGTCAGTGTAGTGTACAGGCATACTCCACTTTGAAATGTATGGATATGTTGTAGTCCTGGGTCACCTCTTTATGCTCCCCAAGTTTATTAACCCTGTCACTTATGGTTTGTGAGCAGTAACATGTCAAGCTGACCAATATTTCCCATAGACACCAATGTAAAGGGAACGGTGCCATGTCAAGCTGACGAATATTTCTTATAGATGCCAATGTTAAAGACCGGAGCAGTGCCATGTCAAGCTGACCAAAATTTCCCCTAGACTAAGGCGACCAGATTTTTAAAATGAAATCCGGGGACATATTGTTTTTTTATTGGCAAATGGTAAACTATTTTATAAGCATATTTTCCTCAAATTATATATGCAGTGTATGTGGTATGTGTTTATGGATTGATTGTATGATATATACGTTATTTCTCACATTTCATCCATGAGATAAAAAAAAAAAAAAAAAGATACTTCTTAGAATTTTTTGGGATATGACTACCAAATGCTAAGAAGATTAGTCAGAGAAACAACTTTCTGAAGTATTACAGGGGTGCAGAGGGTATGGCGGTGGGTAGTATGTACAGGAGAGGGGTGGAGTGTATACTGACTGGTAGTATGTGCAGGAGAGTGGTGTGGCCTGTATGGAGGTGGGTAGTATGTGTAGGAGAGGGGTGCAGAGTGTATGGCGGTGGGTGGTACCTGCAGGAGAGTGGTATGACCTGTATAGAGGTGGGTAGTATGTGTAGGAGAGAGGTGCAGAGTGTATGGTGGTGGGTGGTACATGTAGGAGAGAAGTGCGGAGTGAATGGCAGTGAGTGGTACCTGTAGGAAAGGTGTGCGGAGTGTATTGCGGTGGGTGGTAGGTGTTGGAGAGGAGTGCGTAGTGAATGGCGGTGGGTGGTACGTGTAGGAGAGGGGTGTGGAGTGTATGATGGTGGGTAGATTGTGCAGAAGAGGTGTGCAGATGATATAAAAGTATATGGTGTGAATGAGTCCTAATTCATTGCTCCAGCATTGCAGAGGCCACTTAGCAGTGGCATGCATTGAGCAATTGAAGCCTCACCAGTGCCAGATCAATGCAGCCTCACCAGTGCCCCATCAATGCAGCCTCACCAGTGCCCCGTCAATGCAGCCTCACCAGTTCCCCATCAATGCAGCCCTACCAGTGCCCCATCAATGCAGCCTCACCAGTGCCCCATCAATGCAGCCTCACCAGTGCCCCAACAATGCAGCCTCACTAGTGTTAGATCAATGCAATGTCACCAGTGCCCCATCAATGCAGCCTTACCAGTTCCCCATCAATGCAGCCTCACCAGTGCCATATCAATGCAGCCTCACCAGGGCCAGATCAATGCAGCCTCACCAGTGTTCAATCAATGCAGCCTCACTAGTGCCCCATCAACGCAGCCTTACCAGTGCCCCATCAATGCAGCCTCACCAGTGCCCCATCAATGCAGTATCACTAGTGCCAGATCAATGGAGCCTCAACAGTTCCCCATCAATGCAGCCTTTACCAGTAAAACAGACATAGCCAAAGATCTTTTTTGGCACCAGATCAAAACGTTTTTTTCACATCAGAATATGAGCCACTGACTTGCATAATGGCTCATGGGGCTGAATATAGCAATTAAAACCAACTGATAAAGCGTTTACCCAGACCAAAGAATTTCAGTACTTCCCATAGATAGGAGCACTACACACTGTCAAATGCTTTAGCTGCGTTCAAAGAGAGTATGGCCCTATCTCCCACATTGTCTGAGGGGAGTTGACGGTTAAGGTACAATCTTCTTATATTAATTGCCGTTGATCTGTTGGGAATAAAGCCTGATTGATCAGGATGGACTAATTGCTGCACAACCTTACGGAGTCTGTTTGCAAGTACCTTGGCTAAAATTTTAGTGTCCGAGTTCAACAGCAAAATCGGATGGTATGATTCCGGGTAGAGCCTATCTTTCCCAGGTTTCAAAAAAACTATAATGCTAGCCATATTCATAGAGTCTGATAATTGGTGGGATGTATAAGCCGCATTTAGCACTTTTAATAGCTCAGGGAGCAACACAATTTTGTACACGGTATATTTTGGCCGGGAGGCCATCCATCCCTGGCGCTTTACTATTAGGTGTCTGTGCTACAGCTATGCTAAGCTCTTAGATAGTTAGTGGGTAATTTAAGAGCTTCTTGTACTCTGGCGTGAGGCAAGGCAAGGTCACTGAATCTAAAAACTCCCGTAGTTGAGAGGGGGGTAAAATGTACTCTGCTGCTATAGAGATCACTACAAAACTTGTGAAACACTTTTAAAATAGCTTGGGGGTCGGGGGTAGATTCTTCCGAGGCGGTAGCAATAGACGAGATGCAGTGTGGGGGGTTTTGGGAATTCTCAATTACAGCAAGGAGGTGTCCCCATGTCTGCATAATACAGACAACGTGTGAAATTATTCTCAGCCTTTTCAAGTGCTTTTTGTACACTATTTGAGCATCTTTCCAAGATGCCCAATTTTGTTTCGTAGGGTAGGATAAATATTGTGTCTCTGTTCTATGAACCTCAGCCGAGAGGGAGCTCTCCCACTCCATCATGGACTTTTTATTTATTCATATATTATTATATATTATTATACTTTTTCATTCAGGAGGTCATGTAGATAGCCTTTTATGGTATCCCACACCATCATGGGTGAGGCAGAGTGGGCGTTTAATAAAAAGAATTCAGAGAGTCCCTTATGGAATCACCCTGCAGAAGCACTCTTAACTAGAATGGATTGACTCTCCAGTGGAAATGTCTAGGGGTAGAAGAAGTTAGCAGAGTCAACGCTAACAAGGAGTGGATTGACAGCCCTCTGGCATGATACACAGCATTGGTTACATAGAGTAAAATGGAGTCTGTGTCTAATGCCATATCTATCCGAGATAGTGTATTATATGTGCTAGAACAGCAAAAGTAAAGCAGATAAGTGGAGTTGCCTAGTCTCAAAACATCTCATAAGCTCCCTCTGGGTAATGATCCACAGCAGGATCCCCCACAGCATTGAAGTCCCCCAACATCAGAAAAGGGACTCCAGGGTGATCAGCCACCAAGCAAGCCACAACCCTGAGCACCTCCCTGTTATATGGGGAAGTAATATACACATTACCCAGGATGCAAAACAGATGATCAATATCACATAATAGAAATATATATCTGCCTGCAGAGTCTAGGAACGACTGCCGGCAGGTAAAGTGCACTTTAGATGATATTAAAACACTAACACCACTTTCATAATTGGAAAACACAGAATGGTATTGCAGTGGGTATAGTCTGACTTGCATAGTGCAGTGGGTATAGTCTGACATACACATATCTGCATTGAACAGATATGTAGTATCCGTGGTGAGGGGTGTCTATTGCAGACAGACCGCCAAAGATCCATTAAGGGACAGTGTCGTAAACATACACTTTTTCTTCTTTAAGTCCTTAAGACCTTGAATATTCCAGGAAAAAAAAGTTCAATCCAGTTGCCATATGTAAAACAAAAAAACAAAGAACTGAGCGAATATATCCAGGTATAGGGAACCACATAGGGAAAAACAAAAAAGATGCAAGTAAGGAGAAAAGAAAAATTGCTAGGACCAAGAGATCCTGGCAGGGAGCCTTGGTACTTACTCCTGACTAGACAAATTAAAACTGTTTACCTAGAATAGAGAGGGGGCTATATACCAGCTGAGGACGGCCCATGGTCGAAGCCAGGTGTTTTTTTGTTCTGCCTAGTCCTACTCCTAGAAAAAGCAATATAACCCAGTAGTTAATATTTTTGGAGCGCTGTGTCCGTTGATGAACGAAAGAGAAATCACGATTGTGCTGGTGCTTCAATTTGTGCTTCCCCTTTCCTACTGCACCCACCAGAATGCTAACCCCTCAAGGGGGTATATAGCATTTACAGCACACACCGCTGTATGGCAGGCCCCAGATCCAGGAGTTTTATATATTTCTCCTTTCTCCTTTAAACTCTCTGCCCTTCTCACCAGGGAGCTGGAGAATACACACCACCCTTGCTTTTGATACACAGACCATTCTCAGGTAAGAGATTTTAAGATCTCTTTCAATAGCTTCTGATTAACCATTTTTGGACACAGTGTGAGCTTGAGGTCTCTCTCTCTATAGGGATGCCTCATCTCACACATATTTTTTGTCCCCATATTGATTTATATTTTAAAATTAGTCCCCCTATTTCAAAACCATTTGACATTTATATCATCCACCTGATATAATATTTTTGATATAATGGTCATATCTAACCTTCTAGTTCTATATAAAAACACAGACTTAATTTTTTTCATATTAAGCAATTATAATACAACAGAATTGTTTGTTGTCAATTCTGTATGAATTGATGTATATTATTACAATCACTTGAGGTAAAAATACATTGTCAGTATGCTTCCTATGCTTATTCCACTGCAACTTTGCATGACTTGGTCTGGATTGAATTGCTAAACCCTATTGGACTCCAGTTGTTCCGAACATATTGGGGGCACATTATCCATTAACCCTTTGTTTCTGGTTATAATTACCTATATGGGTTTCACTTCATGATTGCACAGCACCGGCTGGGCTCAACTTCTCCTTGTTTTTATTCAAGCAAGCATTCTGTTATTCGTTGTGCAACCAACCATGTAAGTCAAATATGTATTTTTATGATCATTTGAGCTATTTTTTTTATTCTGTATCATTCTTGTATTATATTGCATCAACAGATGAATGTTATATGTTGTTATACATATTTTTCAATATCTACAGAAAATTATCCAGAGTTACCCCTGATGAAGAGGTGTTTGACCTTGAAACGCGTCGGACACTCACTTTGGATTGGATGGTTGAGTTCCTAATCTAGCACATGTTACCTTTGCTTGCTCATGTTTTAATGTGACACAATTATCTTCTTTTTTGTATATTGTATATGTCAATAAATGATAGCATTTTAATACAATTTCTTTTTTGGGTATCAATACTTTGTCGTGCCTAAAAAGTCCCACCCTAGGGGAACTACAACTTCTGCTTACTATGGGATGTGGCACACTTTTTAGAGGACCATAACAGGAACACACACAGAGCGTATATATTCAGGTATAGGGAACCACATAGGGAAAAACAAAAAAGATGCATGTAAGGAGAAAAGAAAAATTGCTAGGACCAAGAGATCCCGGCAGGGAGCCTTGGTCCTTACTCCTGACTAGACAAATTAAAACTGTTTACCTAGAATAGAGAATGCCCCATGGTCGAAGCCAGGTTTTTTTTTTTTTTTTTTTTTTGTTCTGCCTAGTCCTACTCCTAGAAAAAGCAATATAACCCAGTAGTTAATATTTTTGGAGTGCTGTGTCCGTTGATGAACGAAAGAGAAATCACGATTGTGCTGGTGCTTCAATTTGTGCTCCCCTTTCCTACTGCACTCACCAGAATGCTATCCCCTCAAGGGGGTATATAGCATTTACAGCACACACCACTGTATGGCAGGCCCCAGATCCAGGAGTTTTATATATTTCTCCTTTCTCCTTTAACCACTTAAGCCCCGGAAGATTTTTCCCCCTTCCTGACCAGGGGGTTTTTTGCGATTTTTTACTGTGTGACTTTAACGGACAATTGCGCGGTCGTGCAACACTGTACCTAAACGAATTTCACGTCCTTTTTTTCCCACAAACAGAGCTTTCTTTTGGTGGTATTTGATCACCTGTGCGATTTTTTGATCATGCGCTATAAACAAAAAAAAGAGCGTAAATTTTGCAAAAATAACAATATTTTTCACTTTTTTTTATATGAAATTCCCCCCCAAAAAAATGTAAAAATCAAAATTTTTTAACATTTTCAGCCAATTTGTTTTATGCTACATATGTTTGGTAAAAAAATCGCAAAAAGTGTATTTTGATTGGTTTGCGCAAAAGTTATCGCGTTTACTAACAAAGGGAAAGATTTTTGTCATTTTTGGTGTTTTATTTTTTAACGAGTAATGGCGGCGGTCTGCGATTTTTTTTGCGGTACTGCGACATTGTGGCGGACAGATCAGACCCTTGACTGACATTTTTGACACTTTTGGGGGTACCAGTGACATTACTGCAGTAATCAGTGCTATACATATGCACTGTTACTGTAAAAATGACACTGGCAGGGAAGGGGTTAACTGTATTGGACAGGGAGGGGTTAAGTGTGTCCTAGGGGCGTGATTCTAACTGTAGTGGGACATGGCTACTAGTGTAAAAACAGAGATCAATGGTTCTACTATGTAGAACCGTCTGATCTCCATTTTTACACAGGGGAGAATGACAGGCAGCTTGTTTACATAACCCGCTCCGCCTTTCTCCCGCTGTACCGACGATCGTAGTGTGACCGCCGGACATCGGGTCCGCCGGTCACACGCCTGCACTCCTCCGTGAACGAGCCGAGGCGGGCGCATGCCTCAGCGGGCGCGCACCTCAGCGGGCGCGCACCTCAGCGGGCGCGCACCCGCCCGCTATTGGCTCAAAACCCGGTGACAGGCGAGCGACGTAGACCTACGTCACTCTGCCTGGCCGGGGCTGACTGCCGCAGTAAATATACTGTGCGCAGTCGGCAACCAGTTAAACTCTCAGCCCCTTAATCTCATCTGTGTGTAAAAAATAGTAGAATTAAATCCCATAGCAAAATACCGTTTTGTTTTATTGTGGTTTTAACTGTCTGAAATGCGCTTACATTTATTACAGCATTCAATAGCATAGAAATCACGAAGTCCAGGATGCTACGTATGAACTTCAAGGACCCAACAGGAAGTGACACAATGACACTGGAAAGCTCTTCCCTACGCGTATTGTCAGGACAACATCATCAGGAGTGGTGCCATCTTGCTAAACTTCCCGGGATTACATATTAGGTGGTAACCTAGCAACCCCATAAAGCATACTTGTGAATGGTACCTGTTGGATGGTAGGCGGTATATTCTATACTCATGCAGCACTGGCCCATTGAAAAGGGATTTTCAGAATGTTCTTCAGCGCTGAACACTGGTTCCTTACTCTGTCCCTACTCACTAGAAACCTTTCCCTATGCTAAGCACTGTCCCTCACTAGTGGGCTCCTCACCCTAATCTACCACTCGCTCAAAATGCACCCAAATGACGTGGTATCCCTTATTTAAAAGTTTCCTTGGTAAAATGGCTGCTTGAAATCTTACAGTGATTTGGTATCAAATCAGATACCTACCTTCCTTAGAGAGGACTAATGGAGTCTCTAAGGGGATAGTTTTTTTTTTTAACAGACCCCCTTTTCCTCTGTACCATCTGCATAGTACCACCTGCAGAACAGAAGAATGCCTACATGTTAGTATTCTGCTAAGAGCAATATATGTAAGTATACAGTATAGCTATTTACAATTAAAGTGTTACTAAACCCAGACCCTGCTTTCACTTGATCTGGTCTCCCACACTACACAGAACATAGAAATGCAATTATTTTAGTAAATATAAACTGCTAAATACCTTTTATCATCAGCAGTATATAGCAGTCTTGTGACTTCTGTTAGTGTCTGGCTGAGCATTGGTTAAAGCTTGTAAGAGGAGTTTTCATTCTGCTCTGACTGTCCTATGAGGCTGCATGACCCCGGACCCTCTGTCTGGACAGTGCTGACTGGCTCTATGCTGAGCACATGCACTCTGCCAAGAAAAAAAAAACCTCTCTAGCAATACACACTAAACTGAGTATGAGTGCCCCCAAGGCTCAGCAAATGGATTGGGGATAGTAAAAGAAGGGGAGGATCAAAGAAGACAGGATCAAACAGCCTTTTTACACAATGCAGAGGATTAATCCCTTAGGTCCCATAGTAAGTATAACAACCATGCTTTACTGCATATACAGATTGATTTTACTGTTGTGGGTTTAGTAACACTTTAACTGTCTATTGAATCCATTAGATCAGCATGGTAGCAGAAGAACTAGCACACGCTCCCACTTCTGCTCTCCGTCTCCCTCCCTGCAGTCTTCTGGGACACATCACAAGTCCTGAAAGACTGCTGGACCATACAGGAGGTGCAGCGCGACTCACAGATGCGCAGTGGGCACCCGGCTGTGAAGCCGCAAGCTGTCACAGCCAGGTATCCACAGTTGAGATGCTGGCGCCTGGGGAGAGAAGATGGGGAGAAGGGATGGCTTAGGTGAGCACATTGCTGGATCGTGGGACAGGTGAGTGTGTGTTTAATAAAAGTCAGCAGCTACAGTTTTTGTAATGTGTATTTATTTCTTAATAAACACAAAAAACTACTGGAGTTCCTCTTTAAAGAGACTAGGACTCTTTAAATTCTGGCCTGGTCATCGGAGATTAGTAATTTAAAATACTGTTTAATATATGAAAAAGAAAACTGTGTCGTGACACGTGGTCATATTTCCATATATGGTGGACTTGCCCCGTGGCACAAACGTTTTGGACATCCTGCACAAATTATTTCAGAAACCAATCTCTATGCTTCTGCAAGAAACTCTTTTTTCTCTGTCGCTCATTGACAGACGTAGTCCTCGTTGATACTAACAACTCGGTTTATGCTGCCCTCTACAGGAGTAGGACTAGACAGGAAAGAAAACATTCTGGCCACACCTTAGGGGCAGTCCCAGAGGGTATATCCACTCTCTCTCTGCTACAGCAAATCAGTTTTTTTCTGTCTAGTTAGGAGTAAGGACCTAGATGCCTTGCTAGGATCTTCGGTCCTGGCAGGATTTTTTTCTTAGAAAGATTTTTTAGACACCTTTTTTCTCCAGTGTTCCTGTGAGATCTTCAAGCAAGAAAGCTGGAACTGGGCGACGGGCTGGATGTTGAGATCCAGTGGTCACCCCAGTTCAGCCTACGAGCGCGTGCAGGCCATAGCTCCGCGCTGGGTCGGCCGCGACATAGTCCCACTGGACGGGGACTGACCCTGCGAGTTAAACGTCTCGCTTAAACGCCAATGACCATGAGTCACGGCGTCCATATTGGTCGACAGCCCTCCCACCCCGGTGGAGAGGGGTACTGTCAGGAGTTGGCGCCCGCCTGGTTCCGGTATGGTGAGTAGTATGTTCCCCCTTTTCCCCCTGATGGGTTTGTGGTGAACGCGGGCCCCTCTCGGAAATGGTAAGGATGGGTCTCCCCTCTATCCTACAACATGTCACAGATCCTCCTATTTGAGTGTGATTTTTGTGAACAAGAAACCAGGAGGCTTGGTTTGGGAGCTGACAATCTAATGTCATTTCAAAACTGTAAAGATGACTGAAGTCAGTGGCAGTACTAGAATATTACTGTGATAGTATAAGGTATCCTACCTGTCAGAAGTGTTCACAGGGCGATGTCTATACATGTATACTGCAGTCCAGATCGCATTCCTCCAGTAAAGGCAGATGCCTTCCGACGGCCCACGGACCGCATACGGCCCGCCAGGGTCCGGTACCGCCGGCCAGGCTGATCACCATTAGGGTAAAGGTTTGTGGGGCCGAGATACTCCCGCAGGCCGCCAGACACGCCGTTATCCTGTACAGGCCGCCGCCATTGTCTGGCAGATCGCACAAGGCCGCCATATTGGCGTAGCCTCGTGTCTCCAGCATGGGGACGGCCATGTTTGAGGTGACCCAAACACCTCGTGGAGCTAGGGGAGGCGCCGGAAGGCGTGCAGAGGGGCGGAGCCACCTTCTTTTTACCCGGGAAGCCAGCCAAAAGACTTCCTGTCTGTTCTAGACAGTGCTGTAACAGGTTGCATTTGAAACTCTGAGCATCTAGTGGTGAGCCTTGGGGTCTATCTCTCTCTCTCGCTCTGTAGGGGTCCCTAAGCAGGTAACACTGAGGGGCATTGTGGCGCGGGGGGGTCTGAAAAAAAAAAAAAGAAGTTTTATTTTTTTTTTGGCAATTGATTTTTTTCGGTTAGTATCTGGAATTATCATGGACCCTGCCACACAGGTACCCCCACCTGTTTCCCTCGAGGGGGCCACGGGACCCGCCAGTGCACAGAGTATGGATGCCTATACAGCAGTTTTGGAGTCTTTGGTGGCTCGGGTGGAGATGGCCTGTCAGGAACGGGGGTCAAGAAAGCAACCCCCGCCTACCCCTATATCATCTGAGACTTCAGATTCAGATTCTGAGATGGTCATTGCAGCTGCAGGTCCCTCTGCAGGGGCTGTTGTCTCAGGTAAAGTTCCCTCAGACAGTGAGGAGGACGTTCATGCTTCCGCCATAGCACAAGAAGAAGCATTGGTGGACGCACTAGTTGTGGCAGTTCGGGAAACCTTAAGACTTGAGGTTTTACCGGCAGAGGCAACTGAAATGGAAATTTCCTTTGGTACTAGCAAACCCACCAAGACGGTGAAGGTTTTTCCTTTACCCAAGTGTTTTGGTAATAAGATTAAAGAGGAATGGGATCATTCAAAGCATACCTTTACTATTTCCAAGCGCATTGCTAGACGCTATCCGTTTGAGGAATCCCTCATTAAGAAATGGACGGTACCACCAGTGGTGGATCCACCTATTTCCAGACTGAATAAAGCCACGGTTATTCCTTTAAGGATTCGGTGGATCGGAAGGTAGAAGCGGAGTCCCGCACTATCTTTTCCCTGATAGGGTCAGCCTTTAGACCAGTAATTGTCATTGGTCTAGTTTCTCAGACATTAACGGAATGGGCGAGATTGGTGCGCCAGGACCTGAAGGGGAAAGGTATCCCCCAGGCAACGTCTGATTTGATGGAACAGATTATACAAGGACTACAGTTTGTCTGTGACGCAGCCTTGGATGCCACCCCCCTATTAGGGCATGCATCTATGTCAGCGGTAATCCTCAGACGTGTGCTATGGTTAAAATGCTGGTCAGCGGACCTGGGTTCCAAAAAGACCTTGGCGAATCTCCCCTTTCAGGGGAATCGCCTATTTGGGGCCACCCTAGATGAGATCATTAAGGATGCCACTGGGGGCAAAAGTACTTTTTTGCCACAGGCTGCTAAAGCTAAAGGACCTCGTAACAAGCGTGGACCTTTCTTTGCCGCCCATAAAGGGTTCGTTCGCTCTGCTGGAGCAAGCGGGAAGGGCAAAACCCCTCTAGGAGGGTTCAAGAAGCGCTGGTCGGACAAACAAAAGACCGACTCAGCCAAACCTGAAGCTAAGGCTTACACAGCCTGAAGGTGCGCCCCCACCCGGCTTGAGGGTGGGGGGACGTCTTCACCGGTATTCAGAGCACTAGATCGAGCATCGATCACTGCTACCGGTGCGATTCTTCCCTTCCAACATTTAAGTACTACAGGGAGCGGTAGTTACCGTTCCCTGAACAGATCATTTTCTTTACCTTTTCCAAAGATTAGTCTCAGTTCCCGGTTGAGCAGACAGACCAAGGAGCCTCTAGCCGGGTGACTTCGGTCTCCAATGTTCAACCAGGAGAAATCATCACTCCTGATAGGAATCAGGTGTCGGATAAATGTGTGGGAACAGAGAACGATCAGACTTTGTCGGATTGCCTGGGCCAGGTAGCTCTAGGGAAGCCTGGTTCGGATCCAGTTTGGCAATATCAGGGTGATGGCTTAGGTCAATCACCAAGGATTTCACCATCTGTGTCTTCTTCAGAGCATCCCGGAGGCGCGGAGATTGGTAACGCGCGCCCACGATCCTCCAGCGGACGCAGCAGACGCGCTGAACGGCCTGTTAAGGCAGTGTCAGCTATTAGAGGTATTCCCTCCTCTCAGATTGCTGCTGAGATTTCTCCGCAGGATGGAGATGGAGGGAACTCCAGTTATCCTGGAAATTCTAAGCTAGCCTCGTCAAGCCGGTCAGGCCGACTTGGACATGCTAGTCGCGAATGCTCCTTGGGAACTTCCTCTCAGGGAGGGTCTGCGGTCTCAAGGACCGATCTTCCATTGTGCTTTACAGTCGCTGGTTTTAATGGCCTGGCCATTGAGACCCAGGTACTGAAGGACAGAGGGTTGTCCGCTTCAGTTATTCCTACTCTAATTAAGGCAAGGAAAGCGACTTCCAGCAAGGTCTATTATCGCACATGGAAGACTTATATCGCGTGGTGCGAATCTTTGGGATTTCCTCCACGTACCTATTCGGTGACCCGAATATTGGCTTTTCTGCAAAAGGGGGTTGAGCAGAAACTATCCTTGAGCACCATCAAGGGTCAGGTTTCAGCATTAGCAATCTTCTTTCAGAAGCCCTTGGCTACTCATTCCTTGGTGCGGAATTTCATTCAGGGGGTGCGGCACCTGGCTCCACCAGTCCGCGCGCCCTTACCGCCCTGGGATCTTAATTTGGTTTTGTCGGTTCTGCAGAAACCTCCCTTTGAAAACATCAGGGAGATTCCCTTGCTTACTTTATCCCAGAAGGTGGCCTTCTTGGTGGCTATCACTTCTGCACGCAGGGTGTCAGAACTGGCTGCATTATCATGCCAGTCCCCATATTTAGTGGTTCATAGGGATAAGGTAGTTCTTCATCCGAAGCCATCCTTTCTTCCAAAGGTGGTTTCAGACTTTCATCTGAATGAAGATATTGTACTACCTTCCTTGTGTCCTCAGCCCAATCATCATCGGGAACATGCTTTGCATTCCTTGGATGTGGTTCGGGCAATCAGGGTATACCTGAAGGCTACGGAATCGTTCCGTAAAACGGATTCACTTTTTGTGATCACGGATGGCCCCAAAAAGGGGTTGCCTGCATCTGCCGCGACTATCTCCAAATGGATTAGACAGACGGTGGTACAGGCTTATTCTATTAGGGGTCGGAATCCTCCGTTCCCTGTTAAGGCGCACTCCACTCGAGCGCTCAGTACTTCCTGGGCCTTCCGCCATCAGGCGTCAGTGGTCCAGGTATGTAAGGCGGCCACCTGGTCGTCGGTACATACCTTTACAAAATTTTATAAAATTGATGTGATGGCATCGGCGGATGCCTCATTTGGCCGCAAGGTTTTGCAGGCCGCAATTTGAGGAGACCGGTGGTCTACCTCGAGGGTTTTTTTCTGTTGGAATTTCTGTTGAGTCTCATCTTTGATTGATGAGCCTTGAGAACTTCTAGTTGGCACCGGTTGGGCCTTCTAGATTGGATTTTTGATTTCCATTTTCCCACCCCTCATTTGTGGTACTGCTTTGGGACGTCCCGAGTTGTTAGTATCAACGAGGACTACGTCTGTCAATGAGCGACAGAGAAAAATTTATTTTTGTAAAATCTTACCGTAAAATCCTTTTCTCTTAAGCTCATTGACAGACGTAGTACCCGCCCCTCTGTTTTGAGTTGGGTTGGGTTAAATTCTCTAAACACTGCTTTGTGACATAACTGATTTGCTGTAGCAGAGAGAGAGTGGATATACCCTCTGGGACTGCCCCTAAGGTGTGGCCAGAATGTTTTCTTTCCTGTCTAGTCCTACTCCTGTAGAGGGCAGCATAACCCGAGTTGTTAGTATCAACGAGGACTACGTCTGTCAATGAGCTTAAGAGAAAAGGATTTTACGGTAAGATTTTACAAAAATCCATTTTTAGCCATGTCTTGATGGCCGCAAAGCAGACAAAAGCAAAGACTTGGTTGTCTGATATGTTATCGATATCCAAAGTTCACTCTCGTATACAATGGGTCCTAGTCAATTAAATGCTTATGGCTACATTGCAAGGAACTATGGCAAAATTTCACAGTTTGGGACCCCTTTGTCTCTCTTTTTTTTTCTGAGCGACTTCAACCATCACCATCGTCTTCCAACTTCTGGAGCTGCCTTGGACAGGGTCTCTGGGCTGGACTGAGGTCATCAACCCCTCAACAGTCTCAATCCCCCCAATCTTCTCCCCTCCTCTCTGCCCCTACTCTCATCTTTTTCTCATTAGTACTCATTGGCCTTATTCTCGCTGGGACCTATCACCTACTCAGGATCCTGGAGACAGCACCTCTGATATGGTCTGATACCATTTTGATTTACCCGTTTGCTTTTACTCTTTCTACAAATGTTTACAAGGCTGGTGAGATCCTTTTGCACTGTATTATTTGTTATTGTATGCTTCAGTGAGCAGAGCTATGTATCTACAAACCTTTGTTGTTTATACCCAAAGCGATTTTACAAAAATCGGTAAGATTTTACAAAAATCCATTTTTAGCCATGTCTTGATGGCCGCAAAGCAGACAAAAGCAAAGACTTGGTTGTCTGATATGTTATCGATATCCAAATATCGATACCTATCACCTACTCAGGATCCTGGAGACAGCACCTCTGATATGGTCTGATACCATTTTGATTTACCCGTTTGCTTTTACTCTTTCTACAAATGTTTACAAGGCTGGTGAGATCCTTTTGCACTGTATTATTTGTTATTGTATGCTTCAGTGAGCAGAGCTATGTATCTACAAACCTTTGTTGTTTATACCCAAAGCGACTTGCTCTATTTATACCTGTTTGATTAAATTCAATAAAAATAATAAAAATAATATTGAACAAGAAAAGGAAAACCATGCAGACAAAATATTTACTAAAAAAAAAAAAGAGACAATAGTACATCAGGAAACTTTTACAAGCTCAATCACCAAAAGGATAACTAAACTCAAGCATATAAATAATATATATTACAGCTTACAGTCCTTAGATGTAATGGCTGCATTAGTTTTCCTTTTTAAAGCAAAAAACATTTTCAGCAACTACAGAAACTTATGCTGATCTTGTCAGAAATGTAGTGTCATTGTCACTTTCTGTAAGTTGCACAGAAGAGTATCTTCCTTCCTTGCTATCTTCCGTAAAGTGCCAGTTGCCCTGCCTCCCATTGCACAAAAACAGGTCCAGGATACACAAGAAATTATGTAATGTGCTCAAAGTGAGGTGATAACATCAGACGCCGTTGCAAAATGCCTCGGTGTTGATTTTGCACACCAAACAATCAGTCAGAACGGAAAATGTAACACTGCACACCGACTGCTGAAACTTTTCTCGTATATTTAATTGGCAACAGCAGTCACCCCTGACATGTTTCATAGGTTTTAGAAAAAGTACTTTTCAGCATGAAAGAAAGAGGTTCTTGTAGCTTGGAGTGCAGTAAAGCAGATCCAGGCTAGTTGAAAGGAAGTTGCCTAACCCTGACAAGCCATGTAAAGCTCATTTCATCTTTAGCAAAAAACACCAAATCGCCACCAACTTTACGATAGCGAGGTCCTGGAAAACTCCTACTCTAAGCTTTGAGGGCAGTAAAAAATAGATTCAATTTAATGGTTAGTTATAAGTTACCAGCTATCCTAACTGATACATATGAAAAATTCCTACGCATATGGCAACCCTGGATATCACATACCCATCCACCCAGATTTGAGAATACACTACTTACAATTTGATCAATTAGACACAACTACCCCTTTGAACCCACTACCTTCTTTCTCCTCCTTCCTATTCTTTAGGAACCCATTTCTCTTTTCTTCTTCCTTAATAGTTCCTTCCTTATTTCCTTTTTTTTTTTCCTTGACAGTCTCTCACCTTTACTTACAGCCCACATAGGTATTTTCTCTTGCAAGCCAATTTTGTGTTTTTTACATTTTGGATAAGCACCAATTTTGATTTTGTTCAAACACTTCCCTGTCTAGTGTTTATGTTTTTTTTACTTTTTTCTGTTTTACATTGAAATACTTTATTTTTGGTATTTCTGAAACCAGACAAATCTTTCTTTTACATCTGTATTTCCTAATAATCTACTAATGAAACAATTGAAATTGCTTATATTAAATGTCAATGCTGTAAATTGATATGGTCATTATTGAAATTTGTCAGGGAGGTGACAAAGAACCCGATGATCACTCTGACAGAGCTCCAGCATTTTTCTGTGGAGAGAGGAGAACCTTCCAGAGGAACAACCATCTCTGCAACACTCCATTATTTATGCCTGTATGGTAGAGTGGCCAGATGAAAGCCACTCCTCAGTAAAATGCTTATGACAACTTGCGCGGAGTTTGCCAAAAAAGCACCTGAAGGACTCTCAGACCATGAGAAACAAAATTTTCTGGTCTGAAGAAACAAGGATTGCACTATTTGGCCAGAATGGCAAGTGCTATAAATACTTTTTAGATGCACTGTATGGTCTGTGCCTATTCAGTCAGCTTAGCTGAGCATAGCCACCCATATTACACATTATCAGTATAGCCCCTATACGTTGGTAGCCCCATTACTACTCCCATTTACACTTCAGATGGTGATGTTACTGTTTATGCTGATCTAGAGGTGGAATTTCAATCCTTACCCAGCATTTTTGTCTGTAAAATACCTGTCAGTTAATGCCCGGACCATGTTCAAATCACCCTATGTTTGTCTGGCTATAAATTTAATCAATTTATAGTATAATTAATTGCGTTCACTATTTTATGTGATGCCTGTTTCTCTGGTATAACATTACCACTGAGTGCTAGGCATCCTTCATTGAGAATTGTGGTGCTGTATATGTCCAAATTCAACTAGGTAAGTAAGAGAGGTTGAGGCTCTTTAGAAGCTCAAGGCAAAAGAACAAGAATACCTATTCTATCCAGTGGCTTCTGTGGGGGTAGCGTTACACTAGGTTGTGTATCAATAGAAGGATAATCAAAACAGTAATACTGAGCAATATGTAGAGTCACATTTATTTGGGATAAATATACAATAGCAGTACATTAAACATGGTGACATGTTTCAGACTAGTCGGTCCTCTGTTATATCGATGCCTGTTAAAATAAAGCATAAAAAACATGATGTCATAATAATACAAAAGGGTGAAATATTAAAATGACCATACAGAATTTTTGCTGTGTAAGTTTGCCCACTTGCATTCATTGCCACTGCTTGCATTTTGTTCCTTACACCTATAGAGGTATGTGCAGCTCAGAGAGGTGGAGGGCCACATTTGAGGACCTTAAAGGCTGCATGTAGACTGGTTTGGGAGCTAGCTAGCTTAAAGTAAAATTTCCGGATGAACCTAACTCATTTTAAAGATCCCCTTTCGAACATCTATGATAACTAACCTGCGCAAGAAAAATCTATATACTTCCCTATTTTCAGGCTGCTCTGGTCCAGTCACGTAATCTTCCCTGTGTTAGCCAGTGCCAGCTGCAGGGGAAAAGAAAAAGTGCTCAGCAACAGTTGGCAATGCCCAGGAGAGGTGACTTCATCCATACACTTACTTCCGTTGTCAGCACTCCCTCCTCTCCCCTGCACCTGCCACTTCCTGACACAGGGAAGCCAGATCACATGATCTAACTGGAACTGCCTGAAAATAGTTAAGTATGCAGATCCTTCCTACACAGGTTAGTCAGCATAGGTGTAAGGAGGCAGAGGGATGATCATTTTTAAGATTATTTAGTTTATCATGTGTAGTGCACACCCCCCCCCCCCCCCCCCCCGTAGGAGCTGCCAGGTTTCGGGTTCTCTGTTCTGCGCCTTGACTCCAAGAGTAACCTTAACCCCTCTGACAAACCTGGTTGAAAAAAAATCACTGCAAGCATGTATAAAGACTTAAGTACAAATACCTTCTTTTACCTGGCTTTGGGTTGCTGCCAGAAAAATAGACACACACCTGTTTAGTGATAAATGCACTTCGTCTTATTAATACGAGTTTAGAATTAATGGTAGTAGAACAAAAAATTAGCACACAGTTGGCAAATCTGAACACAGCCTGCTAGACAGAGTAATAACTACGCCAAAGTAACTAAGATCAGGTTCTTTACCACTAACTGAAATAAATTCTTGAATTAGCAAACCAGCAATAACCAATGTAAATAAACATTAAATGCAGTATAAAAGATACTGATGTCGGGAAGAGGATCCATAAGCAGCACATCAGAAAGCAGACTCGTGTGGCGAATGGCAGCCTCAGCCTGGGTTCTGACCAGGCCACGCCCCGTGGCGGGTATGCTTTCTGATGTGCAGCTTACACATTGTCTTCCTGACATTGCTGCAGCTTGGAGCCTGGATGAGCTCCCATTCCAGCCAACACTCCCAGTGGTGCAGCCTTGGATATTTCCTCTTACCTGTGCTGTACCTATATTTTGCTTTTGGGTCAAGTGATACTGATATGACACTGGTTTAAAGCACACTCTAAGGGATTGCCTGGGGTATGGTGCAGCGTATCTTAAGAGGTACATCTTTAACTAAGCCAAAGGAAAAAGGATCTCTGGGTAGCAACTGTTTGGAGTAGACTTTAGTCCCAACTCTTCAGCCAGCTAAACGTTGGGGCCTGCTAACTGTTGGTGTGCTATAAGGTTGTCAACAAGGCCTGCAGGCAGTAATAGAGGACCCTCCACAATGGCATCCATGGGACAGGCTTCCTGGCAAAACCCACAGTAGATGCATTTAGTCATGTCAATGTCGTATCTTGTGGTCCTCCAGCTCCCATCTGCACGATCTCTAGCATTGGTAGCAAATAGTGGCTGCAAAGCTCTCTCGTCAGACCCAGCGATACAGCAGCAGTTGTCCCTCTGGTTAGGTGTTTCCTCTCTCTGGGTTGCTTATGGTGACTCAAGTATGGAGTACAGCAGGGTCTGTATTCTAACGGTGGCTTCAGTCCTCTACACTCAGGTCACAGTTGTGCATGGCATTGCGTCCCCACACTCAGCAATGGACTTCTAAAGAGCACAGTCTCTCTCTCTCTTTGGAATGGAACCTAACAGCACAGTTCTCTCACTAGCTCCTTCTCCATAGCACTGACTGCTCCTGAAGAATTTGCCCAGGCAAAAGTTTCTTTTCATGTTTGACTTGACTTCTTTTTATTTCCTTGTCTGATCCGCAAAGCTGGGAGGGGGCTGAAGTCCATGCCCTATTATGCTGTGTGAGCAGAAGGAGACGCTTGCTGTAGACAAACACAGAACATCAGTGGGGGTGAAGAGGTAGCTCACACTAATACAACCTGTATCTGTATTTGCAGAGACTGGCGGGAGGAGAATGGGGCTGGAAGTTTATATAGCCGGCAGCACCTGGCTACACCTGCATGGACAAAAAATAATTGGAAGAGGGAAATCCCCAAAGAGTTTGCTGCAGCCTAGGATTACATTGTAAAAAACGCAGCATGGCTCACTTTTAATAAGGGGTCAATAAGCTCTAATAAGCCTCTTTCTAGGAATAAGGGCACATGATGAAGGATTAATAATGTAACGACTTCTATGAATGCACAAGATTATAAGACTTTCACTGCAGTGATATATGAAAAAAAAATGTTTGGGACTTATACTGGTACACTATTTGGTTTGATTAGTATTGTTTTGTCACTGATCACTTTATTTTAGGATAGTGTAAAAAGGTTTTCTCACTATTAAGTGCAGGTTTATTGGATGTTTGTAGATTGTAAACCTGCTGGGGGGTTTGTGGTGGTGAAGCCTTGTGCAGGGAGTAAAGGGTTTTTTTCTGGAATTCTACTCTGGAATTAGTTGTTGCCTGTTGCCAGTTCTAAAATGAATGTTGCACCCAAATATTTTTCCATATTTTCGTTATGTATACAAAAACTAAATTTGCATGTCACTCTAAGGCACTTCTAGATATAATACAATAAGGCTAATTTAGTAAAGGATATGAGAATCTTCACTCACTAAACGGAGCAAAGATTCAATTTAATTATACAATCATGTAAAAAGAAAATTTCTGTTTATTTATTTAATCTGCACATGAATGGGTATTTAAAGAGAATGCAACTACAATTTTGGAGATTATTAGCTTCTTTGCTAAATCAACCCAAAGTTGTTTTTTTTTTTTTTAGGTTTCACGATGTTATTTTAGAAGGTAGAGGGAACAGGATGTTAAATTCTGCAATACTCTAGAGAGAGCAATAAAAGTCCGTCTGCAAAGGCTTGCTACCAGCAAGAAAGCGGAAACTGCCAGCAAAACAGGAACTGCAGAAAATGTATTTGAATACATTCCGATCCTGGGGAAAAAAAAAAAAAAAAACAAGACTACAAAACTATTTACAGCCTTTTTTTATGAACCCAATATAAAAACAAAGTTAACATTACATAATTCTGCATGTCTCAGTATATTGACGTTCAAGAGGAACTCTGGGTTCATAATTATCTTCTTCCCCATGCTCTTGTCTGAGTCCCCCACTGCACATTTAATTACAAAAAAAAATATCAAAATATATATACTCTTGTTTGAGTGGGTAGGAAGTGGAATAGCATGATTGGGTACAGAATATCTATTTTTTTTTCCTAAAGTAGAAGAAAAGTAGGAGAAGAGGAGGAAGAATACCAAAAACTCTGGGGGGGGGGGGGGGGTCTCCTAAAACTCTTCAGCTAGTATTTGCTAATCAGGAGAGCTACAGTAGAACTTTTTTTAGAATATTGTCACCCTGTTTTACTAAAGTTAGACAAAACCCACTAATGACAAGCCCACCAGGGGCTCACTGGCTGAAAGAACAGACAGGACTCTCAGTACCTATCCCTGACACAGGACTTTGTGCCTTCTTAACTCAAGTGCCTGGCAGGTAATGTAATAAAGATTAGGTACATAGAACACTCACCGCTGCTCAACCCACGGTGACTATAAACTCCAGTGCAGATTTGCAACTGGCTCCTCTCAGCCGCTTATTCAATATAGTAAGATAAAGCATCACCTGCAAAGAAGTTTGCAAATGCTCCTTATTGGTCACAGGTTAAAAGTTACAGCTTGGGTTCCAATGCTTATGCATTTGAGCCCCATGTGTGCTTTAGTCATAGCAAAAAAAAGGACCTCCAGCACCATTGCAGTGCCTTAAAAAAGTATTCATACCCCTTGAAATTGTACAATAAAAACGTAAATGTATTTTAATGGGATTTTATGTGATAGACCAACACATAGTGGCACATAATTGTGAAGTGATAGGGAAATGATAAATGGTTTTCCAAATTTCTTATAAATAAATATCTGAAAAGTGTGGTGTGCATTTGTATTCAGCCCCCCCCCCCCCCCCCCATATTTTGCTGCAATTACAGCTGCAAGTCATTTTGAGTTTGTCTCTACCAGCTTTGCACATTTAGAGAGTGAAAGTTTTGCCCATTCTTCTTTGCAAAATAGCTCAAGCTCTATCGATTTGGATGGAGAGCGTCTGTAAACAGCACTTTTCTTGCTTATATTGCCACAGATTCTCAATTGGATTTAGTTCTGGACTTTGGCTGGGCCTTTCTAACACATAAATATACTTTGATCTAAACCATTCCATTGTAGCCCTGGCTGTATGTTTAGGGTTGTTGTCCTGCTTGAAGGTGAACCTCTATCCCAGTCTCAAGTCTTTTGCAGACTCTAACAGGTTTTCTACCAAGAGTGCCCTGTATTTGGCTCCATCCATCTTCCCATCAACTCTGACCAGCTTCTCTGTCCCTGCTGAAGAAAAGCATCCACACAACATGATGCTGCTACAACCATGTTTCACGGTGGGAATGGTGTGTTCAGGGTAATGTGCAGTGTTCGTTTTCCGCCACACATAGTGTTTTGCTTTTAGGCCAAAACATTTTGATCTCATCTGACCAGAGCACCTTCTTCCGCAAAAATCGCACAGGTGATCAAACACCACCAAAAGAAAGCTCTGTTTGTGGGAAAAAAAGGACGTAAATTTTGTTTGGGTACGGCGTCGCACGACCGCGCAATTGTCAGTTAAAATCGCACAGCGCCGAGTCGCAAAAAGTGGCCTGGACGGAAGACAGCAAAATCCTCCGGTGGTAAAGTGGTTAAAGACCAGATTTGTGGAGTGCACAACTAATAGTTGTCCTGTGGACAGATTCTCCCACCTGAGCTGTGGATCTCTGCAGCTTCTCCAGAGTTACCATGGGCCTGTTGGCTGCTTCTTTGATTAATGCTCTCCTTGCCCAGCCTATCAGTTTAGGTAGGTTTGCAGTTATGCCATACTCTTTCCATTTTCGGATGAGGGATTGAACAGTGCTCTGTGAGATGGTCAAAGCTGGAAATATTTTTTATAACCAAGCACTGCTTTAAACTTCTCCACAACTTTATCCCCGACCTGTCTGGTGTGTTATTTTGCCTTCATGTTGCTGTTTGTTCACTAAGGTTCTTGTCTAACAAACCTTCACAGAACAGCTGTATTTATACTGAGATTAAGTTACACACAGGTGGACTCTATTTACTAATTAGGTGACTTCTGAAGCAACTGGTTTCACTAGATTTTAGTAAGGTGTATCAGAGCAAAGGGGGGGGGGGGGGGAGTGAATACAAATGCACACCACACTTTTCAGATATTTATTTGTAAACAATTGTGAAAAACATTTCTCATTTTCCTTCCACTTCACAATTACAGTGCCTTGCGAAAGTATTCGGCCCCCTTGAACTTTGCGACCTTTTGCCACATTTCAGGCTTCAAACATAAAGATATAAAACTGTAATTTTTTGTGAAGAATCAACAACAATCATGAAGTGGAACGGAATTTATTGGATATTTCAAACTTTTTTAACAAATAAAAAACTGAAAAATTGGGCGTGCAAATTTATTCAACCCCTTTACTTTCAGTGCAGCAAACTCTCTCCAGAAGTTCAGTGATGATCTCTGAATGATCCAATGTTGACCTAAATGACTAATGATGATACACAGAATCCACCTGTGTGTAATCAAGTCTCCGTATAAATGCACCTGCACTGTGATAGTCTCACACCCAAAAAAAATCTAGTTACCATGTGCACAATGATATGTAGCTTGGAGGCATGGTGTCCACAAATGAACAAATCTCCTTATGTAAGGAACAAACTAATGTCCCCTAAATCCTCGTGGTAGTTGATTGTTCAGTTTGGGAATCCACCATGCCTCTCACTTCAGCAGCTTCCTATAATAACCGCCTCCCCACCTCCTCAGCCTCCATGAATGTCCCTACAATGTCGGGACTAATGTGATAAAGAATTATCCTGAGTTCAAACCCAAAAAATACCATTTATTGGAACGAGGGATTTTAAAATATTGAAAAACAGAGGAGGGAAATTGGGCATAAATATGCATTACATCATTTCCAAACACATTGGAAATTACAAAATATTATCACACAAGGATATCATACCACATGCTGTATTCCTACAGCCATACTGCATACTAACTTGTAGTGCTACATCACATAACATTAGACTGTGTTTCTCCAAATGCATTCTCTATTAGACTCTAATATCACCTGCAAGAAAACACATAAAGAACAAACAATATGCATATCACAATCACATAGTGTACACTGTATCAGTTTAGGGCTCTATCCACATGAGGATGAAACTCCAACATAGTTCTTTGCAAGTGGAACTCTCTTTAGGAAATGCATTCCTCCATTTAACATTGCTGCTTCTAGTAGTGAAAAAGTGAAGTACAATACTTTTTAACTGTCCTGTACTTGCCAGGACAATGAGGCTTTTTGGTCTGTTGTCCCACAAAGCCAGCGTACCTTGATCACAATGTGAGGCTTGCATATTTACTTTTAGAGGAAAATCTGCTTTTAGAACAAAGTTTGATTTCATGCCTCTCAAACACAGCTATCTACTTGGGTAGAGGCTTGATCTTATGGCCCTATAAGCCTTGGGAATACACAAGTAAGCCAGGCGTGCGTATCAACACCCTAGTGAGAGACAGTGCTAACTTAACGGTCTCTTCCACCTCCAATCACTAGAGGCCCTCTGGTGCTGGTATGGCTGAAGTGCATTCCATATTGGAGCATGTCACATGACAGGTCATGGGGCGCATCGCGTGATCAATGAGTACTGCCCATGGCGTTAGTCTACAAGGGTGGAACGCACAGGGCAGCCACACCCCCTGAATGGTGGTGATGGTGTGCGTTTCAAGAGAAGGAAGAGGCAATTTGGTGCTAGTGAGCACCCAAAGGAGCGACAGTTTCGGAGAACTTAGTAGGCGGCAGGATGAGGAATAACAAGTGTGTCCTAGCAAGGCAAGGAGTGCTAATCATTAATCTTTATTCTGGAAATGGGCAAGTTTAAGAGGTGTATTACACACTGTATAGAGTACACGAAAAATATTAAATTAAATTATGTTTTTTTCCCAGCATTATGTATGCATATGGGTTAGATTATGCAAGACATTATACAGTATTACAGGCTATATACATATGAATCTATAGGGAAGTTTTTGAGTTCGTACCAGCAATTATGATTTGGTGGCAGAGGATGTATGTGAGAGGAGATCCCGCCCACAAAATGGGTGTGGGAGAAACGCCCACTTTTTTGGGCACATGCTATGCTAGTTGCTTTATAAGTGGAGTTCGTAGAGTGGTTTTCCTGGCTCTGAAAAAGAGGAATAACCTCGAAACGCGTCAGCCAAAGGGAATTTCATCTCCTTGTCAGTCGATTGTTGGACTATGCACTATATGTTACATTCATACTTCTGCCAGGACTTTTCGATGTTGCACCATGTGATGAGCTCTTATACAATTGTAACATTGTGAGTATAATATTTACCTTTTTTATATTAGATAAAAGTTTTTTTAGGATAATGCACCAGGTCGGTGCGCCCCTTCTTTGCTTTTTGTGATTCCACATTACTTTGCATGCATGTCCTGACTGTGTTCTTCGAGTGTGTGTGTGCGGGGGGGGGGGTAGTCTTCTAGTTTTCGAGTTTATAGGGGTACTTCACATTGATTCAAAAGATAAATGTTGTGATAATTAGATTAATAAGATGCAACAAAAACTATTGGAGGATGGGAACCCAACTGATTTCTTGCACATGCTTCTCTCCCATTCTTTTTCTAGAGTTCATCATACACACAACACACAGAGTGTCAACAATAACAGGAAACCATTTCTAAAAAACACATAATTTGTTATCTGATTAAAAAAGATTGTGAATAGATACTCCTACATCCTAACATATAACATTGGTTTCTTCGTAAAGAAAGTCAATTTTGAAAGCTATTTTAGGTTTACATAGAGCTCTTGCACACAGGCCAACTGAGCCTATTTAGGGTAATTGCTGTTGTATTTCCTCTGCCCAGGCAGTCCAGGTCCAGCATACAGACTGCCATTGACATGAATGCCTGTGGGCTGCTGAGAATAGCATATTGGTGTACGCAAAAATAGAAAAAAAAACTTTCTTCCATATGGCTCCAGCAATCTCTTCCTCCACCTGCTTCCATTCATTTTGCTGAACTTGGGTTTAGCGAGTACAGCACAGTTTCTAGGCTGAATTTTTTGGACTGGTATGGCTAGACTTACCATAACTAAACACAATAGCTTGAGGTATGCTAATTAGGGGGGGGGGGGGGGACAGGCTGTTGTCCCCACAACAACAGTCTCAAGGGGAATAGGGGAAAACCCAAAGGGTAATTGGACTTTCTCTGTACATTTGGTTCAGAGATCTCATAATAAGACAATTTCTTTTTAAAAACATATAAACTTTATTGGGTATAAAATATTAAAAAAAAATAAGGACATATAGTCCAACAATAGTTCATTAGACAGAAACGTCAGTGTGACACAGGGCTAAATAGAAATATCATCTGGTAAATACTTGTAGTCAGAAACAAGGTGCGTATATTCCTCAACATGTTTCGCAGTTATGGTCCGTTTCTTCAGGAGGAAAAGTATACAAATGCACTCTAGGAGTAATGACAGCAAATAAGTACATCATACCAAAAATATAAATATGTAAATATACAACATGTAATATACAAAAAGTATACAAAAATTTACACCCAATGAAAATTTCCGAATGTTGACTAATGGTGAACGCCTGAGCTCACCCAGAAAGCGCACAAGCCGCCAAGACCAGATAGCGATTTTAACTACCCCTTTTAAATAGATTGTGCATTAATGTAATGGTCAGGTTTGAATGGTGGTGCCACTTATCAATTCAGCACTTTGCTTTAAATATTCTGCAGTCACTATGCAAAGCAACGTGGCTGTAGCATGTGAACAGCCTCCCCCAGCTCTTGCTTAGCCTTTAGTTGCGTGGCCAGACGGAGGCAAAACCGTGGTTCAGCCGCCTATTTTGACCACCACCTGGCCACCCATGTAAAAGAGGCCTGATGTTTTCACACACACACTGTTACTGGGCTTCAATGACAGGATCATATGAGTTCATAGCGGGTGTGAAAGGTTGTAGAAGGAAAGTAGAGTAAGTAGGAGAGAGAGAGGAGCATTTACAAGTTATGCTAAAAAAAATTAAAATGAACAAGTATTTGTCAGTAAAATTGTGTAATTTATATCAAACTACTAAAGGCTAGCTCCTTCAAAATGAGGGAGAAAACTCCCTAGGACTAAAGTAAGGGGTACCGAATCAAACAACATATTGTAAAGTAAAATAACTCTTAATTAAAATTTAAAGCTATGAACTGAGACATCAATATCAAAGAAAACTGAAACACAGTGCATCTGGAAAGTATTCACAGCGCTTCACTTTTTCCACATTTTGTTATGTTACAGCCTTCTTCTAAAATTGATTAAATGAATTATTTTCCTACAAATTCTACAAACAATACCCCATAATGACAATGTAAAAGAAGTTTGTTTGAAATCTTTGCAAATTTATTAAAGATAGAAAAACTAAAAAAGTCACACGTACATGAGTATTCACAGCCTTTGCCATGATTCTAAAAATTGAGCTCAGGTGCATCCGGTTTCCACTGATCATCCTTGAGCTGTTTCTACAACTTGATTGGAGTCCACATGTGGTCAATTCCGTTGGTTGGATATGATTTGGAAAGGCACACACCTGTCTATATAAGGTTCCAGAGTTAGCAGTGCATGTCAGAGCACCAACCAAGCCATAAAGTCCAATTGTCTGTAGACCTCCGAGACAGGATTGTATCGAGGCACAGATCTGGGGAAGGGTACAGAAACATTTCTGAAGTATTGAAGGTCCCAATAAGCACAGTGGCCCCCATCAACTGTAAATGAAAAAAGTTTGGAATCACCTGGACAGAGCGGGACACCCAGGCAAACTGAGCGATCCAGGGAGAAGGGCCTTAGTCAAGCAGGTGACAGAGCTCCAGAATTTCTCTGTGGAGAAAGGAGAACCTGCCAGAAGAACAATCATCTCTGCAGCACTCCACCAATCAGGGCTGTATGGTTGAGTGGTCAGACCGAAGCCAGTCCTCAGTTAATGGTACTTGACAGCCCATCTGGAGTTTGCCAAAAGACACCTGATAGGACTCTCAGACCATGAGAAACAAAATTCTCTGGTCTAATGAAACAGATATTGAACTCTTTGGCCTGAATGGCAAGTGTCAAGTCAGGAGGAAACCAGACACCACTCATCACCTAGCCAATACCATCCCTAGAGTGAAGCATAGTGGCGACAAGATCATGCTGTGGAGATGTTTTGTCAGTGGCAGGAACTGGGAGACTAGTCAGGATTGAGGGAAAGATGAATTCAGCAATGTACAGAGACATCCTTGATGAAAACCTGCTCCAGAGCACTCTGAACCTCAGACTGGGGCAAAGGTACATCTTCCAACAGAGCAACGACCCATAGCACACTGCCAAGATAACAAAGGAGTGGCTACGGGATAACTCTGTGAATGTCCTCGAGTGGCCCAGATTTGAACCTGAATTGAACATCTCTGGAGAGATCTGAAAATGGCTGTGTACCAATGTTCCACATCCAACCTGATGGAGCTTGAGAGATCCTGCAAAGAAGAACATTAACATTATGAGGTATTGTCCGTAGAATTTTGAGGAAAATAATGGATTTTATTATTTTAGAACAGACAAATATATCTATAAGTATCCTAGTGTTTTTCTGGTGAACCTTCCATCTAGCCTGACCCCAGTATAGTCTGTGGGAGGTAAGTTTCATTGTGGACAGCAAATATAAAGGTAGGTAAGAAAAGGTTGAGGTACAGGAAAGGAAGGATATTTATTAAGAAATACGTAGAAAAGAGAAAGAATGTACAAAGGGAACGAATAGCATACACAGCGGAAATACGGGTGCATATACATTTAAATTAAAGAATTGGCAGAAACCCTATACTGTATATGCACAAACAAAGACAGAATTGTCACTCTCATAGTGTGGGCTATTATTATATAGAGTCAATGATCTTCATATCAGGTAACGCAAAAAGGGAGAGATGACGAAGTTTAATGTAGATTCTTCTTCCTGTGTTGTCAATACATGTGGTATACTGTGGCAGAAATCCAAAAGATGCAAGCCCTTCCACCCATAAAAGTTTATGATTATAATTTCACAGAGAATAGCAATCATTTTGAAACCTGTCTAATCAATATTTCCATCAAGATTTGTTCAAAAACAGAGATGTAATAAAAAAGAGTGAGCAGCAGATGAACAACCTCTCTAGGTCCAGGAACACAAATGTTCTGTTCTCCTGCTTGGGTAATTTACAGGTTTATTTCTAGGCGTGGGAGGATCATTTTCCTAATTAAGGACGATGAGAAAAAGCAGGTAGATAAAACAAATTGCCTAACAATAAAAACCACCATGTCATGAAAAAAAAACAAACAAACCTGTGATTGTTTGTTGTCCCGACACGCCATAGGATGTTTTCTCATGAGCTTCTTCTTGTACACACACTCTGGACTTCTGCCAGGGGTCAATAGCTCATACAGGTGCATCTCATAAAACTAGAATATCATCAAAAAGTTCATTTATTTCAGTAATTTAATTCAAAAAGTGAAACTCATATATTTTATATAGATGCCTTAGGCTTCTTTTACATGGTCCGCCTCCGCAGGCGGATCCGTGTTGCTCCCCGCTGAGCCGGGCGGATGACAGCTCCGTCTCCGCTTGCAGTGCGGAGAGGGAGGTGTCTCAGCACCCGCTGCCCTCTATGGGGGATCGGAGGAGAGCGGACCGCTTGTCCGCTCTCATCAGATCCACTCCGCTCCGATTACTGAACGGATGGAAAAATAGGGTTTCCATCCGTCCAGATTTCAGCACAGGATCGGATGCGGATGGCAGCGGGTGTCAGCGGAGGTGTCTCCGCTGACACCCGCTGCCCCATAGAGCTGCATGGAGGCTCCGATCAGATCCGCCTAAAAAACTGACAGGCGGATCTGATCGGACCGCCCGCGTGAAAGAGCCCTAACACGCAGAGTAATATATTTCAAGCATTTCTTTCTTTTAATTTTGATGATTATGGCTTACAGCTAGTGAAAACCCAAAATTGAGTATCTCAGAAAATTTGGATATTACATGAGACCAATAAAAACAGGATTTTTAATGCAGAAATGTTGTCTTACTGAAAAGTATGTCTATGTACAATATAGTATGCACTAAATACTTGTTTGGGGCTCTTTTTGCATGAATTACTGCATCAATGTGGTGTGGCATGGAGGCCATCAGCCTGTAGCACTGCTGAGGTGTTATGGAAGCCCAGGTGGCTTTGATACTGGCTTTCAGCTCGTCATCTGCATTGTTGGTTCTGCTGTCTCTCATCTTCCCTTTGACAATACCCCACAGATTCGCTATGGGATTTAGGTCAGATGAGGTATTGGTACTTTTGGCAGTGTGGGTAGGTGCCAAGTCCCGCTGGAAAATGAAATCCGCATCTCCATAAAGCTGGTCAGCAAATGGAAGCATCAAGTGCTCTAGAATATCCTGGTGAAGGGCTGCGCTGAATTTGGACTTGATAAAACAAAGTGGACCAGCACCAGCAGATGACATGGCTCCCCAAATCATCACTGACGCTGTCAATTAAAGTCAGTGAGCCAATGAGGAGAGAGAGGGGGATTTGCGTCGGAATGGGCACACAGAGCAGCGACTCGGCTCATGTGCCCCTATAGCAAGTGGCTTGCTGTGGGGTCACTCAGCAGGAGGAAGGGGCAAAAGCGCCAGCGAGGGACCCGAAAAGAGGAGGATCTGGGCTGCTCTATGCAAAACCACTGCACGGAGCAGGTAAGTATAACATGTTTATTATATTTAAAGAAAAAAAAAAACAAGACTTTAATATCACTTTAAATGAGGAGGAATGTCCAATACGAATTTTTAAAATCTTTCTTCATGTTTCTAATCTGGAGTTCTTCCTAAAAGTATTCCTGATAGTAAGATAATAGCAGTAAACTCACACTGAGAATTAGCACCTCTTATTTAGCCAGTACTATCACACATTATAAACAGATGAAATGCTGTGAATAACAAAAATTAAGTAAAAATATGAATAAATATATCTCAAATAATGTTCCCACAAATTATGTTGACAAATAATAAGTATAAAGTCCCGATATTGAAAGTCCCAAGATAGTGAATATTGGTAAAGTTGAAGTGAAGTAAAGTAGCTGCGATGCCAGCTTTCACCACGGTGCTCCAATCAATAGATCATGCATGTGAGCTTACCAGAGAGCAGAATGGGATGAGCCTATAAGGAGCAGTTGCTCAAAACACCACCTCTCCTGAGAGATCACTTTCCTCGGTAAAGCCAATATCACAGATGGCAAAGGATACAAGGACAACGATTTCCAGAGCACTAATCCCTGATGTTACCTCCAATAGCACCATATAAAGAGATAATAGGCTCCATAGTCTTATACCGTAAAAACATATTTATTAAATAAATAAAAATTCACTCACATATTGCAGGAATAAGAATCACATAAATTCAAATAAGCCGGCCGGCTCTCGTATAGCCCATCCTTCCAGGTAGCATGGCGACGTCAGCATGCCGGACCCTACGCGCTCGTCACTGATGACTTCTGCTGGGGATGCGGGCGGCGTGCTGACTTCCCCAGTTAAATACACAACACAGACCAAGACTCCGCCTCAGTCTGAACCGTACGGGTCACGTCGCAGCCGCCATATTAGGTATGGGATCGGCTGCCCTTACTCAAAAGAGAATTAAAATAACTGCAGATTCGGGCTGCCATAGGCAATTGCAAATGCCACGAATCCACAATATAAATAAATAAGGTAACGTTCTGTTAAAAGGAAGATTGATTTGACTACAATCTGAGAAAACAAAAAAAAGGGGGTTAGAGTAAAAAAGAACTCCAAACTCTCTATGGTACCTAATAAATAATTTAAGCTCCACAAACAGGTAAGCTCAAACGGATATGTATCCAATTCAATTTATCTCATATGGGTTAGTAAATTGTTGACCATTATTACACCATCTATCTCTATCTTCCTAAAATAATGAAACATTAGGACTAAGCAAAATTGTCATTAACAAATATTCACTGTAAGCCAGCAGAAGGAGTCCTGCTAATCCTGGCTGGCAGAGGGAGTCCTAATCATCCAGGTATATCCCTATATGAATGAACACTACATAAATTAAGTGTTCATTATTATTAGTTTAGGGTAATTATTAATATGTTTTCTATTTTTTTATTTTTGTTTCACATCAGCTGCCTTTTGTAGAAGCATTTTGTTAGCACCAGTAGTACCTGCATAGTGCATACAAATGTAGGCTGCCTAAAATACCTTGATAAATAAAATGCAGTCTAAAAATATCAATTTGAAGCTGAATTACAGGTGTGGATATTTTGTGCATAGTTATATTGGTCCACCTTGGACCAATGTATGTATGGATGTTCTGTACCTCCCTGCGACCTCCCTGTGGAAGCTGGAAATCACTGTAGTAGACACCTGCTATTACAATAATGACTGCTAGCTTCTGGGTCCTGTGCCGAGCATCTGTCCTGCTTCCTAAAGTGATTGTAAAGTCTAATTTTAAAAATAAATAAATAAATAAACATGTTATACTTACCTGCACTGTGTAACGATTTTGCACAGAGCAGCCAGGATCCTCCATTTCTCTGGTCCCTTTTTCGCTGCTCCTGGCCCCTCCCTCCTGTCGAGTGCCCCCACAGCAAGCAGCTTGCTATGGGGGCACTGAGCCGAGCTGCAGCTCCCTGTGTCCATTCAGACTCAGAGCTGTGGTTCGGCCCCAGCCCCTCGCTCTCCTGATTGGCTAACTGACTTTAATTGACAGCCATGGGAGCCAATATTGCCAAGGCTGGACTCGTGGACATCCCTGGATAGAAGTGGGGCTCAGGTAAGTATTAGTGGGTTCTGAGGTGGCTGCTACACACAGAAGGTTTTTTATCCTAATGCATAGAATTGGCCGAGGGACTCGTGGACATCCCTGGATAGAAGTGGGGCTCAGGTAAGTATTAGGGGCTTCTGAGGAGGCTGCTACACATAGAAGGTTTTTTATCTTAATGCACAGAATGGATTAACATAAAAAAGCTTCTGACTTTACAACTCCTTTAACCACTTTACCACTAGAGCATTTTGCTGTCTTACGTCTGGGCCACTTTTTGCGATTCGGCGCTGTGCGACTTTAACTGACAATTGCGCGGCCGTGCGACACCGTACCCAAACGAATTTGACGTCCTTTTTTTCCCACAAACAGAGCTTTCTTTTGGTGGTATTTGAGCACCTGTGCGATTTTTACTTTTTGCGCTATAAACAAAAAAAGAGCGTTTATTTTGAAAAAATAACAATATTTTTAACATTTTTTTATATGAAATTCCCCCCAAAAAAGATGTAAAAACCAATTTTTTTAAAAATTTTTGGCCAATTTGTTTTCTGCTACCTATGTTTGGTAAAAAAAATCGCAATAAGCGTATTTTGATTGGTTTGCGCAAAAGTTATTGCGTTTACTAACAAAGGGAAAGATTTCTGTCATTTTCGGTGTTTTTTTTTTTTAACGAGTAATGGCGGCGATCTGCAATTTTTTTTGCGGGACTGCGACATTGCGGCGGACAGATCGGACCCTTGACTGACATTTTTGACACTTTTGGGGGTACCAGTGACATTACTGCAGTAATCAGTGCTATAAATATGCACTGTTACTGTAAAAATGACACTGGCAGGGAAGGGGTTAATTTTATTGGAGAGGGAGGGGTTAATGTATGCCTGGTGCTTACTGACGTGTGGGGGGGGGAGGTGACTGTGTGAGCCAGGGACAGATCGGATGTCCAGCTATGCTGAACACTCCGATCTGTCACTCCCTGTCACTGAGGAGATCCGCCCGCTTGTGTTTACACAGGCGGGCGGATCTCCACACTAGATCCCCGACGATCGGGGCAGAGCAGCGGCGATCGCCGCTGCTCCTCCCCTGGCCCGACTCCCGCTGTGAATGAAAACAGCGGGAGCGCGCCTCCGGCGGCGCGCGAGCGCTGCCTACAGGGGAGGAGTCTGGCGACGTAGGTCTACGTCGTCAGACGGGAACTAACCACTTTGCCGCAGTACTATTCCAGTACTCAGTGGTAAAGTGGTTAAGCTGGCCATAGATGGGTAGAATTTTAAATGAAATGAATGTTTCAGGAAGGTTGTTCAATTTTCTAATCATTAGTGGGGTCAAATTGACATTTGTTTTTGACCGCAGTGACAAGAAAATTTTAGGGAGCAGGATGGAAAATGTTTCTTGAATTTATAATAGTGTATGTGGTTTTCGTTTGGTAAAGTCTATTCATTCCAAAATCAACTGTTACATAGTTACATAGTTACATAGTAGGTGAGGTTGAATAAAGACAATAGTCCATCTAGTTCAACCTGTGTAGGTGTGTGTGGCTGTAATCATCTCACATACCCCTGAATGTTCTGATCCTTGAGATGTAAGTCTAAGAGTCTTTTGAAAGCCACCATACTACCCGCAGAAACCACCTCTTGTGGTAGAGAATTCCACAATCTTGTAGCCCTAACAGTAAAGAACCCCCCACGTTGCCTGAGGTTAAAACGCTTCTCCTCTAATCGCATTGTATGCCCTCGAGTCCTCATGCAATCCCTTCGAATGAACAGCTTTTTTTCTAAGCTGGGATCCCCATTAAGATATTTATAAATTGCTATCATGTCCCCCCTCAGACGTCTCTTCTCCAGGGAGAATAAATCGAGCGATTGTAGACGCTCTTCATAGTCAAGGTCCTCCAATCCCCTAATTAGTTTAGTTGCCCTTCTCTGGACTCTCTCCAGCTCCAACACATCCCTCCTGAGGACTGGCGACCAGAACTGGACGGAATACTCCAGATGCGGTCGGACCAGAGTTTTATAAAGTGGAAGGATTATAGTCTTATCTCTGGAATGCATCCCTTTCTTTATGCATGCTAATGTTCTGCTGGCTTTGGCAGCTGCCGCTTGACATTGCATGCTGTTGCCTAATCTATCATCAACCAAGACTCCCAGATCCTTCTCCATTTTTGATTCCCCCAAGGGTTTCCCTCCTAACGTGTATTGTGTTTTTAGTCCCCAAGTGCAAAACCTTACACTTCTCCACGTTAAACCTCATTTGCCATGTCGTTGCCCACTCTGTAATTTTGTCCAGGTCATTCTGTAGGATATCTGCTTCATGTTGTGAAGTTATTGTCCTGGCCAATTTTGTGTCATCTGCAAAAACTGATATCGAACTACTGATCCCAACCTCAATGTTGTTTATGAATAAATTGAACAAGGTTGGTCCCAAGACTGAGCCTTGGGGGACCCCGCTTACCACCTCAGACCAGTCTGAGTATGCGCTGTTTATTACTACCCTTTGGACACGCCTTTTAAGCCAGTTCCGTATCCAAGAGCAAACCCTGCTGTCGATACCTGCAGACCTTATTTTATAAATTAAGCGCTTGTGGGGAACTGTATCAAACGTCTTAGCAAAATCCAAGTACACCACATCCACTGGTCTCCCCCTATCAAGCTCACAGCTCACCTCCTCGTAGAATGTTAAGAGATTGGTTTGACAAGAACGCCCATTGGTAAACCCGTGCTGATTACTGCTGATGATGTTGTTGTCTTTAGCAAACTCTACGATATAGTCCCTTATCATCCCCTCCAGAAGTTTACATACTACTGATGTCAAACTGACAGGCCTATAATTTCCCGGGATATGCCTCTGGCCCTTTTTGAATAATGGAATCACGTTAGCTTTCTTCCAATCCCTGGTACATCTCCTGTCCTAATACTGTCAGCAAAGATCAGGAACAGTGGTCTCGATATAACTTTACTGAGTTCCTTGAGTACTCTCGGATGTACGCCATCCGGGCCTGGTGATTTGTTTGTGTTAAGTTTATCCAGCCTTTCCCTGATTTCACCCTCTGTTAGCCATAGTGGCAAGTCCTGTGTAAAAGCAACTGTTAAAAGCAAGCAAAATCTTTCAAACGATATTCAAATGTTCTAAGAATTTTTATTAGAAGTTCTATCCATCTATGGCCAGCTTTATTGAACAGAGGAGGTTGCTCACTCGGAACAGGCAGTATTCACAGAACACTTTGCATATGAATGCATTTGCATCTACACTTTGAATGGCACATGTGCCAATCAAACAACTGCCTGTGTTCACTATACAGCAGGGCAGTTGCTCGGCATGATACCCAGAAACTATCAGTGATCACTGTTGTAACGGTGTCTACTAAAGTGATTTCCATCTTCCACGGGGACCAACAAGGTATGGAACGTGCATTTATAGTAGTGATCGATCGACATCGGTTTTTCGCGACCGATACCAATACCAATATTTTGGCCAATGCATATATATGACAATACATATAATTTTTTTTATTTGACAGGTACTCTTGTGGAGGGACCCCTCCTCTGCACTTAAAAGCATTTAAAACGCCAAGTTTGGCTGTTTTGAATGCTGTCATTTTTTTAATCTGGAACAAGACAGTACTGACATCACTTCCGGGTTTTTACATGGAGACCCAATCAGAGCCAAATGCAGCTTTGATTGGGTCTTCGGCGGCCATACAGGCTGGTTGCCTGGGTCTCCTGGTGGCACGGGAGACTCGGGCAAGCTGCGGAAGGCAGCAGGAGGTGGGTGGCGTCCCCTCTCGCTCCTTGTAATGACAGCCGAGCGGCTTCTCAACCGCATTGGTTGTCATTACAAGACAGCCGACCATCGGCTATGGACGTTGGTACCGGGGTGATGTCTCTAGCTGCAGGCATCACTCCGGTACAAGCACTTTCCCGAAATATAGGCAATATTGGTCACCTTGGTGGCCGATTCCGATATATCGGGGAAAGTGCATATCGGCCCCCAATATATCGGCTTTGCCGATAATTGGTCGATCTCTAATTTGTAGCCCTAACCCTAAAGGAGTCGGTTGGTAATTTGGGTTCTCTGTTTTGCACCTTGACTCCAAGAACAACCTCAGCCCTTCTGACACACCAGGTTGAATAAAATCACTGAAAGCACATGAGTATAGATACCTTTAACTCAGCTGGGAATTAGGACCAGGAAATAGACACAAGAACGTTTAGTGGTAAATTAACTCAATGTGTTGGTACGGGTTAAAATAAATGGTGATTTGAGCATAAATGAACACACAGAAGGTAGGTTTATACACAGTCCACTAGACAGTATAAGCACTATGCCACTTAAAATAGAGTTGTGTACCATTAGATTGGATATAACTCACCATTCAGCAAAGTCAGCAATAAACAGTGCATACAGTGCCTTGCAAAAGTATTCACCTCCCTTCGCATTTTTCATGTTTTGTTGCCTCATAACCTGGAATTAACATGGATTGTTTGAGGATTTGCATCATTTAATTTACAGAACATGCCCACAACTTTTTTTTATTGGGAAGCAAACAACAAATAGGACAAAATAACAGAAAAAGTCGATGTACATAACTATTCACTCCCCTAAAGTAAATACTTTGTAGAGCCACCTTTTTCGGCAATTACTGCTCCAAGTCGCTTTGAATAAGTCTCTATGAGCTTGCCACATCTTACCACTGGGATTTTTGCCCATTCCTCCTTACAAAACTGCTCCAGCTCCTTCAAGTTGGATGGTTTGCGCTTGTGAACAGAAATATTTAAGTCTGACCACAGATTTTCTATTGGATTGAGGTCTGGGCTTTGACTAGGCCATTCCAACACATTTACATGTTTCCGCTTAAACCACTCAAGTGTTGCTTTAGCAGTGTGTTTGGGGTCATTGTCCTGCTGGAAGGTGAACCTTCGTCCTAGCCTCAAATCACGCACAAAGTGGTACAGGTTTTGCTCAAGAATATCCCTGTATTTAGCACCATCCATCTTTCCCTCAACTCTGACCAGTTTGCCAGTCCCGGCTGCTGAAAAACATCCACACAGCATAATGCTGCCACTGTGGGGATGGTGTTCTTTGGGAGATGTGATGTGTTGGGTTTGCGACAGACATAGTGTTTTCTTTGATGGCCAAAAAGTTCAATTTTAGTCTCATCAGACCTTCCTCCATACATTTTGGGAGTCTGCCACTTGCCTTTTCGCAAACTCAAAACGTGCCATTTTGTTTTTGCTGAAAGTAATGACTTTCTTCTGGCCACTCTGCCATAAAGCCCAACTCTATGGAGCGTACAGCTTGTTGTTGTCCTACAGTATGTACAGATACTCCAGTCTCTGCTGTGGAACTCTGCAGCTCCTCTAGGGTTACCTTATGTCTTTGTGCTGCATCGCTGGTTAATGCCCTCCTTGCCCAGTCCATGAGTTTTGGTGGGCGGCCGTCTCTTGGCAGGTTTGCTGTTTTGCCATGTTCTTTCCATTAGGTTATGATAGATTTGATGGTGCTCCTGGGGATCATCAAAGATTTGGATATTTTTTTATAACCTAACCCTGACTTGTACTTCTCAACAATATTGTCCCTTACTTGTTTGGAGAGTTCCTTGGTCCTCATGGCAGTGTTTGGTTAGAGGGGGCCTCTTGCTTAGGTGTTGCAGCCTCTGGGGCCTTTCAAAAAAGGTGTGCATATGTAGTGACAGATCACGTGACTCTTAGATTGCACACAGGTGGACATAATTTCACTAATTATGTGACTTCTGAAGGTAATTGGTTGCGCCAGAGCTTTTTATGGGTTTCATAACAAAGACGGTGAATACATACGCACATGCAATTTTCTGTTTTCTATTTCTAAAAAATAGTTTTGTGTATATATTTTTCTCATTTTACTTCACCAACTTAGACTACTGTGTTATGATCCATCACATAAATTCAGATTAACAAAACATTGAACTTAAGACTGTAATGTAACAAAATAGGTAAAAAGTCAAGGGGGGTGAAAACGTTTCAAGGCACTGTATAGACATTAACTGCAATGTGAATAATATTAGTATAACTAGTCTATAATGCACTCTAGGAGAATGGCTAGAATATGGTGCAATTTCTCCTGAGAGGTACCTCTTAGCATAAGCAATAGGTAAAGGTCTCTATGTAGCAGCTGTAAAGGGACAGTCTTTTGTCCTAACTCTTCTACTGACTAGTGTTGGAGTCCAGTTGTACTGTTGGTGCACATGAGAATAGTCCCAGTCAAGCCTGCAGGCAGCAATAAAGCTACTAGATGGCTTTATGGTCAGTTCCTAAAGGGCTCAGTCTCTCTAACAGCAGATAGTAAATCCCCACAGCAGCAGCTCACCAGTCCCAGTGATATTGTAACTCACCATCCAGTCACACGCAGCAATTAGTCCACTCTCTGCTCTGCACCCTGATCACTCTGGATCCAGCTTAGGTTGCCGATATGCAGCAGTAGTGCTGCACACTGGACGGTGATATGCACTCTTTGGTCTCCCTTACAGAAAAAGGAAGTTAAGTCTTGCGCAGCCTAGGAAAATGCAACTATTTCCCCTCTTTCTGTCAATCTCTCTTTGGGGAATGTAATTCAAAAGCTCCTGATTACACAGTAGAGTCTTTCTCCTCTGGACTACATTTCCCACAGCGCAGTGCTGCCTGACAGTGCAGTCTATTGCACTGCCTCCTCCTCCTCCCTCCTCTTGCTGATATAGCTTTTAACCAGTTCAGCACTGCAGGGCAGTAGCTAGAGAAAACAGCTGCAGCCAGTGTTTCTCTCACTCTCAGCCAAGCACCCGACTACACATACTTACATTGGTTCAATCTTCAATGTGCAATAATATCTATACCTAGAATTCAGCTTTAACCTTCAATGTACTCGCAGGCGTCCTACAAACATTATCTTTAAGATCACACTTCTGCCTTAAGCAGAATATTTACAAATTTAAGGCTGTAGAGAACATAAAAATGTTGGCATGAAACAAATTTAATAGCATACATGACAGATAAAAGAATTCCCTTCAGGAGGTTTCATTGCTGGGAAACAAAACAAATAGCAAAACGGTCCCAATACTCATAACAAAAACAACAAAAGAACTTCTATGTGGAGCACTGGGGGATAGGAGTATGTCCATCCCAATCATAGTACATGTGCTCACACTTGCTGGCTGTTATAAGTGGGCTGTTAATTGTAGCTCCACAAAATGGAAACAGTAACCATGGATGATAATAATAAAAGGGAATCCTTTTGGTTTTACAAGCTCTCAAGTCTGATTACCAATGGGTTAAATGAGGAGCTAGATGTGTACACCATCATGTGATTTTTGTTTGCCCACGGCCACATCACCCTGAATGCACCTGATCTTGTCTCATCTTGGAGGCTAAGCAGGGCTTGGTCTGGTTAGTACCTGGATGAGACACCGCCTCGGAATACCAGGTGTTATAGTGTTTTTTTTTTTATTTTCTCCCTTTGAGAGTCCCCTCCTTTTTAATCAAATAAAAACAGACTCTTTCCTTCACTGATCGGGAGCCAGTCCTCTTCTGCAGTATAAAGATGTGCAGCGGGATCAAACCCATTTCTGGTGAGCCCATGCTATCATAGATACATCCCCTGATTGGCATCACACTTACTCTGTGCTTACAATACTCCTGGACATAGTGCTCCAAGACATGTGAGCACCCCACCATCCAGAAGGCCTGACCGCCCACTACTGCTGCTAGAGAAGAGGAAGGACCCTTGACACCACCAGACCGGCCAGAAGACTGAGGGGTTTAAATTGTGCATATATCTATAATAATAAAATCCAAGTGTCTCTGCGTCCAGTCCCTGTGTCCGTGGGATTGCGCTACTCCGCATGTGCACCACAGACAGCCGTTGGGAGCGCAGAGACTTCGCCCCACCCTACTTCAATCTGTTAGGGCAGGACTTCCCAAACTGTATGTCGCAACCCATAGCCGCATCTGAGCAAGTCGCCGGCAGTCACTGCTGCCAGCCCATAACAACTGCCTTTTCACATTACAGTGATGAATTCTGTCATGAACAATAAAAGCCATTTGAATGTTGTATTCAATGTACTTCATAATCTGCTAAGTAGCACACGTAGGCTCTGTGTACACCATGCTGAGCAGATAACTTCTACTGTCTGATTGGTGGGTGGGAGTGGTTTATGCAAATTACCCACAGAACTGCAGAGCTGAAGTGCCATGCTGTATTTATTCTTTTATAATATATATATATTGTGCAGAATGAAATATAAAGTCTTTAATATATATGTGCATTATGACGTACATTGAATACAACATTTAAATGGCTTTTATTGTTCATGACAGAATTAATCACCGTAATGTGAAAAGGCAGTTGTTATGGCAGTTGTTATGGGCTGGCAGCAGTGACTGCCGGCTATTCACTCAGATGCAGCTGGTGGGTCGCGACCCACAGTTTGGGAAGTCCTGTCCTAACTTGGCATTGTCCCCATCAGTAAGTCTGAGATATATGGATGACAATGGTCTGTCAATATTTTAGGCAGTTAAAAGTCTCTCTACCGAATGAGAGGACAGGGTAATGGAGTCAGGAAATTGCGCCTGCTTTGCATGTCTGAGTTGTAAAAACCTGAAGAACATCCAGGAAAGGAGATGGCCCTCAGGCATGATATTACGCAGAGTCCTGATGCCTTGTCTAGCCCAAACCTACGTGTCCAGCACAGACCTTAAATGTGGCAAAAAACGGTTACCCCATAATGGGGTGTGATGAGAAATAGTTTGTACCTCACTCATAGCTGCTGTTACCTGTTTTCAGACAAAAACTGTGGTCTTCATAGGGATGGTAATATGGTTAGATCGAGGGCCCCTGTACACTAGACCAACACCAACGTAGTGTTACAAATACCGCTGGCCAATAATACTTCTTAATTTTGTTGGGTGTCTATGGAGTTACTAAAGAGTAAAGGTGGTTGCCATCATCCCTGAATGAGTGATACTGTATTTGGTTGGTTCCTCAAGCCAAAAGAATTGGGATTGTGTAGGCAGTAGCAAAGGTTAAAAAATATATTTATTTAATACAATAAGCATATAAGTGCAGTAAAGATAACAGTATTTATAGCTGTCGCTAGTTTTACTTATTACATAAATTCTATTGAGGTGATCCGTTGTTTGAGCTGTGAAGACATCCGGGTTGGATGTGAGCCAAACTGAACGGTTTCCGACGCGTTTCGGCTCTAGAGATATAGCCTTTATCAAGGTATCACCAAAAATTTTCTAGAAAAGTAAATAATTTAAATATTAGTGATTTTATACAATGAAAACAAGATATAGAAAAAATATTTACATTCTTAGACAATATTCATGCGTCTTTGCTAATGCTTCTGAGCAGATCAGGAAAAGGACTGGGTTTACCTTGCGAGACTGGAGTGAAGAGATGGGGTCTGTGTAACCACATGGACACCCTCGGGTGCAGCGAGATCCTGGTTCTGAGTAATTCCTGAACATAGGGAATTGTGTCTATTAAATATTGGTAGGTTGATGTGTTCATATCAACTACATTGGGACATATTATTATGTCTTACGTTTTCTTAGTAGGGTTTCAGGGCCTGCTGAAGTATATTTATCCGGGTGTTTATCCACATAGCTCATCATTCAGAGACGTCCACCGGGGATCTCTTCCCTGGATAAGCACCCGGATAAATATACTTCAGCAGGCCCTGAAACCCTACTAAGAAAACGTAAGACATAATAATATGTCCCAATGTAGTTGATATGAACACATCAACCTACCAATATTTAATAGACACAATTCCCTATGTTCAGGAATTACTCAGAACCAGGATCTCGCTGCACCCGAGGGTGTCCATGTGGTTACACAGACCCCATCTCTTCACTCCAGTCTCGCAAGGTAAACCCAGTCCTTTTCCTGATCTGCTCAGAAGCATTAGCAAAAACGCATGAATATTGTCTAAGAATGTAAATATTTTTTCTATATCTTGTTTTCATTGTATAAAATCACTAATATTTAAATTATTTACTTTTCTAGAAAATTTTTGGTGATACCTTGATAAAGGCTATATCTCTAGAGCCGAAACGCGTCGGAAACCGTTCAGTTTGGCTCACATCCAACCCGGATGTCTTCACAGCTCAAACGACGGATCACCTCAATAGAATTTATGTAATAAGTAAAACTAGCGACAGCTATAAATACTGTTATCTTTACTGCACTTATATGCTTATTGTATTAAATAAATATATTTTTTAACCTTTGCTACTGCCTACACAATCCCAATTCTTTTGGCTTGAGGAACCAACCAAATACAGTATCAATAATACTTCTTAAAACAAGGCAGGGCCAAACCCTCCCTCAGCAAAGAGAGCTGCAGGACAGCCCTAGCTATTCTACGGGTGGAACCCGCCCATATAAGGAAAGTAACGGCCTGTTCTAGTTTAAAAAAGAAGGTATTAGGTATGGGTACCGGGGTATGCCAGAAAATAACCACTGTATTTGTTAATTTGAAAAAAGAAAGTGGTGTCACCTGTCTATGCTGCCTGGCAGAGGTGCACAAATCACAAAAATGGCTGGGCATAATGGCAAATGATTTGGCAGATATGACATAACAGGAAAATTAATAATAGGTGTCATAGATACCCTGTTAGAATTTATTTGGGACGCAGCACCGAAAGTGGGGGTGCTTGTGACAAATCCATGTACCTGTCATAGACATGTACATCAATCTGTCCATGTCTGCACCAAGGAAGTTTTGACCCCACTGGACACTCCTTCCTCAGTACACTCAGTTCTGCCCTCCCCGATCACTGCGCCCGTCACACTGACAGGCACTTGCCCAAGGAGTTTTGTACTTGAATGGGTGAAGCCTAATGTGGAACTTAGAGACTAGTTACCCATGAAGTCTACTTCACTTCTGATTTACAGCTACCATTCAGACCAATAGAGGCCTTTGAATCTGCCCATTACTAGGCGCAAGCAATCAAGACTAAAGCGGACCTGATAGGGAACTAGTCTCTCAATTCCCCATCAGGCTCCATCCACTCGATGGCAGGTCATTTCCCAAATATGGGCATGGCCAATATTTAGTTAATAACATTACCTTTATCCCCATCCCACATTTACCTTTTGTGGAACAGGGATCTCACAGCCAACAGCCAAATGAGGCCAGGGAATATTGGCATACCTCTATTTATCAACTCAGAGTTCCTCTTGACTTCCTAATCTGAGAAATGGTGGTCATTTTTTAAGAATTTGTCATTGTCATAATGAGAGATTTTTAAAGTGGCCATAGTAAGAGCTACCTGAATTTCCCACACATATGAATAATGTTACCAGCACTGGCACAAATGCTTGCCTTAATTAAGTGCAAGTAGTTCTTAAGAGAACTATTGACAGAAAACTGTAATAAGGGCGGTTTGCATTTCATTGTGTAACTCAACTATGTATTTAGCTGTTTTTTTAAGTTCAACTTCTAGCATTATTCTTAATCAGTGCTAATTGTGAGAGCACACTGGAATGCAGACAATGCACTCCAGATTTTTAGTAACGTAACTGTGTGGTGTGGCATTGTACAGCTTATTCAAACGATTCACATAATAATTACTATTCTGTAATGAATTCCATGAATAGCATTATGCTTAAAGTAAACCTGTGACAAGTCTAGACAGTTCAGAGGGCGTGTATAATGAAAAAAAAAATATGATTGAAGGTCATTATTAGTGAAAGCAGCATGTCAAAATGATCAAAGCATTCAGAGATATAGGCAAACTAAATGCAAATTGGAACTTATTCTATAGTAAACCCCTCTCTACCCCCCTTCTCTTCTAATCAGTGTGACTGGATCAGTAGGAGGCATTCTATCTCAAGATTAGTTTCCATTTCCTTAGTTTGTTACAGACATAACTTAAGACCAAGGGTATAACTACAATTCATGGGAGCCCCTGGTTATATTTTGATGGGGCCTCCCAGCCACTTCTTTCTGCAGCACCTAGTGGTGTCAACTATGACAAGAAGGATATGCAATCCAAGGGCCCACATTTTACTGCCTATTTATAAAACATGGTCCATGATGTGTAGCCTGTGTTGCTCCATCGAAGTCCCTCTGCTAAAAGCACCACAGAGAGGTCCTTGACTGGAGGAAAACCAGTCATGTGACTTCAACAACTCAATTGACTGCCCTTTCCTACTGGCTTTTTTAAACTCCTTCAAAAAGAAGTGCTCCTTTTGCTCCAGATTCTTGGACAAAACATAGCTGTTGCATCAGTTTTTAGCTAAGCGGATACTCTGGGATTTTTTACAGCCTACTTTAGGCACACAGAGGTAATTTCAGAGCCCGGCTAGAGGTTGCACAAAAAGTTTAAGAGCAATAGATATACACTACAATGACAGTTAAACTAATGCAACTTACTGCACAGAGAAGCAAGAGGAATCTATGACTAAAGACAATCCTGAAAACTTCTCCTCTGCATCTGACATCAGCTTTTCCAGCCTGTAGACTTTACAGGGGGTCAGTTTTAGCAACAACTGCCACCTCTCCAATCCTTAATTAAATAGTACTAGATCTGTATTATATTCACATGCTCATGTATTCACTATGTTTCTCTTGCCTCAACAGCCTCCCTAATTTGGCCACCTCTCACCCCCCTCCAAGCTTCATAGCAACCATGTGGGCTGCTATGGTTATAGTTATATGAATGCTACCAATGCCTCCAATGGGAAAATAATACATAAATAAATACATAATAAACAAGCAAAAAATTGGGGGAGCAAACCCTGAACATGTATATCTAAAGCCGGTGCAGCTATGAACCAAGCGACATGTATATTAAAAAAGAATAGCGCGCAAATGCAAAAGAAATAACTACCAAATCTGAAGACAATCCATAAATAAAAATGGGGATTTGGTCCCACCATATGGCCATATCGTGCTCAAGCCCACCACTACATCAAAGTACCCCATTATCAGTGTCCAAAAAATACAACTGTATGTTGTTGATTTTTGTATTACCAACCACCTCTATGGGGGATTGGTGAATGTGGGCTTTGGGGGGACTTTATTGGTATCATACTCATGGTATATAACTACACATTTGTTTGTATAAAAAATAAACTTTTTATTGTGTTTTTAAAAAACATTAAATTTTCACACTGACATTGAAACATACAAAAAATATACAAAACATATATACAAGACCGACATGTATACTTGGTGACAATTGACAAAGTATTTGACATATAAGATCCTCTTTATACTTGAGTGGAGCCACTCATGCTACCACCCATGTCCTTGCCCGAACTGTATGTTGTTCTTAGTTAGGTATTCCTGTTAAAATCGTGGAAACTGGTCGCTAACCTCCCAAATCCCTCCCTAAAAAAAGGCAAAAATAAAAATAAAAATCAAGCAGATGCAGAGGAAGGCAAAAAAAAAAAAACATTTACAATAAAGTCACACAAAATGTGCTTCAAAAGAAATAAACATTACTTCCTGATCCCCAAAGTTGGATGCTTCCTGGATCAACATTCTATGATCTTAAAGCGGTTGTAAACCCTATAAAAAAAAAATAAAAAATAAAAACCTGCAAGACAAAGGCATAATGAGCTAGTATGCATCGCATACTAGCCCATTATGTTTAACTTACCTTAAAACGAAGCCCCGACACGGACCCCCGGACATCGATGCGGGCGCTGCCATGATCCCTCGTCGTCTCTTCCGGGTTCGGCGGCTCCGGCGCGCTAATTGGCCGGAAGAGACGGCTCCAGCGCGCTGATTGGCCGGAGCCGCGATGACGTCACTCCCGCGCATGCGCGCGGGAGTGATTTTTCCGGCAAGCTCCCGGCAACTTAATTGAAGGTCCCCCCGGACCTTCAGAGCGCATGCGCCGCTCGCGCGAGCAGCTGCATGCACTGTAAATATCTCCTAAACCGTGCCGGTTTAGGAGATATTATTTGTACCTACAGGTAAGCCTTATTATAGGCTTACCTGTAGGTAAAAGTGTCAAAAAGCGGGATACAACCGCTTTAAGCTCCGTACACACGTACCGATCGTCGGCTGAACGATCGGCCGTCTTTTGTCCAGGGCTGTCGTGTCTGTTGAAAACTGCAAAAGACTGCACACGAATTTTGTCGGCCAACAACAGCCGACTGCAGAAGTGATGTCATGTGATGGTTAACTTTCCGTGTGTTTTTTCTTTTCTGAGCATGCCCAGTCTTGCAAATCGGCTGTCTGTCGGCCGAAATCTGTACTGACTGGCGAACAATCGGCTGTTCTGGTGTTGGCCAACAAAAATTTTAATGCTTGCACGACAGATTCCGTTAGGCCGAAAATACGCTGTCGGCTGTCGGAAGCATCATACTAACAAGCCTACAATCGGCCGATCGGTCGTCGGCCGAATATTTACGGCCGACAATCGGTACGTGTGTACGGGGCATTAGTCTTACAAACATGAGCATCCATTTATATTTTGCATATGAATTGGGGCCTCCAGTGGTCCCTCAGAGTACTGTTTACACATAAGTATGAAAGGAGCTGTGTCATGCATACTCTGCATTAGCAGACCTGGCTGGAATCTTGTGGGAGGAAATGTTCTAATTTAAAAAAAAACTGAGTTATTTTTAGTCAAAGATATTTGTATATAGTATAGATAATTAATGAGTGATTGAACAAGCATTTAGCATCTGCAATTTTTATTTTTTTAAAGGGTCTTTTTGTATACCAGTGATGGGAACAGCATACAGGTTTCCACTACAGCTAAAAATCCTGTTTGGACAGGCTACACTTTCTCAACAACGGTGCCCCAAGTGCTGGCAACTGTGACAAGCTCACTGTATGATGTCCCAAACAAAACTGGTGTTGGATACTAGAGCTTGAGCAAGTATTTAGCATCTGTGAAAAAAATATTAGTGTAATTTTTTCTTTTTTTTTTTTTTGATTTTTGGACACTGAGGAGGGAAATAATATACAGGTTTGCTTCACAGCTAAAAATTATTTTTGGCTACACACTCTTCTGGTCTGCCTCAGAAGATCTTGTAAATCTAGGTACGTGATTGAGGACGTGTGCCAGGCAAGGCAGGTCTGTCAACTTTCCCTGCTGTGAGGGGGAAAGCAGGTTGGTAACATTGTTTACAGCACCCTTCCTGGCACAAGTTGTTGCAATGTTAACCATTTTTGGGACTGCCCCTGCAGAGCTGACAGAAGATCTGCCCTAATGTGACTCCGGTCCCCTAGGCATACCAACTGCAGCACTGCGTGGCATTTTTTCGCCTGAGCCCTAAACTAGCCTCTTGAATGGTTAAGGGGGAATGGTGGATCAGAGGATGATTCAGTAGAAAAGAGAAATTGAGGAGGAGGAGTAGGAGGAGGAAGATATGAAGGAGACAGCTCTGACACCACCACAAACAGTTCTAAGTACACAGAGCGACTGAACAAGTTTCAGTGGTGTTCTCTGTCCTGCATCTTTCCTAGTTTCCAGCAGAGTCACCCAGTGGGCCATAAATGATACCACAAGGTCCAGCCCTCTTGTCACTTCAGCCTCCATCCAAGGTACATGACACCTCTGCTCTATTGGGCACCAAGGTATGGTTAGAGACCTCATCATCATTCCCTCTCTCCTCATCATTGGAGAACACTTGGCAGTATGCTGCGGCTGTGAGAACATCACTGCCAAGCAGTTCACCCCACCTCATGTGTCCTTCCTCTAGGTTCCCTTTACTTTCCCCCTCAACCTTGGAGCCCTTTAATTACTGTGCATCCATTTACAGCAAGTGACTCACACTGTCTTCAAATAGCTCAGCTGACTCTTCCATGCCAGCTGGTGGGGCAACAGCAGGAGTAGGTGTGGATGAGGAGTCAGATATAGAATATGCCATTTTGGCAGCTGTGGACTGCAAGCGAGTCTGAGCCTGGTTGACAGAGGAGGATGATAAAGGCTTGGTAACCACTCCACCATCTCATCCGCCTGCTCTGGCAGTATAGCACAGTCAGCACCTAAAACAAATTGGAAACGTGCCATGCCTGCAGATGATGCACCACGTCTACAACCACTGGTTTGACCAGTGGACACAGAGGCTGTTTGCCTTCTGAAAGCTGCATGGCAACTTCTGTCCCTCCTATTATGCCTGGCAGACATGATGTGGAGATTTTTCCCTACTTTTATTTTCAGCTATTACAAGAGCTGTATAAGAGAAAGTGGTGCTTGGGTGCACTGTAAACTGTAGTGCTTTTATGGACTAAACAGCACCTCAATAATGTGTGGTAACTTTAAGGCCTCATGCACACAGAGCATTAGAAAAAACGAGCTGCAAAGCCACTAGCAACGGCAGTAAAAAGCGGCTGTAAAAACCTGCTTTTTGGATTGGCGTTAATGCTCGTTTATCTGCGTTAACTTTTAGCAGCGTTTCTCTGCCTCTATTCAAAATCAATGGTTCCCTATGAGAGCCTTCTTAACTGACTTGAATAAAAGTCGCCTTCAAGTCGGATCATGATGATCTGACTTGTGGTGCGACTTGTGCTCTGAGGATCTTGAAGGGAACCCCACGCCAATATTTTTAAAAAGACAGGGTGGGGTCCCTCCTTAGATCCATACCAACCCCTTTCAATATGGTATGGGTCTTGAAAGGGAACCCAATGCCAAAATGGAAAAACACGGCGTGGGGTCCCCCCAAAATCCACACTAGCCCCTTATCCGAGCATGCAGCCTGGCTAGTCAGGAAAGGTTGGGCAAGCGAGCGCCCCCCTCTGGCACCATACCAGGCCACATGTCCTCAACATGGGGGAATGGGTGCTTTGGGGCAGGGGGGCTCTGTGCCCCCCACCCCAAAGCACCTTGTCCCCATGTTCATGGGGACAAGGACCTCTCCCTCTTGGCAGTGGTTGTGGGGGCCTGGGGGCAGGTGGCTTATCAGAATCTGGTAGCCCCTTTAAACAGGGGGGGCTGCAGATCCCAATCCCCCCAATGTGAATGAGTATGAGGTACATTCTACACCTACCTATTCACCCCCAAAAGAGTAGTGTAAATTAAGACATCGAAAAAACAAGAGAAGGGCGCACCGACCTAGTGCAATTCCATTATTACATTTATTGAAAGATAAAAAAGTATCGCACATAATACTCACAAATGCATGTAGTGAATACCTATGTCAAAACACAATATAGACAAGCAGCCTCCAGGACTGTTGGACTGCTCCAGTGCTGCAGGGAGACCAGATGGTGTTCGTGATGGTTAGGCTGACATGTTTCAAGGGAGAACCCTCTTCCTCAGAAGTCCTTTATTAAAAAATCTTCCTCCGATCTTCTCCCTCAGGTCTTCTTCCTCAGGTCTTCTCCCACAATCTTCTCCAGTGCAGAGCCCCCCTGTCCCAAAGCACCCACCCCCTTATGTTAAGGACACGTGGCCTGGTATGGTCCAGGCTGCATGCTTGCATAAGGGTCTGGTATGGAATTTGGGGGGGGGCCCACATGTTTTTTTTTTTTAGCCGAGGATTTCCCCTTCAAGATCCTCAGAACACAAGTCACATCACAAGTCGGATCATCATGATCTGACTTGGATGCAACTTCCATTCAAATCAATGGGCTCTCATAGGGAACCATTGATTTTTGATGCAGCTTAACGCTGTATCAAGTTGTATATAAGACAGTCAGAGTTGTATATCTTTTGTTGTGCCCCTGCGGCTGTTTTTATGTTGGCAAGACCAAATTGGAATTCCATAAACGTACGTATAGACACTTAGCAAATAGCAAGTATGAAAACCACAAATTCGGACCTCTACCTCGGCAGACATGTCAGAGACGTACACTTGGGAATATGTCCCAAAATTCAATTTCTAATTCTAGATAGAATTCATCCTAATAGTAGAGGAGGAGAGTGGAATAAACTATTACTACAGAGGGAGGCTCGATGGATAATGGACTTAAATGCCACCCTACCCCTGGACTAAATGATTCTATTAGTTACCGACCTTTTCTGGAGGGTTTTACATCTGGTGGATGTGAGAAATAAAAACACAAATAAGGGTGGATCTATTAGATCTAATGCATGTGTTTAATGTCTGTTCCAGTTTTGTCATGGTTGCTATACTCGAATATGCACGATTGATTGTATAACATATTCGCTGTTGGTCAGATGCATATGTGACTGGCTTATATATGGATACATATGGGGCATTTTCTGCATACATGTACATTGTTCGGTATTTTGTCTCTATCCATTCATCTTTATTTCAATACTTCTCTTATTTGAGTGAACACGGTGTTAATCTCCATTGTTTGCCACTGTGCCCCCCCTAGTGTCATAATCTTTATACTAAATATACATATAACTGATTATATCATATACTTACTTCTAAATAGGTCAATGCATATATCCGCACCTAGGAATTGGTCCATACAGGTATATATAGGGCAGCTGCCATACAATATATGCATTGTTCAGTAATTTTTCATTTTTCAAATTTTTTATTTCTTAATGTTTCCCCATTATGCACTCATTTAGTGGACACAGGGTTATCTCTTCCCTTCTTGACAAGTACACATTGGTCTATGTCGTGGCTTTTTAGCATCATATGGTCTCACCCGATGCACGGAGGGGTCGCCGCGACTTCTGGCGCGGCGCCCCCTCTGTTCAGTGCAGGCTCCTACTCGGACGTCTCTGCTATCTTGTGGTATTGGGCCGGGATGGGCAGCCTTGTCACTATTAGGAGCTAGCGTCCTTGAAGCGCATGGCGCACTTCCGCTTTGTCGGGGTGGCGCTGTGCGCTCCAGGGACGGGCGGTCTGATTGGCCAGTTCATGCGCATGCACAGTAACGGTATTACACTGCGCGTGCGTTGGCCTCCCACACTACTTACTGCTACATAACTTCGATACACCCGTGGCTCATCAGACTGAGCTGTCAAGTATCATTCAACTACGTATTGAGACATTTGCTGGTAAGTGCCTTTGGACTGGCCTTCTAATCTACTCATCTCTCATAATTTATAGCATGCTACAGACATATCTCTAATAAGATGCATTGTTATTTTAAACTAGATCCCCAGATTTATCCAGACCTCCATCTCTTCAGGAATATTCATATTTATAGGACTCACAAACACTACAGGTATCGACACTTAGAGATTTTGCTTTTTTCATACTATGTTCTCATCAGAGGCGTAACTAGAACCTTCAGGGCCCGGGTGCAAGAAACCATGAAAGGCCCCCCGGACCCCTGGCCGGGGCCCTTCCTTTTAAGCCTGGGACTCTTCCCACTGATCCTGGGGCCCTTTACTCTTGTTGTGGGGCCCTTTATCACGGTCCCGCAACTGGACCCTTTTACAAGTTCTGCAGTGGGCTCCCTTCCTGCCATCTTGGGGCCTCCTCACAGTGGTGGAATGCCAGGCCTCGGTCGCAAATGTGACCTTTGCGATCCTGGAAGTTCACCCACTGGTATCAGTAGTTTTTATTTTTTGGTACTTTAATTGTATTATTTTTTATCATTTTATTTTATTTTTTTACAATGTCACTGACTATGACTCTGTCCATTCAGAAAAGGAAGGAGCTGGTAAATTACATATTTACCGACCCCTTCCTGGTTCTCTATTGTGACACATCCCCTGCAGCAGCCGACAGGAGAGGGGAGGGAGCAGCACAGTTGGGGGGGGGGAAACAGGGGCCCAGAGACAGCCGAACACAAGTAAACTAGATAGGAGGAGTGGCAGGGGCAGCATACAGAGGAACCGATCTTCTCCATTTTCCTCCTGAAGCTACAGGAGGAAAAAGGAGGACAGTGATGCACCCACTGCCCCTCCTATCCAGGTGTACAAGGGAGCCACACAGGCCCCCTGGAGCATGGGACCCAGTTGCATTTGCAACCCCTGCAACCCCTGTAGTTACGCCCCTGGTTCTCATCAATTCATTAATATATTTCTTTAGGACACAGCAAGTGCCATAAATTAATATTAGTGTCTTTGACTCTAAACTTCTTTGATTACATCTCACAGACAACTGAACACCTCATTATTTATGGGACACCATCTGGCCTAGTTTTGAGGACTGTTGTTAAACAATATGGAATTGTTGGATGTCTGAGATGTCTCCACTATAGACCACTACATGTTACCATCATATTATCTTGGCATGTTCATTGTAGAATCTTTTTCTGGTTTTTAATAAACACGGCTTCTTTCCTTATCATAAAATATCCTCATTTTTGGTATGTACCACGATACTCACTATTTGATGTATAAATTCTGTTACTATTTTGAATATAATATAATGATTATAATAACTTAAGTTCCTTGTCCTCTTCAATGACATAGGGAACCTTGTAACGTCCATCTCCTATACCCCTAAAGAAAGGTGGTGGTCACCTGAAATGTAGTACTGGAGGAACATTTACTTTCAAGAATGAGGCTGTAATATTCTCGTTAAGACAATCTCCATAGTCATGATATTTTTATGATTGTTATTGTGTTTGTATGTCTATACACAACAATTATGTGATACACTTTTTATATGGAACAAATACAATTTATATTTTTACAAATTTTGGTTAGCGGTTGCCTTTATAGTCCTATATACCAAGGGGGTAATCTTTTTTACAATATCCAGCAGCGTCAGACATTTTTACAGCTGTAACCCCAGTCCTCAGAATGCGCTGGCCCTGGGTTTTTTTTGCAGCTTGAAAATGCCTATCCCACTTACAACACTTAAAAGCCTGTGTGTGCACGAGGCCATAGATTAACATGGAGAGGCATTTTTAAGCTGCAAAAAAAAACATCTGGCTCTGGTAAAAGCAGCTGTAAAAACACCCTGTGTGCATGGGGCCTAACAGCTGCTGTTGCTGCTGCTGAAACTAGAAAAAAAAAATCAAAAAATAAATGAAGAAACTACCCTAAAAATATAAAACCTAAATAAAATAAAGCTTAAACTCAAAGAACGAAAAAAAAAAAAAAAGGAAAGTCCAAACACCCAACCAAAATACAAGCAAAATAAAAAAGAGTAAAGAAAAAAATAGCTAATATTGAATAAAGGAAAAAAGAAACATCCCAAATAAACAAAAGGGGGACAGCAGCAACACAGCAACAGAACCTGACACACACTCCACTCTCCCTAGCCACTAAACTGCAATTCATTGCAAATTATTAGTGTCAACTATACAGTACAGAATATAGTACTCTACTGTATATAGCAATGATACTGCAAAGCACAAAACACTAGTAGCACGGTACACTACACTATCCAACTCTCTCTCGCTATATGCAGTGTCAGCTGTCTAGCCATGCATGTTCAATGTACTTGTACAATTTTCCTTTAGATTTACCAAAAAACCATCACTGGCCACAGTTTTGCACCTTTTAACTTTGGAAAATGATGGCTTTTGCAATGCATTTTCGGACTCCTGCTTAACATCCTTAAAGTTCATGATTCAACTAAACACCCAAACAGCGAATGTTTGATCTGAACTTACAGTATTTTACAATAGGGAGTAAACCCCTCACATTTTTATAAATATTTTATTATATCTTTTCATGTGACAACACTGAAGAAATTACACTTTGCAACAATGTAAAGTAGTGAGTGTACAGCTTGTATAACAGTGTAAATTTGATGGCCCCTCAAAATAACTCAACACAAAGCTATTCACATCTAAACTGCTGGCAACAAAAGTGAGTACACCCCTAAGACAAAATGTCAAAATTGGGCCCAAAGTGTCAATATTTTGTGTGGCTACCATTATTTTCCAGCACTGCCTTAACCCTCTTGGGCATGGAGTTCACCAGAGCTTCACAGGTTGCCACTGGAGTCCTCTTTCACTCCTCCATGACGACATCATGGAGCTGGTGGATATTAAAGACCTTCCACTCCTCCACCTTCCATTTGAGGATGCCCCACGGATGCTCAATAGGGATTAGGTCTGGAGACATGCTTGGTCAGTCCATCACCTTTACCCTCAGCTTCTTTAGCAAGGCAGTGGTCGTCTTGGAGGTGTGTTTGGGGGTCGTTATCATGTTGGAATACTGCCCTGCGGCCCAGTCTCAGAAGAGACGGGATCATGCTATGCTTCAGTATGTCACAGTACATTTATGGCTCCCTCAAGAAAATGTAGCTCTCCAGTGACGGCAGCACTCATGCAGCCCCAGACCATGACACTCCCACCACCATGCTTGACTGTAGGCAAGACAAATTTGCCTTTGTACTCCTCACCTGGTTGCCGCCACACACACTTGACACCATCTGAAGAAAATAAGTTTATCTTGGTCTCATCAGACCACAGGACATGGTTCCAGTAATCCATGTCCTCAGTAATAAATAAAAATAAGCTGCGCTAGTGAGAACTGATGGGTATGTGCACTACACCAATCACAATAGCATAAAAATGGAATTCACCCAAAAATGACAGTAATAAATAAGCATCAAGTGCCAGATGGTCAACCAAGGTACTGGATGAATGTATACCTGGTGTCCACTATATCATAAAACAATGATGAGTAGATATAAGCATGAATAAATGCAACATAAGATATCCAATAAACACATAAAGTGACCGTGAATCACGAACACATGAATAAATAGTTCATAGTAAACTTGATAGAGTCCCAAAAATAGATTCCAAAATCAGTGAAGTGAAAGGAATGATCCAGTAAGGCTAATCACCACGGTGCTTCCACACAAGTGATATGCATGTCTCCTTACCAGATTCTGGTATAAATGAGCCTCTAAATGTTGATTCCTCACAGCGCCACTCTGAAGGGATCCCAGCTACAGCAAACCTCCAGGTCACAGCCAATAATGGATGGTAATACCGGTACTGATCACAAGATGGGACTCAGTGCGCCATAAAGAAAAGAAGGGGGCTGGATAGTGTGATACCGTACAGCGTTTATTTAATAAAATATAAAATAACACTCACATGATAGATGTAAAAGACTTGCATGTAAAAGAAGCCGGCCGGCTCTCATGTAGCCCGTCCTCAGGGCAGCGAAGTGACGTCAGCACGCCCTGGCTACTTTTGTGAGATACTATAGGTTTGGACCAAACACTTAGCTTATTCCTAATCATTTGGCCTTACAAGTACAGTAAAACCTTGGATTGTGAGCATTCGTTCCGGAAACATGCTTGTAATCCAAAGCACTCTTATATCAAAGCGAACTTCCCCATAAGAAATAATGGAAACTCAGATGATTCGTTCCACAACCATTTATTAATAAGTTCTTCAGTTTATAGCCCTTATAAAATGTGATAGGTTGTGAAACCCTAAAATGTCTATCCACAAATGACAGCCTTGCCAGTGCCCATTAACGCAGCCTTGCCAGTACATGGGGAGAGGAGAGCAGCCAGTGTACATTGAGCAAGGATCTTCCGCTTACTTAGCGCCATGCGGCCGTTGCCACACTAAGTCCTGCCTCCTGGACTGGCTCCAATGATGGACGTTACATGTCCGGGCATTGGACAAGTGAGACGTTCATCATAAGAGGCGGTCCAAGAGGCGTAACTTCATATGACACTTGGCTGTGCCGGGTAAGCGGGAGATTCCCACTCTGTGTAAACCGGCGGTGGCGCTCGCCCTCCTCTTCAGAGGCAGCCTTGCAAACAGCCCAGGGCAGGCAGCCAATCCCTGAGTTCTCGGCCAACCCCAGGCCTTGGAACTCAGGGCTAATAATTGTCATTAGGGATAGGAATCTCTGGGCTTTTTGGGGGCCCACTCGTGGCTGTAGAGCTTGGGTCAGCCCCCCCCCCGGCAATGCCACTGCCAAGTGGTGAGCTTTTCTGACACAGAGTGAAATTGGCTGATTTTTATTGTTCATCTTGTAAGTGTAATTTTAAAAGGGGGCATTTTGATAAAGCTTTTAAATGGAGAGCACCATGGAGATGCCATTTTTGATATGGTGAAATAACTGTGTGATTTAACAATAAGAAGAGTAAAGAACACGGTGGTTGTTCATATTGAGTAAAAATACTTTATTTGCTTAATTTGGGATATATATGTATAGATTTTTTTGTAAACATCACTATTGCAGATTTGGTTATGATCAGTAGCGCTGCACTGTATTCATAATTAAGTTTGGGAATGGCCACTTGCTGTTCCAACATGACTGCACACCAATGCACAAAGCAAGGCCCATAAAGACATGGATGAGTGAGATTGTGGTGGAGGAACTTGAATGACCTGCACAGAGTCCTGACCTCAACTTGATAGAACACCTTTGGGGTGAATTAGAGCGGAGACTGCAAGCCAGGCCTTCTTGTCCACACCCGTGCATGACCTCACAAATGTTCTTCTGGAAGAATGGTCAAATATTCCCATAGACACACTCCTAAACCTTGTGGACAGCCTTCTCAGAAAAGTTTATGCTGTTATAGCTGCTAAGGGTGGGCCAACTCAATATTGAACACAATGGACTAAGACTGGGATGCCAATAAAGTTCATGTGCATGTAAAGGCAGGTGTCCCAATACTTTTGGTAATATAATGTATACACTGTCTTACCCATCGAAAGACTTGTAATTCTGTCTAGCAACTTTTGTGTTTCCTACATCTCTGGAAGTTAGCAAAGGCAAGTGAATGACACCACATTCTCTATACGTGCTAAGAAATACAGTGGTGTCAACTCCCTGTCTGCTGGTTTGATAATGAAGGAGCAGCAGTATAAAAACTCTACTCACTCTTCTCTTTCTACATGTTCCCTGTTCTGCACATGTACATGCAGCACTGCCTAATTGGCTAAAGCCACTGCCCCTCCCTCTCCTAGGCTTAGGCAGGCTTTACACAGTACGAATCTCGGCCAATTCAGCAGGAACCGGCCAAAATTCTAACCGTGTATGGGCAGGCTGAATGTACCGAGTTGTAATTGGGTACAACCAGCATGTCAAGTTTAACCTGCGATTATCACCAGCAGCTGATAAAGATGTTAGCAATAATCACTGTCTTCTACCGGTGGGGAAGGCTTTCCGTGCCCTGCTGGGAGAAGAAAATGGCTCAGCAAGAGGGATTCCCACATCCACACTCTGTTGATGGGTGAATCAAGTGAATTTCTTTCCTGCAACCCATGGTTGCAGGAAAGAAATTTGTGCCAAGTATATGTGGCCCTAAAGCGGAGTTCCGGCCACAAAATTGACATAATCGATTTTGGGCCATGCGCTTGCTTTTGGTGACCTGAAAAAAAATAGATAGTTACGATTTTTTTTTTGTTTACTTACCTTGTTATTGAAGAAAAATATACTCACCTTTCTTCCTCCCTCTGCGGCCGCGGCCCACGCCGTCACTTCCTCTTTGCATTTATTCCTGGGAGCGATGACGTTCAGCATCAATGCGACTGCACCGGCCCCGCTCGTAACTTCCGGTGCGGCGCCTCATTCCCTGCTAAACAGTAGGGATGATCGAACTTTTTAAAAGTTCGGTTCGGCCAGAACATCCGAACTTCCCGAAAGTTCGGCCCGGATTTCAGAACCCCATTGAAATCAATGGGACCCGAACTTCGGTAATCAAAAAACACCATTTTGAAGCCCTAAAACCCAATAAATGCCCCTAAAAAGTGCCTGGGGTTCTGGGTCATACCCCAGGGACTATTAATCACACAAAAAAAAGGTCTTAAAAATTGTCATTTTTGATAGAGAGCCAATTATTGAAAAAATTAAAAAAAAAACAATTCTTTGGATTTAGTATCTGGGGGGGCTAAAAAGTGTACCTGTGAAGTTTCAGCTCTGTAGCATGTCCAGAACCATAAAAAAAGATAGTTTGTATTAGGTCACTTATAGAACAGGTTAGTGGCTTCTCGCTTTTCACACCTTGCCGGTTTAGTAGCAAGCGTTTTTTTGGGCATTTTTGGGGTTCTTTGGAGGCAGGAAAAACATCTGAACTTGTGTATAGTGGTATATTTACCACTATACACAAGTTCAGATGTTTTGCTAGCGTAAAAAAAAAAAAAAGAAAAACGCCCAGGTGTGTTGTTGCAGGCATTTTTTTTGGGTTTTTGGAGGCAGGCAAAACATCTGAATTTGTGTATAGTGGTACACACACATACTTATATGTATTTTACACCTAGACATATATAGGTGTGATAGTAGCAGAAATATATGCTTGCGCTAATTAAATCCATATTACTGCAGCGAAAGTGACTTCAGAGAAACTAGCTTTTCTCTATAGCGGTCACCCTGATATGGAAGGGTTTGGTCACCCTGCCATAGCAGTCACTGTCAGTTCACCCTACACTACATTACGGTCACCCTGGTATGGAAGGGTTTGGTCACCCTGCCATAGCAGTCAGTTAACCCTACACTACATTACGGTCACCCTGACACTTCTCACTTTCCCTACAGAAACTAAATTTTTGAAGCTAACTAAAGTGTAAAAGAGCACCCTAACTACACTAGATATCCCTTTCCTCACACTAATAAATGCTAAATGACACTTTTAAAGTAAAATTAACAGAACTGCTTCCACTCTCTTCCATGTCCCTGTATAACAATGCTAGGAATTTGGCGGGGGCTATCTTATATACTGGGGGGCGTATTCACTAATGATTGGACTATGGACCCCCTAGTCACTCCAATCACATTCCTAGCATTCTCCTGCCCCCTCAATTGGCTTTTGCTAATGGTTCTGGTCCAATCACGGGCTTTTAAAGCCCATTTCCTGAACCATTGCATTTTGGTCGGTTCTGGTTGCCGAATTCCGAACTTTTTGGGCAAATTGCTAAATAAGTGTGTAATTTTTCCCCAGTGGATTCCTCACAATATTGCATAAACACTCATTTGTAGGGACCAGCTGTCAGAGGGCAATGCCTTTTAAGGCCTTATGGGAGAGGGTAGAGAAAAAATATATATACCGTAGGGAAATCTTGCCACTGGACAATCTAAGACCAAGAGGTTAAGATAGTCAAAAGGTGTGTCAAACCACTATTGCCCATCCATCTGTAATTACATTTGGATGTTGGTATGTCCACTTTTCTTTGTTTTTTCTTAGGGTAATTGTTGCACCCCTGCCCTAGGCTGGCTACATTTAGTATATAGCTCTGATAGCTGATTATTTCTGCCGGCTGCTGGAGAATATTTCAGCAATAGAAAGGGAGAATCCATTACTGGGGTTATGAATGTTTTTTTGACCCTAGCCAATCCCTGGGAGGCTGACCCATAGGATGTGGGCGGAGAAAAGTAAAATACTTGGGGGGATAAAATCTATTTCTCTCTTCCTTGGGTCTTTTTCCGTGTGTGCTCCAGAGAAGCTAGTGATGCTAGGCCTCAGCAGGTGACATTTGCTAAAGGCCTTAAGGAATCTTCCCTGAAAGAAACTTGCCCGTGAAAGCTAAATAGGTGGCGGCCATTTCACCTGTAAATCCAGCTTTGGGAGTTCTTTATGAGAATAAGACATCAGAAGTTGCTGCTTAAGAGCTGTGACTGCTTGCATAGGGCTTCAGATTTACTGACCGCCCTCTTTTCTAACAGTATTGTTTTTGACTCCGAAAAAAAAAATGTGCTTGCAAGTCATGAAATCAAAACACAAATATATGTAGCCCTGCCCCCTGGGGGGTAAACAGACATCCTCATCACTTCCTTTGCCCTGAATGTCATCCAACCCACTTGACACTATAGGTTCTGGTATTGTAAAAGATAAGACAATACTAGAGTTTGCAGTAAAGAATCAGCTTTACTTATCTTTAGCTTGTGTTTAGTAGAATGCACAAACAGTTTCAATAAAATGGTAAACTCAGGAACATTAATAACAAGATAGATCCTGAATCCTCAACCTGGAACTGGATAAGGTTCAGCACTCCGGATCAAAAGAGCAATCCTGACATATATATTGATATATGATGGAGGATTAATATTTTGGGCATCTGTAAATACACTATTCCTCCAGTGTAATGCGAGAGTGACCACAAATCAATGCTTAACAGTAATAAAAGGTAACTCCAGTTATTAATACCCTCTCAGCAGCTCTAATATACTGGTACTAAGCTATCTATCAGAGTGCACTCTGTATCCTATAGGGGGCCCCCTTTACATTAGATTGCAAGTGTCTCCTGGATGAGCAAGGCCTTGCTAGTCTTCGCCGGCAAAGGTGTCCTCAACCAATCCAGAGAATGTATTTGTAATGATCAGTAAAGGTGATTAATTTACTGTAATCCACCACAGAAATAACCATTAATTGTAATCCAAACAAAAAGGGAGAAGATGGGTCTTTGTACTCCACAACTGGTAGTCAATCTAGAACTGAAAAGGAGAGCGAGGCATTCTGATTCACCACGCACTATCCAAGGCTGCAGTGTCCTGTGGCGAGCGTTACAACTAATGTGGTCTTTCGCTAGAACTGCTCTGCAGACCTGCCCCGGCTCAGTCTAGTAGTACAGAAGATACTTTAAATCGGATTTCTCTCACCCAATGTAATGAACTCTGTATTCCACAGTCCACTCTAGCAGTGTCCCGCTCTCTTCAGCGACACTCACGGCCTCTCAAGGCGTCCCTCGGCTCGGTCGACCACCGAGATCCTTCCACACTCTGTCTATAGTGTCTGTCCGCTAGGCCTCTGGCCTATCCTTTTCTGTGCTCCGCAGCAGCTCTTTCCCTCCTCATAGTACGCTGTCCTCGAGGCAAGAGAGCGAACCTTGGTCCCGCCCCCTTTATAAAGACACTCCCAACTCCCACTCTGCGAGTCCCACTGCTCCCTGGGAGAAGAGTTCATTCACACAGGCAATCCATGGTCCTTGCTCCTCCCAGAACTACATCTCCCATAATTCAACAAGTCAGTACTTTGTGGAAACTTTAATTACAGAACGAACAGTCTGAACACCAGCCTTGCGACCAGGTTACATATAAAATAAAAAAAATTTGAGATACAAAAAATGATATAAAGGAAAATAATACAAGCTACAACTCTATTGTGTGATATAGGCACAGTCAAAACGCAATCAAAAACTCGTGCTAAAAATTTGCTATATGTGAGTGCATAAACATGATACAAAATTATAACAAATACAACAAATAAATCCAAATTAGAGTCCAAAAGAATAATGAAAGAGTTAATTATTAAGGTAGTAAAGTAAAGTCACCATCCATCACCATGTGTGAGATCCACAGAAGACACCACCACCTTAGTATGGTAAAATTGCCTGCTTAAGAGCTACATGAGACCTTGAATCAAGAAAGGTCAAAAACTCTTGCAACTAAACACCCAGCCAGGGCCTATCTGTGGTGTTCCTGTGGGATCACTTTAAGGCCGAGGTAAAGATCATCCAAGAGCTGTCTCCATGGTGTCATTCCCAAAAATACAAAAATATAAAGAAGCTCCACATAGTGCAAAAACTTTATGGTATGTTTATTAAACCTGTTGCCGACCTCCGTCACAGTTTTACTGTGGCAAGGTGGCTCGGCTGCGCAAACCAATGTAACTGTACGTCGGCCGCAAGCGAGGCTTGGGGTGGTGCGCGTGCCTGCCATCCCAGCGATGTTCTGATTCGGTTCAGAATTTATCATTTATCAAGTCCCGGTTCTGACCAATTGCAGAACATCCTGTGCCTGTGTAATGTAAACATAGGCACAGGAAATTATGCAATCTTCTCTCCTGGAGTCCTTTTCGGTTCCAGCGTGAGAGTAGAAAGCATCAGACAGTGAGTACACAAGCACTACACTGACACCAGTATACATAGGCACACATTTAACCCCCTGGTCACACCCCCCCCCCCCCCCAGTTAACCCTTTCACTTCCTGTCAGTGTGTCACTATATACAGTATACAGATAATTTACTGATCACTGTATTAGTATCACTTGTGACTTCAGTAAGTGTGAGAGACAGTTAGTGGTAGTTAGAGGCAGTCCCAGATAGGTTTAGGGTACCCACCATACATCCCCTAATAAAGATTTAACCCCCAATCACCCAAAATGCAATGTTAGCAGGATCAGCTCCGACACCTGCCAGCACCTGCGTTTAGCTCCTCTGGATTACTGTCACTTCCGATACATGGCACACTAAACTGCAGTGTTATTTTTTTACCTGTGAATCACACTAGGTACCCATAAATTAATGTCCAAACAGAGGTACACTAGTGAAGCGGCCTACGCGATGCTGAGCATGACAGATGAGAACGATGGGGAAGCCTCACTGTCAGAATCAGGCTCAGTATTCTAACCTGTAGAGAGCAGCGGCTCCCTGACAGATAGCTCTGACGACGGAATAGCGGTCCCTGCTAAGGTCAGGCGTACCCGACCCCGTACTTCTGTTGCTGAGGTGCAACAATCGCCGGGTTCTCCTAGGCAGCAGAGTGTCGGTACTAGTGCTGCTCAACCTTCTGGTGAACTGACAAGCACCAGCCGCCCAGTACATCCTGGTCATAGTCAAACCAGCACTGCAGTAACACTTGGGGACGTGGCGGGTACCATAAGTGCAGTTTAAGCTGATGCGTAGTGTTCCGCAGCCACCAAGAATTCGAAGACAGGCCCGTAGAGCCCATAGTGTCCTTCCTGATGCGCTTGCAAATTCTGATTGGGAGCCCACCACTTCTGCAGCGCCCGCACTTCCCCCATTCAATGGCAAACCAGGAATTCAGATGGAAACAGCCGATTTTACTCCCATTAGTTTTTATGAGCTGTTTTTCACGGAAGATCTGTACAGATCTATTGTGGACCAAAGCAATTTATATGCCGATCAATTCATCACTGCAAATCCAAATTTGACCCTTGCCAGAGAATTTGCATGGAAACGTATCACTGTTTCCGAATTTCAAACCTTTCTGGGCCTATCCCTCCTCATGGGCATTACTAAAAAGAGTGAGTTGCGGTCATATTGGTCCACTGACCCAATTCATCATATGCCCTTGTTCTCTGTTGCCATGGGCAGGACTAGATACAAGCAAATCTTATGATTCATGCACTTCAGTGACAGTGAACTCTGTCGTCCTTGGTGTGACCCTAGATATGACAGGCTCCAGAAAGTCGGCCCCTCATAAATCACTTCAACCAGAAGTTTGCTGCCTTGTATACATACACCCCAACAAGCTGTCTGCATTGATGAGTCCCTGATTACATTTTCTGGCCGCCTTGCTTTCAAACAGTTTCTCCCCAGCAAGCGTGTCAGATATAGGGTCAAGATGTATAAGCTCTGACAGGGCAACAGGCTATACATGTAGTTTCCGGATTTACGAGGGAAAAGATAGAAGTGTGAAGCCCCCCCCCCCCCCAACTGCCCAGACTACATGGGGAGCAGAGGCAAGATTGTTTGGGACTTGTTGTCCCCCCTATTTGGAAAGGGGTACTATTTATATGTGGACAATTATTACACAAGCGTGCCAGTTTTTAGTCACCTTTTTGATTTTGGAATTGGTGCATGTGGCACCGTGTGACCTAATCACTGGGGCTTCCCACAATGGCTTGTAGATTCCCAACTTAGACGGGGGGGAGAGAGCCTGCTTGAAGTGTAATAAATTGCTTGCAGTGAAGTAGAGGGACACAGAATGTTTTTGTTCTGTTCTCTATTTACCTAGATACAACAGTTCAGATTGCAACGGCGACTAGTGTTGTTGAGAAGCCTCTCTGTGTCCACTAATACAACCTTAACATGGTATGGGTGGACTTCAATGACCAGATAATGGCACCGTACTTAATTGCCCATAAGGCCAGACGCTGGTACAAAAAAGTGTTTGTATACTTATTCCAATTGGCTCTGCTGAATGCTTATGTGCTATACAAAGCATCAGAAAGAAGTGGGTCCTTCCTAAAATTCCAGGAAGAGATCATCACAGCCCTTCTGTATCCAGAAGGTGCTGTGGCTCAAATTCTCAATCCAGATGCAGTGAGCCGGTTGCATGAGAGGCATTTTCCGGATGTCCCCCCTGGTACCCCTACCCAAAGAGCACCCCAAAAAGATATGGTGTCTGTAAAAGCACAGATATAGGCATGACACCTGCTTTTTTTGTCCCTCCTGTCCTGGCCAACCTGGTCTCTGCATCAGGGACTGTTTCCGTCGCTACCACACACTAGTAGAGTATTAGTATTGGGTACAGAACAGCAAAGTCTAGGGCACACTTTCACACAGGGTCTCGAAAGATGTTGGCTGTCCCATTTTGAGAGATCCTAGCCTGGAACAGTTGCTTTACAGTTCCAAAAAAAATTACAAAAAAAAATTTAAAATAAAAAATCCCAAATTAGTTGTCATTTTATTGAGTTTATTCTCTGTTCTTACTCTACTTTTCTACTCTTTCTACTTTTACTTATAATACACTGTATTGTTTTATTTGTAGCACTACCCCCTTTGGGGTTGCTGGTAAGTGTATGTTCTTCTGTGCTGCTTTGACCCTGTTAACTGTTCTGCCCTCCTGACACTCTAGGTTCAGACATGTTGCATATACCTCTAAGTAACACACTGACCCAATATGAATGAGTTTTAACTTTACTCAGAAGAAGAACTTGCAAAAATGTATCAGTCAACTAGACCCTGGATAAACCACCAGGGTTCAGTTGAACCCACACCAAAAAGACAGTGAGAAACAGGTTTTAATAACACCAAATGATATTAATAAACCAGTCTCTTGGAATATGCTTGTAAATCTCTCAGAAAACTATATATTATTACCATGAAGCACTCTGGCTAAAGGTGAACCTATACCACCTGTACCCTGATGAGAGATGAGGTAATCTAGATACCAGTAACGTGTCCCCTTTAAAAGCAATAATATGATAGTGTCCTACTTGCAAGGCCTTGCTAAAATCTTTACCGGCAATTGGAGCTCATGAAATGATTAGTTCCCATTGTGATCAGTGTATAGCAAGCAATGCAGAATAGTTGATTATAATCCTAAAAGATCTGGTGGCTGATTCAATTGCAAAGTGTCTGTGTTCAGTGTAACAAGAACTGTAACAAATGCGGTATTAACTCTGAGCAGGTGCCCTCTCACCAAATCATGATGTCTATCAATGAGGGTCCTGGAAGAACAGGCGATGGCAATCCTCCACGCTATGTGGCCTCGAGACGGCTGCGCTCTGCTGTCTCCATGAGCCCTGCTGACTCCACGCGATCAGCGATGCTGCAGGAATGTCTGCCACGCAGCAATGAACATCCGTCCCGCCAGGGTTGAGTCTGCAGGCCGATAGGCAGTGTGCAGTAGACCACAGTCTGCTATCTCTCTCTCTGTACAGCAGACTGATGTGGACACGATGGATGCCGGGAAGCAAGAGGGCGCAGGCCTGTTCAGCAGATCCCTTTATAGCCTCTCCCAAGAGGCTCCTCTGTAATCCAAAGCTTACTGGGAAATATAGTTCTTTAACAACCCAGCCGCATAGTTATAGCCTTACAGAGGACTACAGTACCTACAATGTCATTCTCCGATACTCTGCAATATGATGATTTAACCCTGAGACCAACACTAGAGGGATACAAAGGCAATCTGAGGGAACAGAGAGTCTGCACTATCAGATAATGGTAGTCCGGTCGTGGCTACATATTGTTACTGTTTTTCATTGTTAACCATAGTTTTCTTTGCAGGCACCATCATTCTACTGTACTGAATGCTATTATAGTGTATTGTTTTATTGTTACTGTTTTTCATTGTTAACCATAGTTTTCTTTGCAGACCATTCTGCTGTTTTACTGCACTGCATGCTATTATATTGTAATGTTTTATTGCTACTGTGTTTTATTGTTAATTATTGTTTGCTTTGCCGGTACGCCCATCAGCTGCAGCACTGATTTGTTTATTCTGACAGCAACAGTATTTTCTCTCAGCATATACGTAAATTAATGATTGCAGTGCTGTAGGAGGTGATTTAATCACCGCAGGTAAAAAATAGAGCATATATGGCGAAGCATAGGGGATGGGGTGGACACAGAAGGCGGATCTCCCCTATGCTTCGCCATATATTTTTTAACACTTTTCTTGGCAGGGATTTCTTCATCCACATTGATTGATGTGAATGGAGGAATCTGCTATGTTCTTTTTTTTTCGTTCAGCTCAAAAAAAAAAAAGAACATTGCATGTATGCCCATCATTAGAAGTAGGATGCTGGGAGGTCTAATGGTGGGCATACCACACACTTTCTGGTATAATTTTTTACAACCAACGGTTGGCTTTCATGTAAAAGCAATCCTAGCAGATGATTAGCCGCTAGACTGCTTTTACAAGCAGTGGGAGGGGACTACCCCTCCTCCCGCCGCCTTCCATGGTTTTCTCAGACTCTCCTTTCCCACCGGGTAACCCGAGACTGCAGCCGGTGGTTCCGTCAGCTGACCATAAAGCTGATTAGAGACCAGAATGACTCCAATCATCTCTGTGGCCTAAGATACCGGAAACTACGAGCATTTCATAACCTCAGTTTTGCCAGATATAAACAACACCATTGGGAAATTATGAAAGTATCGTATCACACCAATCTTGGTGTGGTCAGATGCTTTAAGGGCAGAGTAGAGATCTAGAGTCAAGTAAACCACATTCTTTTTTAAAAAGAGTACCCGTCACTACTTATTGCTATCATGGGGGATATTTAAATTCCCTGTGATAACAAAAAAAATGATAAAAAAATTCAAGGGAAGGTGTCAGACACCTCTGCCCCCCGTGTTTGCGTGCAAAGACAAACACAAGCATCGGTCTGGTTTCATAAGTAAACAGTAATTGCAGCATGTCGAATGACACCATAAATACATTCTGCTGCTACTCCTGAGTATGGGGATACTACATATGTGAGACTTTTTGGAAGTCTAGCCACATACGGGACCCCCAAATCCAACCACTGCCTTCTGGCTTTCTAAGGGCGTAAGTTGTTGATTTCACTCCTCACTACCAATCACAGTTTCGGAGGCCATGAAATGCCAAGATAGCACAAACCCCCCCCCCCCCCCAACTACCCCATTTTGGAAAGTAGACACCCCAAGGTATTTGCTAAGAGACATGGGGAGTATTTTGCAGCTCTCATTTGTTTTGGAAAATGAAGAAAGAAAAGGAAAATGTATTTTTTTTTTTTAAACTTTGTGACAAAAAGTGAGATCTGCAAAATAGTAAAAATGCCTCTCAGCAAATAGCGGAGGGTGTCTACTTTCCGAAAAAGGGTAATTTGGGGGGATTTTGTGCTGTCTTTGCATTTCATGGCTTCCGAAACTGTGATAGGTAGTGAGGAGTGAAATCAACAATTTAAGCCCTTAGAAAGCCTGAAGGCAGTGATTGGTTTTCGGGGTCCTGTACGCAGCTAGACTGCCAAAAAGTCTCACACATGTGGTATCTCTGTACTCAGGAGAAGCAGCAGAATGTATTTTAGGGTGTCATTTCACATATACCCATGGCATGTGTGAGCAATATATCATTTAAGTGACAACTTGGTTTCTTGGGTCCTTTACGCAGCTAGACTGCCAAAAAATCTCACACATGGGGTATCCCCATACTCAGGAGAAGCAGCAGAATGTATTTTGGGGTTTAATTCCACATATACCCATGGCATGTGTGAGCAATATATAATTTCAATTAAAAAAACATGTTTTTTTTTTTTTTCATTTTTCAAACACCTGTGTTAAAAAAAAATATTCCATGGGCTCAACATGCCTCTCAGGAAATTCCTTGGGGTGTCTCCTTTCCAAAAAGGGGTAATTTGGGGAGTTTTGTACAGCCCTGCCATTTTAGCAATTCATAAAATGAGATCAGAAAGTAAAAGCTGCGTAAATTACAGTATATACAGATACAGATGCTCAATAGGGTTTAGGTCTGGAAACATGCTTGGCCAGTCCATCACCTTTACCCTCAGCTTCTTTAGCAAGGCAGTGGTTGTCTTGGAGGTGTGTTTGGGGTCGTTATCATGTTGGAATACTGCCCTGTGGCCCACTCTCTGAAGGGAGGGGATCATGCTATGCTTCAGTATGTCACAGTACATGTTTGCATTCATGGTGAGAACGATAACACTAAATTTACACACCTGCTCCCCATTCACACCTTGTAACACTAGCGAGTCACATGCCACCTGGGGGGGGGGGTGGCTAATTGGGCCTGATTTGGACATTTTCACTTAGGGGTGTACTCACTTTTGTTGCCAGTGGTTTAGACATGAATGACTGTGTGTTGGGTTATTTTGAAGGGTCAACAAATGTACACTGTTATACAAGTTGTACACTCACTACTTTACATTGTAGCAAAGTGTCATTTCTTCAGTGTTGTCACATGAAAAGATATCATAAAGTATTTACAAAAATTTGAGGGGTGTACTCACTTTTGTGAGATACTCTATGTAAATAACGATTTAAAATGAAACAAAACAAAAAATGACTAGTATAAATATTTATAATGCTCCAGCCAGTCCCTGGAAGGAAGCATCCAGAAGGTGGCTAGGGAGGTGATAAATGTTTGGGAACTCTTTCCAGGGTGTTCTTTCCTCCTCAGAGAGGGTTCCAGTTCTCTTGGGGTTGCTGCCCCTGGAGGCAGCATTACTGAATCAAGGATTGCAGTCTGGGCCTTAACAGGAGTTAGGCCGAGGTTCTGGAGATGACTGCAGAGGAGGATTTTTGCTACAGACTGTGCCTTTGCAGGAGCTTGGCTGAGGGTCTGGGGAAAACTGGTAAAGGATTAGTGCTTGAGGCAATGTTAGAAGTCCTGGTCTGGAGAAGGATCTTTTGTCTCCCTCACTGAAGATTCTCCCAGTGGAAGCTGAGTGATGAAGGGCTCCTGGGACATTGTATGACCAGATTTGGGACTTTCATTCATTGCTTGACTGCAATTATCATTGCATTGTTATGCTACCCCTGTCCTCTTCAGCTATAAATTCTAACAATACATCCCCTAGACTGAGCTTGAATTGTCGGTGTGCATAGAACTGTGCTTATGACTGACAGCCTCTGTTCTAGCATATTCTCAGCAGCCCCTTTGGGGGTAAGTCCCCGTTCACACTGGGGCGACCTGTGAGGCGACCTGGTCGCCTCACAGGTCACCGTAGGTCGCCTTCCATAGGGAAGCTGCGGACCCGTTCTAATAGGAGCGACACAAGTCACTCCGACTTAGAAAAAGGGTCCGGAGCTTCTTTGGGGCGACCGTCATAGACTTCAATGTTATGAAGTCCGTGCCGGCCGCTCCGAGGTCGCGGCGCGCTGCTCGTACCGCGACCTCGGAGGTCGCCCCGGGAAGTCGGATCGCCCCAGTGTGAACGGGGCCTGAGCGCTACACATGATTATTGTTTTGCATACAATATTGCACTTTTTGTGTATATAGGTTTGAAATATACAGGTGCTTCTCATAAAATTAGAATATCATCAAAAACTTAATTTATTTCAGTAATTCAATATAAAAAGTGAAACTCATATTTTATATAGATGCATTACACAGAGTGATACATTTCAAGTATTTCTTTCTTTTAATTTTGATGATTATGGCTTACAGCTATTGAAAACCCAAAAGTCTGTATCTCAGAAAATAAGAATATTACATAAGACCAAAAAAAAAGGATTTTTATTACAGAAATATTGGCTTACTGAAATGTATGTCCATGTACAGTATAGTATGCACTCAATACATCATTTTGCATGTATTACTGCATCAATGCGATGTGGCATGGAGGCTTTTTTTTTTACCATTCACTGCATTATGGTGGATGACTTTTCCATAGAAAGTAATGGGCATTCCGTTGTGTATGAAAGTATAGTGGATTTTTCAAAGGAGGTTTTATGTTCCAAGACATGGCCCACAGTAAAGGTTTATGAAAAGTGTAGAAAGGTTAATGTAGAATTTAGTATTTATGAGGAAGGAAGGGGTATTTAACCACTTTACCACCGGAGGATTTTGGTGTCTTATGTCTAGGCCACTTTTTGCGATTCGGCACTGTGCGAATTTAACTGACAATTGCGCGGTCATGCAACGCTGTACCCAAACGAAATTTACGTCTTTTTTTCCCCACAAACAGAGCTTTCTTTTGGTGGTATTTGATCACCTGTGCGATTTTTACTTTTCGTGCTATAAACACAAAAAGAGCGACAATTTTGAAAAAATAACAATATTTTTCACATTTTTTTATATGAAATTCCCCCCCAAAAAAAAGTAAAAATCAAAATTTTTTACCATTATAGGCCAATTTGTTTTCTGCTACATATTTTTGGTAAAAAAAATCGCATTAAGCGTATTTTCAGTTGGTTTGCGCAAAAGTTATTACGTTTACTAACTAAGGGCCGGTTCACATTTCTGCGAGTGCGCCAATCGCATGTAATTCGGAGCGCACTGCTCCTTCATTACATGCGATCGGAGGTGCGGATGCGAATTCAGCCATACACTTTGTATGGCTGAATTTGCACTGTATCCGCACCAAACACGCACATGACCCTTTTTTCCAGCCGCATCCGGATCGGATCGCACAGTGGTTCACACTTGTGCAATCCGATCCTGTGCACACTTGTGCAATCTGATCCTGTCAGATCGCACTGCGATATGCGATCAAACTGGGGGTGTTGTTAACATTTCATTGACACCCCCTGCGTATCGCATATGGCAGTGTGAACTGCCAGATGTGCGTTTGCGATGCGGGAACAGGCTGCGAATTCGCAGCCTTCCCGCATCGCACAAGTGTGACCTGGGACTAATGGAAAGATTTCTGTCATTTTTGGTGTTTTTTTAACAAGTAATGGCGGCGATCTGCGATTTGTTTTGCGGGACTGCGACATTGCGGCGAGCAGATCTGACCCTTGATTGACATTTTTGACACTTTTGGGGGTACCAGTGACATTACTACAGTAATCAGTGCTAAACATATGCACTGTTACTGTAAAAATGACACTGGCAGGGAAGGGGTTAATTTTTATTGGTGATCAAGGGGTTAATGTATGCCTGGTGCTTACTGACGTGTGTGGGGGGAGGTGACTGAGTGACACAGGGACAGATCGCAGGTTCAGGTATGCCGAACCCTGCAATCTGACCCTGTCTGTCACTTAGGAGATTCGCCCACTTGTGTTTACACAAGCGGGCGGATCTCCACACTCGATTCCCTGACGATCGGGGAAGAGCGGCAGTGATCACCGCCGCTCCTCCCCTGGCCCGACTCCCGCTGCAACTGAATACAGCGGAAACGAGCCTCCGGCGGCGCACGCGCGCCGCCCCCAAGGGGAGGAGTCCAGCGACGTAGGTCTACGTCGCTGGACGGGAACGAGCCACTTTGCCACAGTACAGTCAACGTGACTGGTCGGCAAGTGGTTAAATTAAAACTGTATTAAAAGGACACTTAGCACTTTCATTAGTTCTATTATTTAGCTTTGTTGCTCCAATGTACTGCATAGCTCCCAACTGTCCCTGATTTCGAGGGACTGTCCCTAATTGGGAAGAAAGTTCCTCTGTTTCTCTTTCCTCTTTATTTGTCCCTCATTTTGGTCTGATCTATATCGTTGTATATAAAATTTACTTTTTATCTTTCAAAAAGTGTTTCCCAGTCCTAAACCTTTCATCCAGTTTCTAAATGGTTGCATTTGTAAATGTCAAAATCCAATATAAAGGAATAGTAATGTCAAATACCGTGTGACTGGGAGTACCTTGCGACTGGGAGAAACCGTGTGGCTGGGAGTACCTTGCGTCTGGGAGTACCTTGCGTCTGGGAGTACCTTAGCGACTTGGTGTACCTTGCGACTGGGAGTAACCGTGTGACTGGGAGTACCTTAGCGACTGGGTGTACCTTATGACTGGGAGTAACCTTGTAACTTGGAGTACCTTTGTGACTGAGAGTAGCTTGTGACTGGGAGTACCTTAGCGACTGGGTGTACCTTGCGACTGGAAGTAACCCTGTGACTGGGTGTACCATGCGACTGGGTGTACCTTGCAAGTGGGAGTACCTTGCGACTGGGAGTACCTTGCGACTGAGTGCCTTGCAACTGGGAGTAACCGTGTGACTAGGAGTACCTTGTGACTGGGAGTAACCTTAGTGACTGGGAGTAAACTTAGCGGCTGGGAGTATCCTTAGCGACTGGGAGTAACCTTAGCGACAAGAAGCAACCTTAGCGACTGGGAGTAACCTTAGCGACCGGGAATACCTTGTGACATTAGGACTGGGAGTACCTTAGCGACTGGGAGTACCTTAGCAACTGGTGAGCACCTTAGCGACCGAGAGTAACCCTAGCGACCGGGAGTAACCCTAGCAACCAGGAGAAACCCTAGTGACCAGGAGGACCTAGCGACTGGGAATGCCTTGTTACATTGTGACTGGGAGAACCTTAGCTACTGATGAGTACCTTAGCAAATGGTGATTACCCCAGTGACCAGGAGTACCTTAGCGATCCGGAGTACCTTAGTGACCGGGAGTACCCTAGGTTTAGTACCAGGCGAGATTAAGGTAGTGTAGATAACTAATAGAAGGTCGTTATTCTAATTATCCCCATAGAATAGAGGGTAATAATGTCCGACAGGATGGTGGATGCCACTCAGTGCACTTCTTGCTGCATGTATGCGTTCCTTGATGAACCAATTGAGGGCAAATACTGCTGTGCAAGATGTGAGCAGCTTGTTTCTCTGGAAGCTCAGATCCTGGATCTAGAAAACAAGGTGGTAACACTGCGTAGTATCAACAACCCAGAAAGGAGCTTAGACATTACCCAGCAGGTGCTGGCAGGGACCAGCTTAGAGGAGGTTGGAGACGCAGGCACCGGAGGTAGGCAGTTGGGTGACAGTTAAAAGGAGTGGAAGAGGGAAGGGCGCTAGGGAGGCCAGCCCTGAGTTGGTACACCCCAACAAATATGCCAAGTTGCATTATGATGGGGATATCAGCTCAGGGGTGGCAGTGCTGGAGCAAGGGCCCTCCCCCAGATGCCAGGGGAGCAGAGGCTTTAGGAAGGAGGGGGGCCGAGACTCAGGAAAGGTTAGACAGGTAGTGGTAGTAGGGGACTCAATTATCAAGAGGACAGAGAGGGCAATCTGTCAAAACTATTGTGGTAGCCGAACAATATGTTGTTTACCGGGCGCTTGAGTTCGGCACATCATGGATCGGGTGGACAGATTATTGGGCGGGGCTGGGGAGGACCCAGCGGTCATGGTGCATGTAGGCACCAATGACCAAGTGAGAGGTAGGTGAAGGATCCTAAAAAATGATTTCAGGGACTTAGGGAATAGATTGAGGAATAGGACCTCCAAGGTGGTTTTCTCTGACATACTGTCTGTACCTCAAGTCACACCAGAGAGACAGAAGAAGCTTAGGGAACTGAACAAGTGGCTGAGGAACTGGTGTAGGAAGGAGGGGTTCGGGTTCCTGGAGAACTGGGCTGACTTCTAAGTCAGCTACTGGCTCTTTAGTAAGGAAAGGCTGCACCTTAATTGGGATGGTACAGCTCTATTTGAGAGAAAGATGGCCACAAAGTTGGAGGGGCTTTTAAACTAGGTGTTGGGGGGATTGCTCAGAGGTAGAGTCAGTTAGTAGGGAGCAAAGGACAGAAGGTATTATTAGGGACAGCAGCGACAGTAGAACCGTAATGACAACCACTGTGGGGGTCTGTGCAGATAAACCTAAGACCAAACAGGAATAAACTTAAGTACAATTCACTATCCACTTCTACAAAACCAATATATGTATACGCAAATGCCAGGAGCCTAGCTAATAAAATGGATGAGTTGGAACTGTTGGTACATGAGGAAGACATAGTACTTGTGGGAATAACAGAAACTTGATTCGACCCCTCCCTCACATGACTGGCTGGCCAATATCCAAGGGTATTCTGTGTATCGGAATGACAGGGAAGGGAAAAGAGGGGGAGGGGTATGTCTCTATGTCAAAAATAATGTAAGGGTGGTAGAGAGGAGAGACATTATGAAAGGGATGAGTACGGAGGTAAAATCCACATGGGTAGAACTCCATATGGAAGAATTAAAGGGTAAAGTAATAGTGGGGGAGGAGGTAGAGCTGGAATTTCTATTACTGTTGGGTAACGTGGCAAAGCTGGGGCCAATCATCATATTGGGGGACTTCAAATATCCCAACATTGACTGGAAATAGGGGACTGCACACTCACTAAAGGCCCGTCTTTTCATGAATTTCTTACAGGACAACTATATATCTCAGTTGGTGGATTCTCCTACTAGAAAGAATGCAGTGCTAGATCTATTAATTACTAATGACCCAGATCTAATCTCAGATGTAGGAGTCCAGGACAATTTGGGTTCTAGCGATCACAGGATGATCATATTTAGCATAAATCACCGGGGTGGCTAAACTGTAAGGTAGAAAAACTTTTTATATAGTTACATAGTTACATATATAGTAGGTGAGGTTGAATAAAGACGATAGTCCATCCAGTTCAACCTGTGTAGGTGTGTGTGGCCGTATTAATTACTCATACCCCTGAATGTTTCGATCCTTGAGATGTACGTCCAAGAGTCTTTTAAAAGTAGCCATACTCCCCGTAGTTACTACCATTTGCGGCAGAGAATTCCACAGTCTTGTAGCCCTTACAGTAAAGAACCCCCTGCGTAGCCTGAGGTTAAATCTCTTTTCCTCTAAAGGCATTGTATGACCTCGTTTCCTCATGCATTCCTTGCGACTGAATAGTTTTTTTTCTATGCTCTGATCACCGTTGAGGTATTTGTAAATTGCTATCATATCCCCTCTCACGCGTCTTCTCCAGAGAGTAAATCTAGTGCTTCTAAATGCTCTTCCTAATTAAGGTCCTCTAATCCCCTAATACGTTTTGTTGCCCTTCTCTGTACTCTCTCAAGCTCCAATACATCCCTTCTGAGGACTGGCGACCAGAACTGGATAGAATACTCCGGATGTGGTCGGACCAGAGTTTTATAAAGAGGTAGGATTATAGTTTTATCTCTGGAATACATCCCCTTCCTTATGCATGCCAAAATTCTGCCGGATTTGGCAGCTGCAGCTTGATATTGCATGCTATTACCAAGTCCATCTTCCACTAAGACCCCCAGATCTTTCTCCATTTTTGATACCCCCAGAGGTTCCCCTCCTAGCTTGTATATTGCTTTTTATGTTATTGGTCCCTAAGTGCAATATCTTGCACTTATCCATATTAAACCTCATTTGCCATGTAGTTGCCCATTCTGTTATTTTGTTCAGGTCATTCTGTAAGATTTTTCTCATGATGTGAAGTTATTGCCCTGCTCAATTTTGTGTCATCAGCAAAAACTGAGATTGAGCTAATGATCCCGTCCATGGTTTGGGCCTGCTTTTCTTCAGCAGGGACAGAGAAGATGGTTAAAATTGATGGGAAGATGGATGGAGCCAAATACAGGACCATTCTGGAAGAAAACCTGATTGAGTCTGCAAAAGACCTGAGACTGGGACGGAGATTTGTCTTCCAACAAGACAATGATCCAAAGCAAAATCTACAATGGAATGGTTCACAAATAAACATATCCAGGTGTTAGAATGGCCAAGTCAAAGTCCAGACCTGAATCCTATCGAGAATCTGTGGAAAGAACTGAAAACCGCTGTTCACTAACGCTCTCCATCCAACCTCACTGAGCTTGAGCTGTTTTGCAAGGAGGAATGGGCAAAAATTTCAGTCTCTCGATGTGCAAAACTGATAGAGACATACCACAAGCGACTTACAGCTGTAATCGCAGCAAAAGGTGGCGCTACAAAATATTAACTTAAGGGGCCTGAATAATTTTGCACGCCCAATTTTTCAGTCCTTGACTTGTAAGGTAAAAAAAAATGGCCTTTAAGAGATATAAATCGGAGGGGACATTATCAGCGTTCCAGCAATAAATGGAAGCGAATAAAAAATGTAAATACGAAATCAAGAAGGCTAAAATCGACTTTGAGAGACAAATAGCAGAGGAAAGTAAAAGGAGCCCTAAGAAATTCTTTAAATATATCAATATAGCAAAAAAACGAGGTCAGAGCATGTTGCACACATAATTAACGATGATGGAAGGATGGTTACAGTGGACACAGAGAAGGCAACTGTGCTAAATACTTTCTTCTACTCAGTCTTTACACAGGAAAAGGAGGGGTATACTGACTATGCCTGTATGGTTAGCAGTACTTCACATGACATGCTGCTATGGCTAACACAGGGTGAAATCATGGGAAGGCTGGATAACATTAAAACAAATAAATCATCAGGAATGGATGGCGCGCATCTGAGAGTACTCAAAGAATATCCCAGGAAATTATACACCGGTCAGCCTGACGTCAATAGTATGTAAACTACTGGAAGGGATTATAAGGGACTATATCCAAGAATTTGCTAAAATCAACAACATCATCAGCAGCAGTAATCAGCACGGGTTTACAAAAGGACATTCTTGTCAAACCAATCTGTTAACATTCTACGAGGAGGTGAGCTGTGAGCTAGATAGGGGGAGATCTATGGATTTGGTGTATCTGGATTTTGCTAAGGCATTTGATACAGTTCCCCACAAACGCTTAATTTACAAACTAAGGACTGAAGGCATACACCATAAGGTTTGCTTTTGGATAGAAAACTGGTTAAAGGGGCATGTCCAAAGGGTGGTAATAAATAACGTGTACTTAGACTGGTCTGGGGTGGTAAGTGGGGTCCCCCAAAGCTCAGTCCTGGGACACTTTTTGTTCAATTTATTCTTAAATAGCATTGAGGACGGGATCATTAGCTCAATCACAGTTTTTGTTGATGACACAAATATAAGCAGGGCAATAAGTTCACATCATGATGTAGAAATCTTACAGAATGACCTGAACAAAATAACAGAGTGGGCAAGGACATGGCAAATGAGGTTTAATGTGGAGGAGTGTAAGGTATTGCACTTGGGGACTAAAAACATAAAAACGCAAAATACGCTTTGGGGAAGAACCTCTGGGGGAATCAAAAATGGAGAAAGATCTGGGAGTCTTAGTAGAAGATAGACTAAGCAATAGCATGCAATGTCAAGCTGCAGCTGCCAAAGCCGGCAGAATATCGACATGCATAAGGAAGGGGATATATTCCAGAGATAAAACTATAATCCTACCACTTTATAAAACTCTGGTCCGACCACATGTGGAGTACTCTGTCCAGTTCTGGTCGCCATACCTCACAAAGGATGTGTTGGAACTGGAGAGAGTCCAGAGAAGGGCATTTAACCACTTGCCGACTGCCGCACGACTATATACTGCGGCAGTCAACCTCTCCTGGGCAAAGAGGCGTACCGGTACGTCACTCGCCCATGAGCCTCTAGGGGGCGAGCGCGCACCGCCGGAGGCGCACTCCCACCCCCCGCTCGTTCTCTGACATCCCCGCACGTGTGACCAGCGGCTCTGATGTCCGCCGGCCACTCGCGATCTCCCGCAGGAGAGGGAGACAGGCAGACGGCTGATGTAATCACAGCCGTCTGTCATTCTCCCTTAGATCTTGACAGAGGCTATGCGATCCTGCTATGTAGGATCGTATGTCTTTGTTACTTTGTTATGATCTAACAAGCCAAGCCCCTTGACAGTTAGAATCACGCCCCTAGGGACACACTTAACCCCTTGATCACCAATAAAGTTAACCCCTTCCCTGCCAGTGTCATTTTTAAGGTAACAATGCATATGTATATAAAAATATGTATAGCACTGATTACTGTAGTAATGTCACTGGTACCCCCAAAAGTGTCAAAAATGTCAGTCAAGGGTCCGATCTGTCCGCCGCAATGTCACAGTCCCGCAAAAAAAATCGCAGATCGCCGCCATTACTAGTTTAAAAAAAAAACAATAAAAATGACATAAATCTTTCCCTTTGTTAGTAAACGCAATAACTTTTGCGCAAACCAATCAAAATACACTTATTGCGATTTTTTTACCAAAAATATGTAGCAGGAAATAAATTGGCCTAAAATGTTAAAAAAAATTAGATTTTTACATTTTTTTTGAGAATTTCATATTAAAAAAATGTGAAAAATATTGTTATTTTTTCAAAATTGTGGCTCTTTTTTTGTTTATAGCGCAAAAAGTAAAGATCACACAGGTGATCAAATACCACCAAAAGAAAGCTCTGTTTGGGAAAAAAGGACGTCAATTTCATTTGGGTACAGCGTCGCACGAACGCGCAATTGTCTGTTAAAGTCACGCAGTCCCGAATTGCAAAATAGGGCCTGGTCTTTGAACAGCCAAATTAAACTAGTGGTTAAACTAATTAGGGGGTTGGAAGACCTTAATTATGAAGAGCGCTTACAAGCGCTTGATTTATTCTCCCTGGAGAAGAGACGCCTGAGAGGCGACATGATAGCAATTTACAAATACCTCAATGGTGATCTCAGCATAGAAAAAAAACTATTCAGTCGCAAGGAATGTAAGAGGACACAAGGCCATACAATGCGATTAGAGGAGAATCGATTTAACCTCAGGCTATGCAGGGCATATTTTACAGTAAGGGCAATAGGATTGTGGAACTCTCTACCACAAATGGTGGTAACTGCTGGGAGTATTAACCGGTTGCCGACTATTTACTGCGGCGGTCAGCCCCGGCCAGGCAAAGTGACGTAGATCTACGTCGCTTGCCTGTCACTTCCTTGTGAGCCAATAGCGTGCGGGCGCGCGCCCGTGGAGGCGCACGCCCGCCGCGGCTCGTTCACAGGGAAGTCAGTGCGTGTGACCGGCGGACCTGATGTCTGCCGGTCACTCACCGTTCGTCGGTGCAGAGGGAGAAAGTCAGGCGGCTGATGTAAACGAGCCGCCTGTCATTCTCCCCTGTGCAGAAACAGTGATCATACGGTTCTACTATGTAGGACCATTGATCACTGTTCCTACACTAGTAGCCACAGCCAATCACAGTAAAAAGCACGCCCCTAGGGACACACTTAACCCCTCCCTCCCCAATAAAGTTAACCCCTTCCCTGCCAGTGTCATTTTGCAGTAACAGTGCATATGTATAGCACTGATTACTGCAGTAATGTCACTGGTAACCCCAAAAGTGTCAAAAATGTCAGTCAAGGGTCCGATCTGTCCGCCGCAATGTCGCAGTACTGCAAAATAAATCGCAGATCGCCGCCATTACGCGTTACCAAAAAAAACACCAAAAATGCCCGAAATCTTTCCCTTAGTTAGTAAACGCAATAACTTTTGCGCAAACCAATCAAAATACGCTTTTTGCAATTTTTTTTACCAAACATATGTAGCAGAAAACAAATTGGCCAAAAATGTTAAAAATTTTGATTTTTACATTTTTTGGGGGGGAATTTCATATAAAAAAATGTGAAAAATATTGTTATTTTTGCAAAATTTACGCTCTTTTTTTGTTTATAGCGCAAAAAGTAAAAATCGCACAGGTGATCAAATACCACCAAAAGAAAGCTCTGTTTATGGGAAAAAAAGGACGTCAAATTCATTTAGGTACAGCGTCGCACAACCGCGCAATTGTCCGTTAAATTCACACAGTAAAAAATCGCAAAAAAAAACCCTGGTCAGGAAGGGGTAAAATCCTCCGGGGCTTAAGTGGTTCATTTTAAAAAACTCTTGGACATGTCTCTAAATGAAAACATTCAGGGGTATGGGAAATTAATACGTCCACACACACCTACACAGTTTGAACTGGATGGGCTACTGTCTTTATTCAACCTCAACTTCTATGTAACTATGTAAATAAATAAAAAAGCACTTGTGGGTTTAACTAATAATATTTTTTTGTATAACTCTCCTTTAAGGGGGCGTGACAGGGGGTGTGTCCTATGCCCACATACAGTGCCTTGCGAAAGCATTCGGCCCCCTAGAACTTTGCGACCTTTTGCCACATTTCAGGCTTCAAACATAAAGATATAAAACTGTAATTTTTTGTGAAGAATCAACAAGTGGGACACAATCATGAAGTGGAACGAAATTTATTGGATATTTCAAACTTTGTTAACAAATAAAAAACTGAAAAATTGGGCGTCCAAAATTATTCAGCCCGTTTACTTTCAGTGTAGCAAACCACTGCAAATCTATGAAGACCTGGCTGGGACCAATCCTGTTTAATTTATTCATAAATGATCTAGAGGAGGGGATATCTAGTACAATCTCAGTATTTGCAGATGATACTAAATTAGGCATGCCAATATCTATGCAGGATGTGGAAACCTTGCAAGCAGACCTGAACAAAATAACGGGGTGGGCAACTACATGGCAGATGAGATTTAATGTTGAAAAATGTAAAGTAATGCACTTGGGGGCCAGAAACCAGAAAGCAAGCTACTCACTAGGGGGAGAACCTCTGGGTGAGTCTAGGATGGAAAGGGACCTGGGGGTACTGGTAGACAACAGGCTTGGCAGTGGCATGCAATGCCAAGCCGCCGCAAGCAAAGCCAACAGAATACTGGGTTGTATAAAAAAAGGGATTCACTCCAGAAATAAAGAGATTATTCTTCCACTCTACAAGACTCTGGTCCGGCCACATCTGGAGTATGCTGTCCAGTTCTGGGCACCGGTCCTCAGGAAGGATGTGCTGGAACTGGAGAAAGTCCAGAGAAGGGCAACAAAAATAATTAGGGGAATGGAGGACATCAGCTATGAGGAAAGACTACAAGCACTGAACCTATTCTCTCTGGAGAAGAGACGATTGAGGGGGGATATGATATCAATGTACAAATACTGTACTGGCGACCCTAGCATAAGGAACAAACTATTCAGAGAGAGGAGATACAATAAGACACGTGGCCACTCACTAAAACTTGAGGAAAGGCGGTTTAACCTTAAAGTGCGTAAGGGGTTCTTCACTGTAAGAGCGGTAAGGATGTGGAATTCTCTTCCACAAGCAGTCGTATCAGCAGGGAGCATTGATAGTTTCAAAAAACTATTAGATGGACACCTTAAAGACCACAACATACAGGGGTATACAATGTACGGTTAAAAGCAAACACACATCATAGGTTGAACTGGATGGACTGATGTCTTTTTTCAACCTCACTAACTATGTAACTATGTAACTATGTAACTATGGCTGTCCCTCTAAACTTTCAGCTCATACAAGGAGAAGACTGATCAGAGATGCATCCAAGAGGCCCACGATCACTCTGGATGAACTGCAGAGATCTACAGCTGAGATGGGAGACTCTGTCCATAGGACAACAATCAGTCGTATACTGCACAAATCTCTTTATAGAAGAGTGGCAAGAAGAAAGCCATTTCTTAAAGATATCCATAAAAAGTGTCGTTTAAAGTTTGCCACAAGCCACCTGGGAGACACAACAAACATGTGGAAGAAGGTGCTCTGGTCAGATGAAACCAAAATCGAACTTTTTGGCAACAATGCAAATCATTATGTTTGGCGTAAAAGCAACACAGCTCATCACCCTGAACACACCATCCCCACTGTCAAACATGGTGGTGGCAGCATCATGGTTTGGGCCTGCTTTTCTTCAGCAGGGACAGGGAAGATAGTTAAAATTGATGGGAAGATGGATGGAGCAAAATACAGGACCATTCTGGAAGAAAACCTGACGGAGTCTACAAAAGACCTGAGACTGGGACGGAGCTTTGTCTTCCAACAAGACAATGATCCAAAACATAAAATCTACAATGGAATGGTTCACAAATAAACATATCCAGGTGTTAGAATGGCCATGTCAAAGTCCAGACCTGAATCCAATTGAGAATCTGTGGAAAGAACTGAAAACTGCTGTTTACAAATGCTCTCCATGCAACCTCACTGAGCTCGAGCTGTTTTGCAAGGAGGAATGGGCAAAAATTTCAGTCTCTCGATGTGCAAAACTGATAGAGACATACCTCAAGCGACTTACAGCTGTAATCGCAGCAAAAGGTGGCGCTACAAAGTATTAACTTAAGGGGGCTGAATAATTTTGCACGCCCAATTTTTCATTTTTTTTTTCAAAACAATTTATTAAATTTCTTGGTAAACACAAACAGGTAAATAACAACAGGTTTACAATGACCATATAATAAAATACAGAATATTGCTAGACAAGTAACATGGCCATTAACAAAAGGGAAAAAAAAAGGAAGTCACATCTTAAAAACCAGGCAGTATCGCCAAGGGTTAAGTAATTGTAAGGGTAGCTCTTATGGGAGAGACCTGGCAGGGTCATAGGGTGAGTTGCAATGGATATGTAAGACTCAGGGGAACCTATCCCATGCTCCAGACACCCCCTAGGGGATCATGCTGTGTCCGGGTTACGGGAGGACTCCCTCGAGAGGGGCCAGGTCTTCTTTATGTAGATAGGAGTGGGTAAAAAAAGGAGAAAAAGGGGTGGACCCTCTTTTTAGCGTTAGAGAGAGGTAAATAATGGGGAAGGCGGAATGGTCGAGGGCCTGAGAGCACTGTAGCTTAATATAAGTCAATAGATAAGCGTATCAGGTATTAGTGGCCGGGAGGGGAAAAGAGGATGCAGGTACGAAGTGGAGGGGGGGGAATGGTGGAGGGCAGTTCAAGGAAGAGCATAACATCATTATATTGTGCTGATAGACTTATCAGGACACGGATAAAGAAATACAGAGCCGACAATAGAGGAAAATAAAAAGAAAACAGAGTGTAGTTTTAGATTGATGCTGTGATGGCGACGGAAGGGGTTATGTAGTTCTTATAAACATCAGATTTTGTGAATTCAAGCCAAGGGGCCCAACCCCTGTCACACGATGTTGATAACACCGCCCTCTACAAAGGAATAGCTTTCTCGTATCACCAAAGTAGCCGAGATGGAAGAATTAATCCACCAAGCCGGAGAATCTCCTGATAAATTTTACAAGATTTTTCAGTTTTTTATTTGTTAAAAAAGTTTGAAATATCCAATAAATTTCGTTCCACTTCATGATTGTGTCCCACTTGTTGTTGATTCTTCACAAAACATTACAGTTTTATATCTTTATGTTTGAAGCCTGAAATGTGGCAAAAGGTTGAAATGTTCAAGGGGGCCGAATACTTTCGCAAGGCACTGTACTTTTGCTAATAGGTGTGCCTCGTTCCCATCTCAAAACAGACAATGGAACAAGTGCTATTTTGCTGGACAGGTATTTCTTCACTAAAGTAAAGGTAACACATCAATCATGATGTCAGAGTATGATCTTATCATTCCTTTCTAGTAAACAGATGCAGCATTTTGCTTGCACAATGTAAGTGGCTTGCACAATGTTTTTTGATTAAGAATAGCTTTTTTTTCAGTGAAGTAAGTTCATATACCCTTTAGCCTGGGTTCACACTATTGCGATGCAGGAACCAGCATCGCATCTTACCCGCAGGCAGTTCACACTGCCCTCTGTGAACCGCTTCAGGTGTCAATACAAAGCTAATGACACCTCCAGATCGGTTTGGAGATCGCAGTGCGAACTGTAAATTTCGGACAGGAATCGTATCGCATGAGATGTTAACACCCATGCGATCCGATTCCAGTGCAGGGGAAAAAAAAGGTTCCTGCAGCATTTTTGTGCGAATGCAATGCGAGTTCAGCCAAACATTGCACAGTAATGCGGTGTGAATCATATGCAATGTCTGTGTTTGCAATAGTGTGAACCCAGGCTGACAGAACATAAGACTGAGTTCACATATTGCTGTTTGTTGTTAAATTGACTTTTCTGACAAAATGATTACAGGCAGTGCAAAAAGCAATGTTGCTCAAAATGCAGCAATTCACTGCAGCCAATCAGAGTTTGGGCCTCTGTGGGCAGGATCTGAGCTTGCGCTGATGGGCAAATGCAGCACACTTTTAGGTTCATTCCAGTTGAATTTGAGATCAGTCGCAGACACTTCTTTCAAAGTGTTGACAGTTGCATTTGACATCTTTCTAAGCTGCATCAGACTGCTTTGGCACAGGTCATAGGATTACTGTGGTCTTATTTTTCATGAGAGATACACTGCCTGACCAAAAAAAGTTGCCACCTGGAATTAACTAAGCAACTAACTAAACTAAGCATGCAGTACCTATCCTATTAGATTGTTACTGCATGTGCCCAAAGAATGAGTTCAGCTGACTATGATCAGGTCATTCCATCAATGGATTTTTTCTTCCCAGAAGGCACGGACATATTCCAAGATGACAATGCCAGGATTCATTGGGCTCAAATTGTGAAACAGTGGTTCAGGGAGCATGATACATCATTTTTACATATGGATTGGCCACCACAGAGTCCAGAACTTAACCCCATTTAGAATCTTTGGGATATGCTGGAGAAGGCTTTTGCGCAGTGGCCCGACTCTCCCATCATCAATACAAGATCTTGGTGAAAAATGAATGCAGCACTGGACGGAAAAAAATCTTGTGACATTGCAGAAGCTTATCGAAACAATGCCACAGTGAATGAATGCCGTAATCAAAGCTAGAGGCGGTCCAACGTGCGTGACCCCCCCCTGTCACGCCCTCTTAACTACGTTAGCCCCGGAAGGATTTGCCCCCATTCTGACCAGGCCCTATTTTGTGATTCGGCACTGTGTTACTTTAGTGGACAATCGCGTTGTGCGACACTGTACCAAAACGAAATTTACGTCCTTTTTTTCCCACAAATAGAGCTTTCTTTTGGAAGTATTTAATCACCTGTGCGATTTTGATTTTTAATTTTTTTTTATTTTTTCGCTATAAACAAAAAAAGAGCGGCAATTTTGAAAATAAAACAATATTTTTCACATACTGCTATATAACATTCTCAAAAAAAAAAAGTAAAAAATCTAAATTTTTTAACATTTTAGGCCAATTTGTTTTCTACTACCTATTTTTGGTAAAAAAAAATTAGCATTAAGCGTATTCTGATTGGTTTGCACAAAAGTTATTGCGTTTACTAACTATGGGAAAGATTTATGTAATTTTTATTGGTTTTCTTTTAACTAGTAATGGTGGCGATCTGCGATTTTTTTTTTGCGGGACTGCGACATTGCGGCGGCCAGATCGGACCCTTGACTGACATTTTTGACACTTTTGGGGGTACCAGTGACATTACTACAGTAATCAGTGCTATACATATGCACTGTTACTGTAATAATGACACTGGCAGAGAAGGGGTTAACATTGTGGGTGATCAAGGGGTTAAATGTATGCCTCATGCTTACTGATGTGTGTGTGTGGGGGGGGGGGTTCTGTGACAGGGACAGAGATTGCAGTTTCAGCTATGCTGAATCTGCTGATCTCTTCCGGTCTGTCAGTGAGAAGATCCGCCTGCTTTGTTTACATAAAGGGGCATGGGCAGGGGGGGTGTACTATGCCTTCATACTTTTGCTAATAGGTGTCCCTCTTTCCCATCTCAAAAAGTTGGGAGGTATTCTCTATCTCTAGCATACTGCTAGTACAGGATATTTCAACTCTTGCTGCACCAAAAAGTAGTGTTAAAAATAAAAAAGAAGCCCATGTTAACTGTTGTTTATAAAGCCTGGCTGCATTAAAGTTATAATATTGGATGGTTCAATGAGGCTCTAAAGTGAAATTTCAGTTTTGTAGAGAAAAAAAAAAAAAATAAACATTCTGTTTGGTTGAACAATAGATTGCAAAGTTTTTAGCAAACTTATGTCACCTTCTCTTTTCTGAAGAATTTGATGTTTGCCTCATCATGTCCTTTGTCAAACTGACTGGGGATGTAGGAAGGTCTATCTACGTCATCAGCACCAAAGAAATCTATGTTGTAATTAGATCTTTATTAGCATTCCTTTAGCCATGAAGAGCCTAAAAAAATAACTCACCCAAAATGAAACTTTTACTTGCGGGGGGTCGTTTTAGAAACCCAGGTTCTAGATTGAAATGCATAATTTCTGATGATATTACGGGGTCATTTGGATATATGCGTTGCGGTACTGCTATTTCATGTAGCAATGTGCGTATTGAAGGGCATCGTAATACACTAATATGCATTAATACAGTATCATGTGTAGCAGGTTTTCCAGGCCTGTGGCCTGATGTGGGTCTGCTATTGTTACCGGTTACCTTTCCAGCCCATGTGAGCTGTGGCCCTGGGTGTGAAGGCTGAGACATGGACTACTACGGCATCTTTGTTTTGTTGTTTTATTGTAGATAAAGGGGGTGGGAGAAGGGAATGAGTGGGATACTCCTTTAGGCTTCAACTATATACACTTGGGACTTTGTTCCTGAAAAATGCCTGTTGGCGCTTTCTTGACACCAGCTAACACCCACTATCTCTGAGAACACTCTGTAACTTAAGAAAAGTGCTGAATCCTCAACTTTTAGTCCAGAAGATCCAGGACTGTAAAATTGTAGAACCAACTACACTGTTGAACTGCAACAAGTCACTGAATACTTCCCTCCTGTCTTGCTTTGGCTTGAGGTAGTATGCTGTAGAATCCTGTCAAACTGTACATTCCAACTGGCACACACTGTACAATTCAGGGCCCATTAGTAGGTGCCCCTTTAGCCTTGAACTCTTCGGGGTTCACTGTCTTTGCACCCCCCTCTGTAACTTCAGGATCCTCAACCTAGGTACCCCCTTTCAGCTAGCTGGCACTGGATCCCAGAACCTCTTCCAGAGTGGTCCCCTCTGACTCTGGCAGACCCCCAGGGGCAATCCGCAGTACTCATGACCTGTGTAGACTTTCCTGGGACTGGACCCCTCTCACTCTTCGCAGGTTCTTGGCACACCGGATCCCCTCAGCTCAACTCAGCACTCTCTGGATTCTCAGACGACACCCCGAGACATCCTCTTCCCTCAGACAGGAGGAGAGACAGCCGCACTCTCCATCCTGGGACTCTGCTCCCGCCAAAGACATTGTGTCATGTGCCACCCCCAACTTATACCCGCTCCCAGAATCCTTTGCAGCACAATCTGCCTTCTGGGGTAGTTACAAGCCTGGATGTGTCCCCTGATTGGGTTTCCTCCACTGCCCTATGAGAAGCCTCTCACAAAAGCCAGTGGGGAGACTCCCCCTTCAGCAGGCACACCTGGAAACCATGACACCCTGACTAATAAATCACAGCCCTGCTGTTAGGCAGACATAGCCCACTATACCTTTACCAAGAACCTACCTGTAGGGTGCTACACTCACCCCACACCAAATGAGTCAGATCCCTCTGACTCTGAGGCAGCTGCCTCCTATCAAAACTCTCTCAAAAATCAGGAGTATCCCACAAACCTGGAGAAGGGGGAAAAGGGAAAAATGAATTTACAAATAAATTAGCATGAAAAAATATATCTTTACAATCTGCTGTACATGTATGAGAACATGTACATGTAGGTGCATGAAAACGGATGCACCCCCCACCAAATAAACTCACTTGGTGGGAAACAACAAAGAAAATACATTATAACATCCTGACTAACTCTAAGGTGGTCCCACCTGTATAGAGAAAGGAAGCAAAAGTTAATCAATCTCATCACATCACATACTGTATCTAACTAGCTGAACAGTTGAATGGAAAGACCCTCCTTCAAAAATACAAGGGCAACCTTTCCACTCCCTCCCTGACTGCCTCTTCCAACCAGTGTCTTGACACGCCGGGGTCCTCCTTTAACTTGGAAGGACTTGTTCCCTAACACTAGCTGTCTAGACAGAGTCCTCTTTGTTGAAGTGAAACACACTTCTGCTGTCCCTTTGAGCACTTCAGAGAGGAAGCAGGGCAGGTCATAGTCTCTCACCTACAGTCCTACTGAGTCAGGGAAACATCGCAGGGGTCCAGCAGAGCACCCGCAACCAAAGTTCTTTGACACTCACAAACTTTGTAACTTGTAGCAACATCTTCATCTGTACAGACTGTGGATGAAGTCTCACACAGCCATTTGTAATCCACAGAAGGCCCCGACCCGATGGCCCAAAAGACCTAGCACACAAATAACTTCCCAAAAGCCCCGGACCCAATGGTCCCAAAGGCGTGACATCACAGCACTTGACTTTGCAAAAAGGACCCTGGCCTAATGGCCCAAGGGGTCTGGTTGAACTCCTAATACTTTTCAACATGGATTCAGCATCTCAAAAAGTTTCCTTGGTCAGTTGTGGTAGCCAGCCGGCCTCACAAATTTCTTTCTTGTTCGCTGCTCCTCAACTCCTCCTTACTTTCAAAGAACTCTGACAAACTCAGATGTAATACTCCGGGTGGGGCACTTGGACATACTCCCCTTGTTCATTTCTGACCCGGATGGACCAAAATAAGTTCATCGCACCACCAGTCTCTGAACTTTTCCACTAGGAGCATGACTTTCCTGGGAGCATAAGGGTAGTCGTAGCCATACTCCAATGCCACCTTCTTTTGCATCCACCGCTGCATCCTAGATAACCTGGGAAGGGTTCTCCGGTTACCTCTCCCTGGTGGAGAAAATGGGGTGTGCACTCTTTGGCTCATCTCCTCATAGGCCGTGTTTTGGTCCCTGGCCCTAGCAATGTTCCCCGGTGGGGTGAGATCTGGGACCCTTGTGACATAGGCATCACAGAACCCCAATTTCTGGGCCAGTTCCCCTCTTTCAATAGCCTCCTGAGCCTCCCGGCCTAGGGGGTACAACAACTTTGGGACCTGGGGAGCTGCTTCCAGTCTCTGATCCCCATTCCCACTCGGTCTCCTCCATGAATCCCCAGTCATCCATACCTTCTTCCAAGGAGCCATGTTTCAAGTAGAAGGATGGGGATTCCACTCTGACAGGGCACTTCTCACCCTCACTACTGGCGTTGGAAGAAGACACCTGGGCAACTTCTGTCTGGACAGGCTGGGGAATGCTTATAGGGGTGGATTGCGTTAGGGCCCTGACCGACGGTGCTTCTGGCCAGGTCCCTACTGTTTCGGTAGACATGGATCAGAGTTCTGCAACCAAACTCCCTTTCTGCAGACTGTAAGCCCACCAACTATAGGCAGGGCCTCCATCTGCATCCTCAGCCTGAAGATGCCTCTTCCTGCTCCGCAGAAGAACTTTGACTCGTTCCCTGTCACCTCCTGAGTGAGGCCTGTCTCCCACATAACTGTAAGCTTCTTGGGACGGCCCTCGCTCTTCTCTGCCCTGAGCAGCAAATCACCACATTGCCCACATTGAACCCACGCCTGCACCCTCAGAGTTTCAGTGGCACACTGGGGACATACCACTCCAAGGAACTCCCGACCTCCTCCGGTTCACAACATGAGTTCACAGCCCGGTACCATCCGGATACCAGTATCCCAAACTAACGGGGGATCGGGCTGGAAGATCTGCTCTCGGCTCTGCTCCGCAGGGTTTTCGGTCATGGTGGCAGCCATAGCAGGAACACTCTGCACTCCCCTGGTGAACGACATGCCTCCTTCTGCTACACGTGTCTCCCACACGGCCACTCCCGGAGGAGGGGATATTAATAGGGTCCTCTAGGTCACTCCCGATTGGCCGGATGTTCCCACGGTCTCCACCTATTCGCCAAACTGGGTGGTTACTCCTCCCTCTGGGCAGTCCTGCACGTGGCACGCTTTCCTGCGCTGTACTGTAACTCTTCCTCTGCCATGCTACTGCGCTGAAAACACTTGGGAAGTAGCTGCAAAGCAGAGTATATCACTTGCTAGATATACATCCGCCCACCTCAATTGCACTAGGGTCTCCACTGCGCTTTTCCTGACTAAAGCCAGCTGTCCCTCCTTGCTCGGCAAGAGCAGCATCCTGCTATCGACTGCCTGGTCGATACTCCTCTTCCTTGCAACACACGTGCAATCCTCATCTTCCATACTAGCTCCGGGACTAGCCCCACTGCCTGTCTTGGCATGGCCAACTACGATCTCCACAGTATGCGTGCAGAAACTATACAGAATGAATGTCCCGCTGTCAAATGCACGGTCAACATTCTTCCACATAGCGTGCACCACCACCCAGCCCCTGACCTCCATTTTCACTGTCCTCACTAGGACCTCCAGCGTCCACTTCTCTGTCCTCCCTTGGACCCTTCACGCCATCTTAACTGTCCACACCCGGACTCCTTACTTTTAGGCAGTGGCTGCATTCATGCATCCTGAGACCTTTTCCTCCTGCTCTCCACTTTCTGATAGCAGAATACATCTCATAGTCCATATGAAAAATCTTGGTCACTTTACAGTCTCTTTGAGAGCATTTGCGCTGCCACCAGCATCCCTCCATGTGGGCTTCCAGCCTTAACCCACTCTCCCTGCCTCCCGCAGTTGCAGTCTCACACCCGGCCTGGCGCTTGTATAGCAGTTCCGGACACAAAAATTGATTTTTTGGACTTTTTCTTGTGCCGTTGCCAAGGGCAACTGGCCCGCTAACTAATAGCGAAATCCCGGATGAGCCCCCAAATGTAGCAGGTTTTCCAGGCCTGTGGCCTGATGTGGGTCTGCCATTTTTACCGGTTACCTTTCCAGCCCATGTGAGCTGTGGCCCTGGGTGTGAAGATTGAGACATGAACCACTCCGGCATCTTTGTTTTGTTGCTTTATTGTAGATAAAGGGGATGGGAGAAGGGAATGAGTGGGATACTCCTTTAGGCTTCAACTATATACACTTGGGACTTGATGGCAGCCAATGCCCACTATCTCTGAGAATACTCTGTAACTTAAGAGAAGTGCTGAATCCTCGACTTGTAGTCCAGAAGATCCAGGACTGTGAAATTGTAGAACCAACGACACTGTCATACTGCAACAAGTCACTGAATACTTCCCTCCTGCCTTGCTTTGGCTTAAGATAGTATGCTGTAGAATCCTGTCAAACTGTACATTCCAACTGGCACACACTGTACAATTCAGGTCCCATTAGTAGGTGCCCCCTTTCGCCTTGAACTTTTTGGGGTTCACTGTCTATGCACCCCCCTCTGTAACTTCAGGGTCCTCAACCTAGGTACTCCCTTTACAGCTAGCTGGCACTGGATCCCAGAACCTCTTCCGGAGTGGTCCCCTCTGACTCTGGCAGGCCCCCAGGGGCAATCTGCAGTACTCACGACCTGTGTAGGCTTCCCTGGGACTGGACCCCTCTCACTCTCTGTAGGTTCTGGGCACACCGGATCCCCTCAGCTCAACTCAACACTCTCTGGATTCTCAGGCGACACCCTGAGACATCCTCTTCCCTCAGACAGGAGGAGAGACAGCCGCACTCTCCATCCTGGAATTCTGCTCCCGCCAAAGACATTGTGTTATGTGCCACCCCCAAACTTATACCCGCTCCCAGAATCCTTTGCAGCACAATCTTCCTTCTGGTGTAGTTACAAGCCTGGATGTGTCCCCTGATTGGGTTTCCTCCACCGCCCTATGAGAAGCCTCTCACAGGAGCCAGCGGGGAGACTCCTCCTTCAGCAGGCACACCTGGAAACCATGACACCCTGACTAATAAATCACAGCCCTGCTGTTAAGCAGACAAGGCCCAATATAGCTTTACCTAGCACCTACCTGTAGGGTGCTACACTTGAAAAGCAGACATGCTGATGCGAACTGCAGCACACATTACTTGTATTCTGCTGTCATTACCGTGCGCTGTAATGCGCATAATAACTTGTGCACTAACGCCATGGACTACAAAAGTATGAACCAAGCCTAAAGCCCAACTCCAAGCAAAGCATTTTTTCAGTTTTGGGATAAAATAGGAAAGGATCAATACATCTGTCATTTTTTTGAGGTTGCCTGTTTCCCTGTTTGGGAGATCTGTTCCTACTTCCTGTTTATCTGAGAGATGTGAGACAGTACAGGAAATGAGAAGACATCTCTCCAGACAGCAAACAAATATATATTTTAGTAGATTGGGGAAGAGCTAAAACATCTATCAGGTTTAATTTACTGTCTGTGTCCCGATATGGAATATTTCCTTTTTCTCCTTTTCCCAATGGTGACAATTAGAGATGAGCTTTGGTGTCTTCTGAACTCATCTCTACTCAAACTCTGAGCTAAGCTCTTTTTTTACTCCAATGGAGGCTGGGTCATTCCTGCTTACAGCCCACATAAACAAAGAGGCAGGCTGCGGGGCCGGAACGACCAGACCCATGACTTACTGGAGTGAAAAAAAAAGGTATACGAGTTCAGGTAGAGATGAGTTCAGAGGACGCTGGAGCTCATCTTTAATGACATCCAAAACAGGAAGGTAGAGCAAATAACCTGAAGACACAGATAGCAATGAAAACCTGACAGAAATTCAGATCCTTCCTATCTGTATTCCTCTACGCTATTTTAAATGCTCTGGCTATCCACTATTTAAGCCAAGTGAAGTTTTAGGCAAAGCTGCATATGCAGGACCAAGAAAAGTTCATAAGGAATACTATAGCAGATAATAAGGAAAGGCCAAGGCCTTGTTCTTGCAATTTCCCAGGTCAGGTCCCCGAGCTTACTCTGCACCACAGTAGGCTCCAATACGAAGACCGAATCATGAAGCGAGGGACATGAAGTTCCCCTGTTCCTTCACCAACAGGGCTGCCATCCTATGCTACAGTCACCTGCTTCCTTGTAAGTAGACATGTGCAATTTGTTTAGTTACAAATTTGTTTTCGGACGAAATTCAGCATATTTGCTAATTCGGGAGCATCCGAATGAACAAAAGACTCTTTTGACGAATGCATACAAAAACAAATTGTCAGAAAGAATGAAAATCTGAAAATACGAAAAAATGAAAATCCAAAAGAACGGAAACCTGAAAGAGCAAAAAACGATTTAAGCTACGAGTTTAACAATTCTTTTACATTCAGATCATTTTGTTTTGTGTATTTTCATTCTTTCTGACTATTCGTTATCATTATCACTGAATATAAAGAAATAAATGATGAATGCATTCGTATTTCTTTTGTATATATTCAGATTAATTAGATTTTTGGATGGGCAGTCTTAGTGTGTTATCTCTGGCCAGTGATCTTGTCCCTTATTCCTTTTGTAGCAGCAAACAATTGTTGGAAACCAGAAATGGAATTCGGATGCAAGCTTCAGGAAAACAAACCTTTTTTATTCACTAGCAAAAATGACTTAGCCTAGCTAATGCCCTTTTGCCAAGTGACTAAATAAGTGTGTACATCACATATATAAAACAACAGTTACATCACTGATACATATTTCCCTAACTAGCTTGGCAAGCAATACATATCTTTCTCATACAGATGTTTCCTGTAACATTTATCTATGGCAATTACCATTGCTGGCTTCACGTTTAGGTGGGTCTAAAATGTGCAGCTTGTCTGTCCTGGTCTCTGTAGTATCACAGGGATTGTCAGAACCTACCATTTTGTTTTGCTAATTTATCCACCTTTTTAGAAGGCTTTCCAGGTGATGCCAAACTTTGTGTGTTTTTCTGTGTCAGACTGCATTCCATCCTGAGTCCAGACAGGGTGTGGTGGGCTGGTGGCACTGTTTTATTGGATTTGTGAGTCTCTTGTGACAGATTCGAATAAACGTATAAAACAAAAGTATCCAAACGAACAAAGATTACGAGCGATTAAGAATACAACCACCAATGTCCGAATGAAAAAGGGGTCCAAGCCCGAAGTAACGAATGCTGTACCTAAGCTAAAGGAACGTAATGAATACGAATGTATCAGAAGTTATGAATTACCCGAGGTAATGAATACTGCATCTAAATGATTGGAATGGAATGAATATGAATGCATCCGAAGTTAGGAATTATCCAAAGTAATGAATGCTGCCTCCAAAATAATGGAATGGAACAAGTGTGAATGCATCCAAAGTTACGAATGATCCAAAGTAAGGAATGCCAATCATAACAAAAGATCCGATAAACGGAAAAAAAAAAAGATGAATGAAACTAAACTAATTTTTTTTAATAATGCACATGTCTACTTGTAAGAGTGTCTCAACCCAGAAGGCTAAATGCATGATTCACCATATGTACCTAACCAGAAGGGTTAACTGATTTGCAACAGGGCAAGGCTGCTTAACCTGGAGGGTTGAATGGCTTTGACTCCCAAGGAAAATGTTCTTATGATACTTCATAGTTACACGTGTTTTTTACTTAAACATTTCTTCCCAGTAATAGACAACTTCTTTACCTAAATTCATACCTCTTTACTTGCAGAATGGAAATGTTAACATAGCACATCACATCATTCTTCAATACATCTTCTTTTACATGTACAATTGATTGGCATACAATTGGCTGTACAATATTGCTGAGGTAGAGAGGCTATGCTGTTGAAGCAATATACTGTGCCTAGTGGTTTACATAGAGTAGGTGCATAGAGAATTTATTGTGGCACATACCTGAGTAGGAAATGTACAAAGCAACAAGAGTGCATGACATGTGGAGTCCCTGAAGATGGGCCAGATGGAGGGAGGGTGGCAAAAGTGGGTAGGATCTACATCACAGGACTCCTTACCCGAGATCAGTCCCCTACAGATAAATACCAATCAGTCAAACTTTATGACCACCCACCTAATATTGAGTAGTTCCCATTTTTGCGGTCAAAACAGCCTGGACCCGTCAAGCATGGACTCCACTAGACCTCTGAAGGTATGCTGTGGTATCTGGCTAAAAGCTTTCAGTAGCAGATAATTTAGGTTCTGTAAGTTGCCAGGTAGGACCACCATAGATCTGATATTTTCAGGACATCCCACTGACTGTGAGAATAAGACACCATTAACTACACCATCCAAATTTCTTCCAGTAAAAAAAAAAAAAAATTGTCAGAATAGTGAGTTAAAGAGGGATGTAAACCTAGATATGAAGAAATGCATCCTCCCCCTGAACCATTACAAATAATATATGTTGGGCTGGTGGACCAGAGGGAAGCTACTTCCCCATGTAGACCTCAATAAAACCAGGGCCTGCAGTCCGTGACAGCTGCTGGGTATTATTAAAATCTCTGATCTCTGGTTGGACCTGCTATTGGAGGTGAGCATGGACGTCTTTCTAACTTATCTCTATTCGAACATCAAAATGTACCTTTTTTTACTTCAATCAGCTAATGGCATTTACTAAATATTGGCATATGTTCATGTAAAGGCACTTAAATCACCAGCATTGTGCCCCTTTGCTCATCTCTACCTGCTATTTTCCAGCCTTAACTAGCGGCTCTGAGATGTTATATGACCAAAGAAAGCTAAAGAGGAAAATAATGAAAAAGCAAAACTGAAATTACTATAATTTAAAGAATTAGGCCATAATAAAAACAGATCGCAAGTTCAGGAAGCCAATTGTGGGGGAATTGTAAAGCTCTACATGGAGTGAATTGCAGCTGGTTCCTGATGATCCAGGCCAAAATTTGAGGAGTGCTCAATTGGGCCCCTTCCACGCAACATCCTTCAATCTGGGCAGAAAATTGTTGACCAAAGAGCAACTACATCCAATCAGAGGCAGCCACTCTTCTGACATAATACAAGAGGCGGCAGCAGACATTTATTCATCTATGATGTTTAGCATGGGTGGGGGAAGCAATAGCTAAGCCATGGGGCCGAGTGAGAAAAATCGTATATAATTTGGTCATCTTAAAACCACCACATATTTAACAGACAAAACATTAAAGAGAGCAGGAATGTAACCAGAATCACAACAGGATTCCAAAAACAAACACCAGAAGCTTTTGTTTTTGTTTAATATATGTTTTTATTAGAAAAGTGTGGCATTTGTACAATCTCATAGACATCAGACTGCAGCAACAGCCATATAAAGATTAGCAATAATATTCTCCTTAAAGAATGGTAGGCCAGATGACGTTAGAGTGGAATACAATGATCAAAAGATACAATAAGTATTAGAAATTATTACAGGATCAAGAGTCATTTCATGAGGGGGGGAACCTTTGCTGAGGAGTAGGGTAATGGGTCGCATAAAGCCACCATTCCTGATTTTAAAATAAAGATAGAGGGGATCTGGAGAAGAGACGGAATAGAAACAGAAAAAGAGGGGTACAGAAAAGAAGAAAAGGGAGAGGAAAAAAGAGGAGGGAGTAAAGCATCCAATTAAAGTTTCCAACCAGCTGTTCTGTCGGTAATGCAGGCCTAGTTTCTAAGGAAAGGCAAGATCTCAGGAGAATCATTAAAATCTATCCACAAAACCACAAGTTGCAAAATTTGCTGAAATTATCATTGGCGATAGCCAATCTTCCATTTGCATAATGGAGTTCAATTCATTAACCCAGTCTCGAATAGTAGGTGTCGTGGAGGATTTCCAGTTTCTAGGGATTACAGCACAACCCGCCATAAGCAGGAATCAGAACAGACTCTTCTTAATAGTTCTAATCGTACCAGGTATCATGGCAAGGAGGGCCACCTCCAGAGTCTCCGACCACAGCCTGCCTATTATAGGTTGGCTATTTTTGAGCACCATATGTACCACCTGGCTCTCCACATCACCAGCACTGGTCCAGGATTATATATGTATGGGTATGATTCTCGCGCCGTCCTGAGAGATATAAAGGTGTGGATGCCCTCAATGCCGCTTGTACTTATTACTAGAGTTGAGCGGACACCTGGATGTCCGTGTTCGGTGGGTTCGGCCGAACTTTAAAAAAAAGTCCGGGTCCGTGTCCCGGACTTTTGCCGAACTTTTCCCGGACACCGAACCCCATTGAAGTCAATGGGGACCCGAACTTTCAGGCACTAAAATGGCTCTAAAACACCAATGGAAAGGGCTAGACTGCTGCAAATGGCAGCAAAACGTAGTTAAGAGCATGGCAAGTGCTCTGCAAACAAATGTGGATAGGGAAATAACTTAAAACAACAAAAAAAAACAGAAAAAAAAAACAATGTTCTTCATCTCTGAAGGACGAGGCCCATATGGAGTAGGAGGGAGGTTGAGGTGGTGGTGGATGTGGCAGTCTCATAGGCATGCGCACAGGGTGTGTCGGATGTGCCTGGGCACACCCTAATCACCTAGGGCACATAGCATTATCGCTCTGTTTGCCAGTGAGGAGATGGGAAAGATCTCCCTCGGACCTGCTCTGCTCTATTTCACTTTGCCAGCAGGGAGAGTAATGTATCGGGGCCATGTACATGTAGGCAAACACATGCATGTGTATTTAAACTTTGGGGTGCACACCCTAATGCAATAGGCTGCGCACACCTATGGGCGGTGTAGGTGGAAGCGGCGGTGGAGGAGGACCAGGGCCGGATTAAGAGCATCGTGGGCTTGGTGCTGAGGATTTTGAAGGGCCTTAAGGGCCGTGCCTTGGCATGCACCCAGAGGAGGAAGGGTGCAGCCATGCATGCCTAATTCAACATGGGATGCTGTCTCTGAAGCCCATAAACACATCCATGCATCTGCAACTGTCCCTCCTTGTCCGGCCTTCGTGCTGTGTGGGGAGGTTCTGAGGGAGCTGCCTGGGGAAGCGAGCATAGAAGCCAGACTTCTGTGTTTACAAGTGACAGAAGAGCGGTAACAGTGAATATGGCCAACCCGGGGCCTATATAAAGGCAGGGGCCTGGAGCTGCAGCTCCAATAGCCCCTACGTTAATCTGGCCCTGAGGAGGACGAGGTAGCCAACACTGCTTCTTTTCACAAATTTTAAATGAGGGTACACCCCAAAAGAGTGAGAAAGAGCAAAAATGGAACAATGGCTGGGTAAGGTCGGTATCCATCGCTATTCTGCACAAGGTACAGAAAAGTCCCGTGGGATCCATGCCTGGTTCATTTTAATGAACGTGAGCTTGTCCACATTGTCTCTGGACAGGCGGCTGCGCTTGTCTGTGATAACGCCCCCAGCCGTGCTAAATACCCGTTCAGATAATACACTGGCTGCAGGGCACGCCAGCACCTCCAAGGCGTAAAGGGCAAGCTCAGGCCATGTGCCCAACTTGGAGACCCAGAAGTTGAAGGGGGCAGACCCCTCATTCAGTACGTCTAGGCGTGTGCACACATACTGCTCCACCATGTTGGTGAAATGCTGCCCCCTGCTAAGACGTTCCATATGAGCTGCTGGTGCTGCTGTTTGTTGTGGTGTGGCGTGCTGACAAAGCTTTTCCACATTTCGGCCATGCTAACCCTGCCTTCTGAGGTGCTGGCGGTGCCCTGGTTGCGTTGGCGAACCCTTCCTTCTCCTCCTCCTCCTCCTCCTCCTCTGCCTTGTGCTTCCACTGTGGCCCCGCTGTCAGGTGGGAATGCCAGCAGCATCGCGTCTACCAGCGTGCGCTTGTACTCGCGCATCTTGCGATCGCGCTCCAGTGAGTGAATTAAGGACGGTACGTTGTCCTTGTAATGGGGATCCAGCAGCGTGGCCACCCAGTATTTAGCACAAGTTAGAATGTGGGCAACTCGGCGGTCGTTGTGGAGACACTGCAGCATGTAATCGCTCATGTGTGCCAGGCTGCCCAGAGGCAACGAAAGGCTGTCCTCTGTGGGAGGTGTATCGTCCGTGTCCTCTGTATCCCCCCAGCCACGCACCAGTGATGGCCATGAGCTGGCCTGGGTGCCACCCTGCTGTGAACATGGTTCCATCTCCTCCTCCAGCTCCTCCTCCTCATCCTCCTCATCCTCCAGAACTGTGCCCCTGCTGGACAATTGTGTCCCTTGCGTTTGAGTGTGCAGGAACCCACCCTCGGAGCCCCTTGCGAATGACTGCCCCTGAAAGCCTTGGAAATGTTACCTCTTCATCCTCCTCCTCCTCCTCCTCCTCATCCTGTGCCACATCCTCTTCCATCATCGCCCGAATTGTTTTTTCAAGGAGGCATAGAAGTGGGATAGTTAAGCTGAGAACGGCGTCATTGGCACTGGCCATGTTGGTGGAGTACTCAAAACAGCGCAACAAGGCACACAGGTCTCCCATGGAGGCCCAGTTATTGGTGGTGAAGTGGTGCTGTTCCGCAGAGCGACTCACGCGTGCGTGCTGCAGCTGAAACTCCACTATGGCCTGCTGCTGCTCGCACAGTCTTTGCAGCATGTGCAAGGTGGAGTTCCACCTTGTGGGCACGTCACATATGAGGCGGTGAGCGGGAAGGCCGAAGTTACGCTGCAGCGCTGACAGGCGAGCAGAAGCAGGGTGAGAACGCCGAAAGTGCGCACAGACGGCCCGCACTTTCTGCAGCAGCTCTGACATATCGGGGTAGTTTTTAAGGAACCTCTGCACCACCAAATTCAGCACATGCGCCAGGCAAGAGATGTGCGTCAAACCGGCTAGGCCCAGAGCTGCTATGAGATTTCGCCCATTATCGCACACCACCAGGCCGGGCTTGAGGCTCGCTGGCAGCAACCACTCATTTGTCTGCTGTTCCATGCTCCTCCACAACTCCTGCACGGTGTGTGGTTTGTCCCCCAAACAGGCAAGTTTTAAAACTGCCTGCTGTCGTTTACCCCTGGCCGTGCTGAAGTTGGTGGTGAAGGTGTTACGCTGTCCGGATGAGGAGGTGGTAGAGGATGAGGAAGCGGAGTAGGAGGAGTTAGGAACAGGAGGCAAACTGAAGCGCCCTGCAATCCTCGGTGGTGGAAGGACATGCGCCAAATTGCTATCCGCCTCAGGCCCATCCGCCACTGCATTTACCCAGTGTGCCGTTAGGGAGATATAACGCCCCTGATCGTGCTTACTGGTCCACGTATCGGTAGTTAGGTGGACCTTGGCACAGATGGCGTTGCGCAGTGCACACCTGATTTTTTCCCCCACTTGGTTGTGCAGGGAAGGGATGGCTTGCCTGGAAAAGTAGTGGCGGCTGGGCACGACGTACTGTGGGACAGCCACCGACATAAGGTTTTTAAAACTGTGCGTCTCCACCAGACGGAATGACAGCATTTCAAAGGCCAAGAATTTTGAAATGCTGGCATTCAGGGCCAGGGATCGCAGGTGGGTAGGGGGGTACTTCCTCTTCCTCTCAAGTGTTTGGGAGATGGAAAGCTGAACGCTTCCACGGGACATTGTGGAGATGGTTGATGACCCAGGTGGTGGTGTTGCTGACAGATCCTCTGTTTGCGGGGTGGCAGGTGCCGGTATCACTAAAGATGTGGCTGGAGCGGCCGAGACTGCAGCAGAAGAGGAAGCAGGATGAGCCAGAGACGTTTCTTGGTTTTGAAGGTGTGTACTCCACTGCAGCTCGTGCTTTGCACTTAGATGCCTGATCATGCAGGTTGTGCTAAGGTTGAGAAGGTTTATGCCTCGCTTCAGGCTCTGATTGCACAGGGTGCAAACCACTCGTGTCCTGTCATCAGCACATTTTCTAAAGAACTTCCACGCTAGAGAACTCCTTTGAGCTGACTTTGGTGCGCTCGTTCCCTTGCTGCGTTGGGCAGTAGCGGGCGTAGTGTCTAGGGCACGGCCGCTCCGCTTCTGCACCCTGCTCCCTCTTCTGCTGTGCTGGTGGCTCTGTGCGACCACCGCCTCTTCCTCCAAACTACTCAGGTCACCTGCATGACGTTCATTCCATGTGGGGTCGAGGACCTCATCGTCCTCCACATCATCTTCCACCCAGTCTTCACCCCTGCCCTTCTTGTCGGTCTCCACAATTCTGAACGCCGCAGCAGTTGGCACCTGCGTTTCGTCATCATCGGAGACGTGCTGCGATGGTCCTTGCATGTACTCATCTTGAGAAATAAGTGGTTGGGCATCGCTGCACTCAATCTCTTCCACTTCTGGGGCAGGGCTAGGTGCATGGCCCTGGGAAACCCTGCTGACCGAGTCCTCAAAAAGAAGAAGAGACTGCTGTATGGATTGGGGCTCAGACTGCTTGCCTGATTTCCAAGGGGGTGAGGTGAAAGACGGTTGGAGATTGGCTGCAGGTGCCAAATCTGACCTTTCTGCAGTAGACTGGGTGGGAGACAATGTGAAGGAACTGGAGGCACTGTCAGCAACCCAATCTACTATCGCCTGTACTTCTTCAGGCCTCATCACGTCTAGAGGCGCATTATGCCCTACCAAATACTGCTGCAGGTTCTGTCGCCTACTCACACTTGTGGAAGGTGTTTCACTTGTGCGTGTAGCTGGCACAGATTGACCACGTCCTCTCCTTGCAACAGGAGCTCTACCAGCAGCACCACGACCCAGGCCACGGCCCCTATTTGACGGTCTCCTCATATTTCTGTAATTTATGATCTTGCCCTAGAAAGGTGTTTATTGAATAGCGGAACAAAACAACAACAGTATCGCACGGGTGTATCTGACAGTCAAATATGCAAACTATGCCGCAATTTAATGTTTTTTACCCCAAAAGGGTGTATATTGAATAGCGGAATAGGAAAAAGGATAAAAAAACAATGTATCTCACACGTACAAACACAGACTAGGCCCCAATTAAAATTTTTTGTACCCTAAAGGGAGGATGAGGAAGAGGAGTAGGAGGAGTTGGGAACAGGAGGCAAACTGAAGCGCCCTGCAATCCTTGGCGGTGGAAGGAGATGCGCCAAACAAATTTAAAAGGTGTATCTCACACGTACCGATACAGACTATGCTGTAATTTAATTTTCTTACACTCCAAAAGGGTGTATATTGAATAGCGGAATAGGAAAAATGTTATAATACGGTGTATCTCACACGTACAAACACAGACTAGGCCCCGATTACAATTTTTTGTACCCTAAAGGCAGGATGAGGAAGAGGAGTAGGAGGAGTTGGGAACAGGAGGCAACCTGAAGCGCCCTGCAATCCTCGGCGGTAGAAGGAGATGCGCCAAACAAATTTAAAAAGGTGTATCTCACATGTACCGATACAGACTATCCCGCAATTTAATTTTTTACACTCAAACAGGGTGTATATTGAATAGCGGAATAGGAGAAATTTTACAAAACGGTGTATCTCACACGTACAAACACAATCTAGGCCCCGATTACAATTTTTTGTACCCTAAAGGCAGGATGAGGAAGAGGAGTAGGAGGAGTTGGGAACAGGAGCCAAACTGAAGCGCCCTGCAATCCACGGCGGTAGAAGGAGATGCGCCAAACAAATTTAAAAAGGTGTATCTCACATGTACCGGTACAGACTATCCCGCAATTTAATTTTTTACACTCAAACAGGGTGTATATTGAATAGCGGAATAGGACAAATTTTACAAAACGGTGTATCTCACACGTACAAACACAATCTAGGCCCCGATTACAATTTTTTGTACCCTGAAGGCAGGATGAGGAGTAGGAGGAGTTCGGAACAGGCAGGAGGCAGACTGAAGCACCCTCAAATCCTCGGCAGTATGAGATGCGCCCCAAAAATTGGAAAGGTGTATCTCACACGTACCGACACAGACTATCCCGCAATTTAATTGTTTATACCCAAAGGTTTTGATTAAATAGCGGAATAGAAAATATGATCAAAAAAAGTGTATGTATCTCACACGTACAGAAGCACACTAGGCCCCAATTACTATTGTTTGTACCCCTAAAGGCAGGATGAGGAGTAGGAGGAGTTTGGAACAGGCAGTACCCTCAAATCTTCAGAAGTATGAGATGAACCCCAAAAACTTGGAAAGGTGGATCTCACACGTACCAACACAGACTATCCCGCAATTTAATTGATCCCCAAAGGTTTTTATTGAATAGCGGAATAGGAAATATGATCAAAAAAAGTGTATGTATCTCACACGTACAGAAGCACACTAGGCCCCAATTACTATTGTTTGTACCCCTAAAGGCAGGGATGAGGAGCAGGAGGAGTTTGGAACAGGCAGCACCCTCAAATCTTCAGAAGTATGAGATGAACCCCAAAAACTTGGAAAGGTGGATCTCACACGTACCAACACAGACTATCCCGCAATTGAATTGATCCCCAAAGGTTTTTATTGAATAGCGGAATAGGAAATATGATCAAAAAAAGTGTATGTATCTCACACGTACAAAACCACACTAGGCCCCAATTACTATTGTTTGTACCCCTAAAGGCAGGATGAGGAGTAGGAGGAGTTTGGAACAGGCAGCACCCTCAAATCTTCAAAAACTTGGAAAGATGGATCTCACACGTACCAACACAGACTATCCCGCAATTTAATTGATCCCCAAAGGTTTTTATTGAATAGCGGAATAGGAAATATGATCAAAAAAGTGTATGTATCTCACACGTACAGAAGCACACTAGGCCCCAATTACTATTGTTTGTACCCCTAAAGGCAGGATGAGGAGTAGGAGGAGTTTGGAACAGGCAGCACCCTCAAATCTTCAGAAGTATGAGATGAACCCCAAAAACTTGGAAAGGTGGATCTCACACGTACCAACACAGACTATCCCGCAATTTAATTGATCCCCAAAGGTTTTTATTGAATAGCGGAATAGGAAATATGATCAAAAAAAGTGTATGTATCTCACACGTACAAAACCACACTAGGCCCCAATTACTATTGTTTGTACCCCTAAAGGCAGGATGAGGAGTAGGAGGAGTTTGGAACAGGCAGCACCCTCAAATCTTCAGAAGTATGAGATGAACCTCAAAAACTTGGAAAGGTGGATCTCACACGTACCAACACAGACTATCCCGCAATTTAATTGATCCCCAAAGGTTTTTATTGAATAGCTGAATAGGAAATATGATCAAAAAAAGTGTATGTATCTCACACGTACAGAAGCACACTAGGCCCCAATTACTATTGTTTGTACCCCTAAAGGCAGGATGAGGAGTAGGAGGAGTTTGGAACAGGCAGCACCCTCAAATCTTCAGAAGTATGAGATGAACCCCAAAAACTTGGAAAGGTGGATCTCACACGTACCAACACAGACTATCCCGCATTTTAATTGATCCCCAAAGGTTTTTATTGAATAGCGGAATAGGAAATATGATCAAAAAAAGTGTATGTATCTCACACGTACAGAAGCACACTAGGCCCCAATTACTATTGTTTGTACCCCTAAAGGCAGGATGAGGAGTAGGAGGAGTTTGGAACAGGCAGCACCCTCAAATCTTCAGAAGTATGAGATGAACCCCAAAAACTTGGAAAGGTGGATCTCACACGTACCAACACAGACTATCCCGCAATTTAATTGATCCCCAAAGGTTTTTATTGAATAGCGGAATAGGAAATATGATCAAAAAAAGTGTATGTATCTCACACGTACAAAACCACACTAGGCCCCAATTACTATTGTTTGTACCCCTAAAGGCAGGATGAGGAGTAGGAGGAGTTTGGAACAGGCAGCACCCTCAAATCTTCAGAAGTATGAGATGAACCTCAAAAACTTGGAAAGGTGGATCTCACACGTACCAACACAGACTATCCCGCAATTTAATTGATCCCCAAAGGTTTTTATTGAATAGCGGAATAGGAAATATGATCAAAAAAAGTGTATGTATCTCACACGTACAGAAGCACACTAGGCCCCAATTACTATTGTTTGTACCCCTAAAGGCAGGATGAGGAGTAGGAGGAGTTTGGAACAGGCAGCACCCTCAAATCTTCAGAAGTATGAGATGAACCCCAAAAACTTGGAAAGGTGGATCTCACACGTACCAACACAGACTATCCCGCATTTTAATTGATCCCCAAAGGTTTTTATTGAATAGCGGAATAGGAAATATGATCAAAAAAAGTGTATGTATCTCACACGTACAGAAGCACACTAGGCCCCAATTACTATTGTTTGTACCCCTAAAGGCAGGATGAGGAGTAGGAGGAGTTTGGAACAGGCAGCACCCTCAAATCTTCAGAAGTATGAGATGAACCCCAAAAACTTGGATCTCACACGTACCAACACAGACTATCCCGCAATTTAATTGATCCCCAAAGGTTTTTATTGAATAGCGGAATAGGAAATATGATCAAAAAAAGTGTATGTATCTCACACGTACAGAAGCACACTAGGCCCCAATTACTATTGTTTGTACCCCTAAAGGCAGGATGAGGAGTAGGAGGAGTTTGGAACAGGCAGCACCCTCAAATCTTCAGAAGTATGAGATGAACCCCAAAAACTTGGAAAGGTGGATCTCACACGTACCAACACAGACTATCCCGCAATTTAATTGATCCCCAAAGGTTTTTATTGAATAGCGGAATAGGAAATATGATCAAAAAAAGTGTATGTATCTCACATGTACAAAACCACACTAGGCCCCAATTACTATTGTTTGTACCCCTAAAGGCAGGATGAGGAGTAGGAGGAGTTTGGAACAGGCAGCACCCTCAAATCTTCAGAAGTATGAGATGAACCCCAAAAACTTGGAAAGGTGGATCTCACACGTACCAACACAGACTATCCCGCAATTTAATTGATCCCCAAAGGTTTTTATTGAATAGCGGAATAGGAAATATGATCAAAAAAAGTGTATGTATCTCACACATACAGAAGCACACTAGGCCCCAATTACTATTGTTTGTACCCCTAAAGGCAGGATGAGGAGTAGGAGGAGTTTGGAACAGGCAGCACCCTCAAATCTTCAGAAGTATGAGATGAACCCCAAAAACTTGGAAAGGTGGATCTCACACGTACCAACACAGACTATCCCGCAATTTAATTGATCCCCAAAGGTTTTTATTGAATAGCGGAATAGGAAATATGATCAAAAAAAGTGTATGTATCTCACACGTACAGAAGCACACTAGGCCCCAATTACTATTGTTTGTACCCCTAAAGGCAGGATGAGGAGTAGGAGGAGTTTGGAACAGGCAGCACCCTCAAATCTTCAGAAGTATGAGATGAACCCCAAAAACTTGGAAAGGTGGATCTCACACGTACCAACACAGACTATCCCGCAATTTAATTGATCCCCAAAGGTTTTTATTGAATAGCGGAATAGGAAATATGATCAAAAAAGTGTATGTATCTCACACGTACAGAAGCACACTAGGCCCCAATTACTATTGTTTGTACCCCTAAAGGCAGGATGAGGAGTAGGAGGAGTTTGGAACAGGCAGCACCCTCAAATCTTCAGAAGTATGAAATGAACCTCAAAAACTTGGAAAGGTGGATCTCACACGTACCAACACAGACTATCCCGCAATTGAATTGATCCCCAAAGGTTTTTATTGAATAGCGGAATAGGAAATATGATCAAAAAAGTGTATGTATCTCACACATACAGAAGCACACTAGGCCCCAATTACTATTGTTTGTACCCCTAAAAGGCTGGATGAGGAGTAGGAGGAGTTTGGAACAGGCAGCACCCTCAAATCTTCAGAAGTATGAGATGAACCCCAAAAACCCCAAATATCATTCAGCTCTGCTGCAGGCCACAATTTAATTTTTTTTAACCCAAGGCTGTATATTGAATAGTGGAATAAAAAAAAAGTGTATGATTTTTGAAACCACTCAATAATAGCACATGTGAACTGAACACAGCAGTGTATGATCAGTCAGCACATCACAGCTGAAGGAAAAATGCTGCACACAGTGACTGATAGAAAAATACTTTTCTCCCTCCTCCTCAGTGGGACAAAAAAATATTGTGTTCACTGCACCCCAAAAAGATTGTGTTCACTGCACCCCAAAAAGATTGTGTTCACTGCACCCCAAAAAGATTGTGTTCACAGCAGCCCACACACAGCAAAATGGATGTGGACCACTGACACCTGCCTATCTCCTATCCCACCCCACACAGCAATATCGATTGTAGTTTGTAGAACACACTGTCTGACCCTAAAAATCAGCAGACTCTCTCCCTAAAAGGATTGATAAGATGATGATCGTAGATCGGGTGACTGCAAACCCCACCCCACACAGCAATATCGATTGTAGTTTGTAGAACACACTGACCCTAAAAATCAGCAGCAGCCTCGCCCTAAAATGCCTACAACTCGCCCTGCCTAACACACTCCAACCTGTCCCTCAATTCTATCCGGACACACACTGACCCTAAAAATCAGCAGCAGCCTCGCCCTAAAATGCCTACAACTCGCCCTGCCTAACACACTCCGACCTGTCCCTCAATTCTATGCGGACACAAATGAGTTTTGCCTGCCTGTCTGTCCCTAATCAGCAGCCAGCACGTATGTGTGCTCTGTCCCTGAACTAGTACACAGCAGAATGAAAGACTTGGTCCCATGCTTCAGACGGCCAATCACAGCTACTAATACATTTGTAGGCATGGCTGGGATGGCTTAGGCACACCAGTTAAATGCTTGTTGATTGGCTGTTGAAAGCCCGCCATGAAAAGCGCGCCAATGCATGCAAAACCCGGAAATAAAATGACCGAACACGGATTTTTACCCGAACATACAGTAAAGTTTTCGGGTCCGTGTTCGGGTAACAAAAATCCAATTATTCGGTACGAACACGAATAATACAGTCCGTGTTCGCTCAACCCTACTTATTACTGTTAACCACACAGTTAAAAGATAGAAAAAAGGGGGGGGGGGAGTACTACGCTTCAAGGGATATATATAAAATGTAAAAATGTAAAGTGACTAAGTGATAATAAAAAATGTTATGAGAAATATGTTGATGAAAGATACCTTAAAAAATTTTTTAAGCAATAAATAAATAACTTTGAAAGGGGGGAGGTTTGATGCCTCAAGTCAAGGTGTGTGGGACTTTTTAAAGGGCTAGTACACAAGAGGATATTTTAAAAGAAAAATAATATAATATTTATTCCAAAATAACATATAAAGTAAATATCATGCGTTTCAGGTTACAGCTGATATGATACATATAGTGTATGGGTTAAAGACCCATAGGTGAGAGTGAAGAGGAATATGAAAGAAGTGACATTGTGGTGAAGTGACATTGGTTTCTCTCTTGAGGTCCAAACGTCTTGAATTGGCGTTGGATCTTGGTATGAGAGAGTTTCTATTCCTACGCGTTTCGGCGGGAAGCCTTTATCAAGGAATTATGTCAGATATCTCTGTGGGTATATTAAATGATAATCAGGTATTTGTTTTGTTTTTGACCATTTTGAGACATTTGTTTCTCATGTGGTCATATAGTACGTACTTTAGAGGTTAGTACCGTGTTGTGCCTGGGCCTGCTTATAGTCCTCGGGTCCTCATAAGAATCAACTGGGTGTCGCTACTGGGATATATATAAAGTATAAAATCAGGTTATTGAGGTTAACTTTATATTGGTACATATGCCAGTTGTATTTTTATGTACTTACTGGTTATATGTATGCGTAACCTGAAACGCCTGATATTTACTTTATATGTTATTTTGGAATAAATATTATATTATTTTTCTTTTAAAATATCCTCTTGTGTACTAGCCCTTTAAAAAGTCCCACACACCTTGACTTGAGGCATCAAACCTCCCCCCTTTCAAAGATACATAGGGATGACGGCTAAAACCGAACTAAAAAACTCTCAGGGAATCGCATACCTATAAATAAATAACTAAAGTTGGTATCTCATGTGTTGTGTACAAAAATGCCCTACGCGTTATGTCACGATCACACGTGACCACGTAAAGCTTAGATATGACATGCTCTGCATCTGATAGGCAAAGGGCCTCAAATGGGGTCAGATTGCTACTTAGGCCTCCTTGTCAAATCGTTCATTAAAATGCCATAGTTGAAAATATTGTAACCACTGCCCTTGACTTGAGCTTGTAGATGGTAATATTTCCTATAAGGTTTTAATCCAATCGGGCCCACTGCTTGCTGAATGATAGATGGGAGTGATACTTGCCATTGGAGTAAGCCTGTGGTATTCATACTGGGCATGGGTCGTGGTCTAGAGGACACCCAATGGGCCCTAATAGTCTAGTCCTAGACAGCAAGCAGTGAGGAAATTAGGGTAGTTCGGAATGGCGGAAAGGGAGGTCAGTAGGCTGGATCCACAGAAGTAAGAACAGTGGAATCAGTGAAATTCCTCTCTCAAGACCAATCCATTGTTTGGACGAGTCGTAATTAAACAAGTTTGGGATCCTGCACAGCAGTGCTGCGGAACAGTAGAGCTTCAGATGGGGAAGACCGGCTTTACAAGAATATTGTATCATAGACTATTTCAATATTGAGCTAGCTCACCCTTTGCAACTATAACAGCTTCAACTCTTCTGGAAAGGCTGTCCACAAAGTTTAGGAGTATGTCTATATGAATGTTTGACCATTCTTCCAGAAACGCATTTATGAGGTCAGGCACTGATGTGGACAAGAAAGCCTGGCTCGCAGTCTCCGCTCTAATTCATCTCAAAGGTGTTCTATTGGGTTGAGGTCAGGACTTTGTGCAGGCCAGTCAAGTTTCTCCACCTCAAAGTTACTCATCCTTTATGTCTTTATGGATGTTGTTTTGTGCACTGGTCCAAATCATTTTGTGGGGGGGATTTTGGTGTTGGGTTGTTTTTCAGGGGCTGGGCTTAGCCCCTTAGTTTCAGTGAAGGGAACTCTTAAGGCGTCAGCATACCAAGACATTTTGGACAATTTTATGCTCCCAACTTTGTGGGAACAGTTTGGGGATGGCCCCTTCCTGTTCCAACATGACTGCGCACCAGTTCACAAACAAGGTTCATAACAGTGTTGCCAACCCCCCGGAGTAGAATTTACTGGCAGAATGCCAAAAATTTACGGACGGCACCAATTTTTTACTGACATTGCAAAAATGTAGATAAAATAGCTGTTTTCAGTGCTAAACTGTGCAAATATGAATAATTAAACTATAAAAATGTAGATACTGCTATTAGCAATGTGTTTAAGTTAAACAAAAGTTTAATGAAATTGTCTTGGTTTAGTCAGCAATAGAAGAGACTGGTGGGGGGCCCAAAAGGTGAATCTCCTCAGCCAGTCTGCTCTGCTGAGATGAGCTCTCTCCTCACAGGAGCTTTTAGGCTTCGTTTCCACTATTGCGACTTGCTGTGCGACTTGACACATGTCAAGTCGCACAGCAAGTCAAAAGCCATTGATTTCAATTCGGCCCGTTTTCACTGCCGCGACGACTTCAAAAGTAGTTCGTGCACTACTTTTGGGCCGACTTCAGTGCGACTTCCCTCTATAATGAGGGACAAGTCGCACTGAAAGCAGCAAACAACTTACACTACGAAGTCGCGCTAGAAGTAGCACGACTTCATAGCCGCAGTAGTGGAAACGGAGGCTTAAGCTACAATGTAAAACAATTTTTCAGCAAGCATTAGGCTTTTAAATTAAAGTTCTTCTCTGGGCACTCTTAAACCACTCTCCCAATTTAAAAGCCTAATGATTGCTGAAAATGGTTTTACATTGTAGCTTAAAAGCTCCTTTCTAATACAATAAATTGTCTTCAGCTCTGACATTTGTCTTTGCCAGAGGCAGAGCAAACATTCTTTTTAGTAAAATGACTGAAATATACATTAACCCAGATCCATCTACACAAAATAAATCTATCTGCTGCATTAACTTAACAGGAAGCTCTGAACAGCAAAGACTGCCTTTATGCCTTTATCTGACCGACCTGTGCCTTCCTGAGCTGGTGTCTGTGACTCCCTCTGTGACTGTGGATGGATGCTGGCCGTGTCCGACTCCGTCCTGCAGCACAGTCACACTGTCTCCTCTCCAGACTCCACCACGACGACACAAGGCTCCATATTCCGCCGCCGCGGCCGCCTGCTCAACTTTAAGCTCAGCTTTGCTCCACATTTTCAAATTCTGGCGCCTGGCGGTGGTGTGGCGGGAAATGCGCCATGACATCCAATCAGCAGCACTGAGCGGCGCCTTGTCACAAGTAGGCGTGCCGCACTCACATCTTCTGAGTCCTGACAGCAGCCAGACCCACCCCCCCTGGCCAGGGCTCCGCCCGCCTGCCCGAAAACAGGAAATGATCGGGTACTTTTCTCCTGCTACGGGCATTTACGGGCAGGAGAAAAGTGCCCTGATTTTACGGGCTGTCCGTAAATATACGGACGGTTGGCAACACTGGTTCATAAAGACATGGATGAGTGAGTTTGGGGTGGAGGAACTAGGCTGGCCTGCACAGAGTCCTGGCCTCAACCCTATAGAACACCTTTGGGATAAATTTGAGCGTAGACTGCGAGCCAGGCCTTCTCGTCCACATGCCTGACTTCACAAAAGCGCTTCTGAAAGAATGGTCAAACATTTCCATGGACACACTTCCAAACCTTGTGGACCGCCTTCTCAGAAGAGTTGAAGCTTTTATGCCTTCAAAGGATGGGCCAACTCAATATTGAACCCTGGACTAAGACCAGGATGCTATTAAAGTTCATGTACGTGTAAAAGCAGGTGTCCCAATACTTTTGGTAATATAGTGCGTATATATATATATATATATATATATATATATATATATATATATATAGTGCTCAGCATAAATGAGTACACCCCAACAGATTTGTCAGAAAACATTTACTTTCCTTCACCATTTTCTATAGGACACTATACTACAAATACAGTCAGGTCCATATATATTGGGACATCGACACAATTCTAATCTTTTTGGCTCTATACACCACCACAATGGATTTGTAATGAAACAAGCAAGATGTGCTTTAACTGCAGACTTTCAGCTTTAATTTGAAGGTATTTACATCCAAATCAGGTGAACGGTGTAGGAATTACAACAGTTTGTATATGTGCCTCCCACTTTTTAAGGGACCAAAAGTAATGGGACAGATTAACAATCATAAATCAAACTTTCATTTTTTAATACTTGGTTGCAAATCCTTTGCAGTCAATTACAGCCTGAAGTCTGGAAAGCATAGACATCACTGCCTGTCTCCTAGAATCTCCTCCATGCTCCTGATACTGTGCTGGAACATACAGCAAACTTTCTGGCAATGGCACATATTGATGTGCCATCCTAAAGGAGTTGGACTGCCTGTGCAACCTCTATAGGGTTCAGGTATCGTCTTATGCTACCAGTAGTGACACTAACTCTAGCCAAATGCAAAATTAGCGAAAAACAGTCAGAAAAAATGAGAAGGAAAATAAATGTCAGTGGCCTCCACCTGTAAAACCATTCCTGTTTTGGAGGTTGTCTCATTGTTGCCCATCTAGTGCACCTTTTGTTAATTTCATTAATATCAAAGCAGCTGAAGCTAATTAACAACCCCCTCTGCTACTTAACTGACCAGATCAATATCCCAGGAGTTTAATTTACTTGATGCTATTCTCTGAATAAAAAGTGTTGCAGTATATATACTGTACATACACACACACACATATATATATATACATTTATATACATTACATTGGATCCTATGCAAGAAATATATTCTTGATGTCTGTTATGATAAATACGGAAGCAATATTGTTCCAAGCAGCATTAGCATCGCTACAGCTTTGTCGCCTAGTACAAGTCACTATCAAGAAGGGTCAGTACAAAAACTAAAACCAAATATACCTATGAAATAATTGAAATATAATGTCATTATGTATGATATATCATGAAATTTGTGACTGACTGGCATTTATTTGATTATGCTTTTATGTTGTTCATAGAAAACATCGGTCTGTTATGGTCTCTCAGGCCCTGAGGAAGCCTTGAGCGAAACGCGTCGGCTTGCTGGGGACCTACCGTGACCGAATCCAGCTTGAGACCCATTTTCCACCTAATACAGGCTCTGCTTTTTTTTTTTTTTTTTTTTTGGTTACAATCCCTTTTGGGGACATGTTTCTCTATTATTAGTGACGTTAACTGTTTGATTTTATTATTGTATGTCATGTCAGTCCTCTGTTATCACATATGCATGGTAGTCCATGCTTGGTTTTATTGTTCTTTATAAAAATAAAATGTAATTTTGGTTTTACAACCGGTTCCTTGTCTGATCCTTCTACTCCCACCGGCCCGCAAAGCCCCATCTTTCTCTATCCCTTTTGTTTTGTATATATATATATATGTAGCAAGGTTTCCAGGCCTATGGCCTGATGTGGGTCTGCCATTAGTACCGGTAATCCCTCCAGCCCATGTGAGCTGCGACCCTGGGTGTGATAACTGAAACAGCGACAACTCCGGCATCTTTGTTTGTGGTTTTTATTGTAGTTTTAGGGGATGGGAGAAGGGAATGAGTGGGATACTCCTTTAGGCTTCAACTAATTACACTTTGTTCCTGAAAAATGCCCGTTGGCGCTTCCATGACGCCAGCCGGCGCCAGCCAACGCTCACTAACACTGAGAACACTCTGTTGAACAATAGAAGTGCTGAATGCTCGACTTGTAATCCAGAAGATACAGGACTGAGAACTGCAGACTTTCTGACACTGTTGTACTGCAAAAGTCCCTGAATACCCTCCCCCACCTGGCCTGGCTTGAGGTAGTATATTGTAGAACTCCAAATGCAGGTGCCCCCTTTGTAGCGTCAGCTCTTCAGGGTCCACTGACTATGTACCCCCTCTATAGATTCAGAGTCCTCAACCTAGGGGTACCCTTTACAGCTAGCTGGCACTGGATCCCAGAACCTCTTCCGGAGTGGTCCCCTCTAACTTCAGGCAGACCCCTAGGGGCAATCCTCAGTACTCACGACCTGTGTAGGCTTTCCTGGGACTGCACCCCTCTCTCTCTCTCCGCAGGCTCTCGGCACACCGGATCCCCTCAGCTCAGCTCAGCACTCTCTGGACACTTAGGCAACACCCCGAGACATCCACCTTCCTCAGACAGGAGGAGAGACAGCCGTACTCTCCTTCCTGGGACTCTGCTCCCGCCAAATACAACATGCCACGCACTTCCCCCAAACTTATACCCACTCCCAGAATCCCTTGCAGCCTAATCTGCCTTCTGGGGTAGATACAAGCATGGATGTGTCCTCTGATTGGGCTTCCCACACTGCCCTACGAGAAGCCTCTCACAGGAGCCAGTGGGGATACTTCTCCCCTCAGCAGGCACATCTGGAAGCCCTGACACCCTAACTAAATAAATCACAGCCCTGCTGTTAGGCATACAAGGCCCACTATACCTTTACCTAGCACCTACCTGTAGATTGCTACATATATATATATATATATATATATATATATATATATATATATATATATATATATATATATATATATATATATATATATACATATATATATATATATATATATATATATATATATATATACAGTATATTATATATATCATTCACATAAGTCTCTGCCCAAAAGAAGCTTAGAATTTAAAGTCCCTAACTCACATTTATACAGTACATACACATACTAGGAACTGTTTTCCTACCATTATGTCCTTGGAGTGTGGGAGGAAACCCACACAAGCACAGGGAGAACATGCAAACTTTATGCAGCTAGCGTTGTTCCTGGGATTTGAAATGATGTCTGTAGTGCCGAGACAGGCAAAATGTGCTAGCTACTAAGCCACTTTACAATTGAGTCTTACTATGTTTTCTGTCTCCATGTAATGTCCTTTGTGAGCTCCCAAACTTTTCCTTTTCCTCTTCTTTTCCTCTTCTTTTTATTGGAACAAGCAGTGTAGATTATCTACAGTCATGTGCACCATTCTCTACACACTACACATCCTATAATTCATAGTCCCAATAGTCCATTCTGGGAGCAAGCAAGAGAGGGTGGCTACATTCGTACACACACAGTGGGACCATAGAGAATGAGCGTAGCCACCCTCTAACAGAAAGTTTTCTTTATAAACCCAAGTTTAGTGTCACTTATGGTGCCAAATATCAAAGGAATACACAATAAACCAAACTTTCACTTTCCACAAAAAAATAAATGAGTAAAATGTAATCTTACGCCCTTATGTGTCAGCATGTGAGCTCCTGTAGGTGGATTCTACGAAATGTAGGTAAAAATACAGATCAGGTGATAGAAGGAAACCACAGAACAGGAAAACCCAGAACACTTCACCACAGTTATAGGGCAGGGAAGATTTTCATATAATTGTTACAAAAAAGAAAATAGATTTTGAGGACCGATAACTTCTTATTATTGTAATAGTTACCGCCAAATAAACCTCAAGCTATGTAATTACTTTATCATGTCTTTGTGACTCTTGTATATAACAAAGGGATGTAGAATTTCCTGAAGTGCAGGGTATTACCATTCAGTACCAGAATTTGTGAGTCTGTGCATAGGTAAATGTGATGATGGCCCAAAAACTGTGTTACTCAAGTCCCCCCCAACTTCTAAGGTGGACACCAGGACAGGAAGTGGGTGCAATTGCTGCAGTGGGGACACAAGGATTAGAAACTAGTGACAGATTATATTAATGCTGCCCAGAGCCCCAAACTCTATTGGGCCCTCAGGAATGCTAAAAAAAGTTTAGTATTCAAAGTAACTTCAGCTTCGAAATCTTAAAGAAGCACTATGGGTAAAACCTTTTTTTTTTCATTTTGGATAGAGCAAGGGAGGGTTATATCCCCTGTCAGGTTTTTTTTTCGCCATCTGCGTCCCATTGCGGAGATTTTCCTTTACTTCCTGTCCCATAGCCAAACAGAAAGTTAGAGGAGATCCCTGCAAATTAAGGGAATTCCATGAGGACCCCCAGGTCCCCGGAACTATCACTATTGGAAGAGTTCCCCTCTATTACTTTTCTGGGGACAACCCAAAATTTGGGATTTTCTTTTACTTTCACTTTCAATGATAATGGTAAAAAGGACAAACAGAGAGGGTGAATCTCCTTAATGGGGGCACAGACAGCAATAAAAACTGACAAGGGTTCTAATCCCTCTCCACTCCACCTAAAACTTAAAAAAATGTTTGCCTTTAGTTATACTTTAAGGGCTCTTTCACATGGTCTGCCTCCGTTGATGGACTCCGTGCTGCTCAGAGGGGGATCGATACACTTGTCCCCACTGAGCAGGCAGGTAACAGCTCCCTCTCCACTCTGTATGCGGAGAGGGCCCCGCTGCTCTCTATGGGGGAATCGGATGAGAGCGGACCGCCTGTCTGCTCTCATCCGATCCCATCTGCTCCTATCCCCTGGACGGATGGAAAATAGGGTTTCCATCCGTCCAGATTTCACGGACAGGATAGGATGCGGATGGCAGCGGGTGTCAGCGGACATGTCTCCGCTGACATCCGCTGCCCCATAGGGATGCATAGAGAATCCGATCAGATCCGCCTAAAAAACTGACAGGCGGATCTGATCGGATCGTTCATGTGAAAGGGGCCTAATACCTCTAAAGATGATCAGTAACGTCAGGCTTTGTATTCCTCTCAATAAAGGTTTCCTTAAATCTAAATTCCAGATATGGCAATTTTTTCTGCTTGGACCAATGTCAGTATGTATGTGCCATACCCGTGGGATCCCACTATAAATTGGAAATCACTCTAGCAGACATTGCTTCCCTATTAATTGCCTCTAGCTTCTGGGTTCCATACTGGGTAGTGTAAACACAGGAGGTCACTTGCTTGGCAAGGACGCTAGTCAAAGAACATTTTGCATTTTCTCAATGAATGCAAAGTATTCTCTGATTGGATGAGGTAGAGTTCATGACATCACTGTCTCACCTTCTTATCATCATCCCTCATCTTAACAACATTCATATAAAAGAACATCTGGGTAGCAGTGACCATAACATGATTTCATTTAATGTTAGCTGTAAGCAAAAAATGCATAAAGGAAATACAAAAACACTTAACTTTAAGAGAGCAAATTTTCCAAGGATGAGGGCTGCTCGCCAGGATTTAGACTGGGAGAGAATATTGGCATCGATGAGCACAGAACAGAAATGGGAATTTTTCAAAAAGACTTTATGCAAACTCACTGCAAAGTATATGCCCATGGGTAATACGTTTAAAAGGCTAAAAATAAAACCTATGTGGCTCACGGCAAAAGTTAAAAAAGCTATAAATAAAAAGAAAGGGGCTTTTAAAAAATATAAAAATGAGGGAACACTATCATTGTTTAATTCTTACAAAGAATATAACAGAATATGTAAAAAGGAAATCAGGGACGCAAAAAAATCCAAAATGAACGACAGATTGCAAAAGATAGTAGGACAAACCCCAAAATAGTCTTCAAATATATTAACAGTAAAAAGGTTAGGTCTGAGCATGTAGGCCCTTTACAAAATAACCAGGACTGGAGACAAAGAGAAGGCAAATTTATTAAATACTTTCTTCAGCTCTGTATATACAAAGGAGCATGGGGGAGCTTATGACCATAATGAGGACGGTATAGCCCCAAATGATCCACAATGGCTCAAAAGTGATATGGTCCAGAAATATTTAGACAGAATAAGGGTGGATAAAGCGCTTGGACCAGATGACATCCACCCACACATCCTAAAAGAACTGAGTGCTGTAATTTCTAAGCCTTTGTTTCTAATTTTTAGGGACTCGTTAAGGACTGTAATAGTACCGCTGGATTGGCGTAGGGCCAATGTGGTGCCTATATTTAAAAAGGGATCAAAGTCTTTGCCAAGTAACTATAGACCTGTTAGTTTAACTTCTATAGTCGGGAAGATATTGGAGAGTTTAATAAAAGACAACATGGATGAGTTCTTGCTGGAAAAAAATATTTTAACCAACAAACAGCATGGATTCATGAGAGACAGAAGTTGTCAAACAAACCTGATTTCTTTTTATGAGGAGGTAAGTAAAACCTTGGACAGAGGGGTGGCTGTGGACGTAGTATACTTGGATTTTGCAAAAGCGTTTGACACAGTTCCCCACACACGACTAATGCGTAAGGTAAAGTCTACAGGCTTGGAAAGATCGGTTTGTAATTGGATAGAAAACTGGCTAAAAGATAGAATTCAGAGAGTAGTTGTTAATGATTCTTACTCTGAATGGTCTAAAGTTATCTGTGGTGTCAGTGTTGGGACCCTTACTTTTCTATATCTTTATAAATTATATCGGGTCTGGGATTAAAAGTAGCATTTCAGTCTTTGCAGATGACACCAAGCTTTGCAGTGGAATAACTTCTTTACAGGATGTCTCCAACTTACAAGCTGACCTCAATGCACTGTTTCATTGGGCAACTATGTGGCAAATGAGGTTTAATGTTGATAAATGTGAAGTTATGCACTTGGGGGCTAAGAATATGCATGCATCATACATACTAGGTGGAGTAGAACTGGGGGAATCCATAGCGGAGAATGATCTGGGTGTTCTGGAAGATCATAAGCTTAATAATAGCATGCAATGCTAAGATGCTGTTTCCAAAGCAAGCAAAGTCCTTTCTTGCATTAACAGAGGCATGGACTCCAGAGAGAGAGATATAATTGTGCCCCTGTACAAATCATTAGTAAGACCTCATCTGGAATATGCAGTTCAGTTTTGGGCACCAGTTCTTAAAAGGATATCGGGGAACTGGAGAAAGTACAGAGAAGGGCAACCGAACTGATAAGAGGCATGGAGGACTTCAGCTATGAGAAAAGATTAGAGGAACTAAATTTATTCTCTCTTGAGAAGAGGAAATTAAGGAGGGATATGATCAACATGTATAAATACATAAGGGGACCATATATTGAACTTGGTGTTGAGTTGTTCACTTTAAGGTCAACACAGAGGACAAGGGGGCACTCTTTGCGTCTAGAGGAAAACAGATTTCGTCTCCAAATACGGAAAGGTTTCTTCACCATAAGAGCTGTGAAAATGTGGAATAGACTCCCTCCAGAGGTGGTTATGGCTAGCTCACTATATTGCTTTAGAAAATGTCTGGATTCTTTCCTATGTGTACATAATATAAATGGGTATTACATTTTTTTTTAGGTAAAGTTGATCCGGGGAATATCCAATTGCCTCTCGGGGGATCAGGAAGGAATTTTTTTCCCCTGCTGTAGCAAATTGGATCATGCTTTGCTAGGGTTTATTTTCACCTTCCTCTGGATCAACAACGGGTATAGGATTGTGTATATGGGATTGTATGGTTGGGTTTTCAATGCTGTTTTTTGTTTTTTTTGGTTGAACCAGATGGACTTGTGTCTTTTTTCAACATGACTAACTATGTAACTATGTAACCTCTCCACCTTGTCCATTTGGTGGACTGCAACTACGCAAAAAAAAAAAAAAAACATACCTGGAATTCAGATTTTAAGTTAAACTTTCCCCATATCATGCACACTAAAGTATTTACACATTATGGTAAAAAACACTTTAAGACAGACTTTACGTCTAAGTTTTCATGTGTATTTTCATACATTTTTCACGTGTTTTTTGTTTGTACGTTTTCATGGAGTGTGTTTTAGAATGATGTTCTCAGCATCTAAGGAAGTGTGAGAAGAGCCTTCCACTTTCCAGGAACGGGTCTCAGTAACCATGCACTGTCATCACATGAAAATTCTTAATGTGCACTTTTTTATGCAGTCATTGACGTCTTTGGTCCTGTCAGTGCATAATGACGGATGAAAAAGTGTGCTTGAATCTATTTTCTTTGACGTGTCACACAGCACCACATACACTATACTGTCAAGAGTATTGGGACGCCTACTTTTACACGCACTTTAACTTTTAACGGCATCCCAGTCTTAGTCTGTAGGGTTCAATATTGAGTTGTCCCACGCTTTGCAGTTGTAACAGCTTCAACTCTTCTGGGAAGGCTGTCCACAAGGTTTAGGAGTGTGTCTATGGGAATGTTTGAAGCACTTTTGTGAAGTCAGGCATGTGGACGAGAAGGCCAGGGTCGCATTCTACGCTCTAATTCATCCCAAAGGTGTTCTGTCGGGTTGAGCTCAGGATAGTCAAGTTCCTCCACCCCAAACTCACTCATTCATGTCTTTATAGACCTTGCTTTGCGCACTGTTGTGCCATCCCCAAACTGTTCCCACAAAGTTGGGAGCATGAAATTGTCCAAAATGTTTTGGTATGCTGACGCCTTATGAGGTCCCTTCACTGGAACTGAGAGACCAAGCCCAACCCCTGAAAAACAACCCTACACTCTAATCCCCCTTCACCAAATGATTTCGACCAGTGCACAAAGCAAGGTTCCTTTGGTGAATCGTGAAGAACAAGCGACTGATGAACAGACCTCCTGCTGAACAGGTCCCTACCTTGTCTCCCAGAATGGCTTCAGCTAAATCTCTGCTTCTCCACCCTGTAAGTTCTAGAACCCTCCAACAGTTTCAGAAGCCAGGGGGAGGTAGCAGAGACTCAGCCCTTGGAGCTCTGCCAGCCAACTTCAAACAAATTACCCCAGCTCCTCTGCTTACAGAGGAGCTAAAACTAAATTTTCCTATTGTACACTGAGTGTGCTACACATAGATGAGAACAGGGCCCTAAGCATTTCTGTATCTATAAACATTGTGGAGAAATTAAATTTCACATTTCACAACACAGGTATTGAAAGTGGATGTGGGTGAGCAGCCCTGATGCACCTGTGTGCCTGTTACATTTGGATGAGCGGCTGCTCCTTTGCAGCCACCCAATCCTATTAGACTTGAAAGGGTTCTTTAAACACCTTAAATACTGGGGTTATGGCAGCAGCTAGCTGCCATAACCTCAGTATGGATTTTTGCTTTAGGTGACCAGGATCACTTTTATAGGCAGTAGGAGAGGTGAGTCCCCCCTTCACCAACCCCCCCCCCCCCCCCCATCCTGTCTCTTCCCAGTCATTTCTGAGCTTATCAGAGACGTTGGTGAGCCGGGAACCGATTCAATGTGGCTGATGCCTAGGCAGAAAGCTGAGTGAGGGCAAGATAGCCCCCACTCGGCTCTGTTCCCTTGGAGGATAGGAAGGACCTCCAACTTCACTTCCGGTTCTTGAAGCTTAAAGATACAATTTTTTTTAAGTCAAAGTGTAAAATAATGCATTTCTTTTGCTTTTAAGGGTAAAGGAGAAATATGTTTTTTTTTTTTTGCCCCAGACCTCTCAATAAAGAGGACCTGTCATGATTATTTATTTCTTCAAGGGATGTAATAGAAATAAAAGTGATAAAAAATAAATAAATAAAAATAAAGAGACAGTGTGAAAAAAAAAAAGGAAAATAAGTAAGAAAAATAAAATTGAAAGCATCCCATTCCTCCATGCTTGTACACAGAAGCGAACGCATACGTAAGTCGCGCCTGCATATGTAAACGGCAATCAAACCACACATGTGAGATATCACTACGATCGTTAGAGCAAGAGCAATAATTCTAGCACAAGACCTCCTCTGTATCTCTAAACAGGTAACCTGTTAAAATGTTTAAAATATCGCCTATGGAGATTTTTAAGTACCGTAGTTTGACGCCATGTCAGGTATCTATTTAGTCAGGGTAATCATCTTTTACATTATATAACAAATTGTGCTAACGTTTCTGTTTTGTTTTTTTAAATTTACTAAAGTGTATTTTTTTTTTTTTTTTTAAAGCGGAGTTCCGGTCACAGAATCGTTTTTTTTTTTAAATACTTCCCAAATAGTGATCCACAGCCCTTCATACATCAGCTAATCCGGTTTTACACAGTTAAATAAGTGATTTGCAATCATAAAATCTTACTTTAGAAATCGTTTGCTGAGCACCACCATCTTTTTTGGTGGTCATCATCCGCAGTATGAAAATGTATGCCCTGCTTCCTGGTACTTGCTGGATGGGGCAGATGAATGCAGCGCGAAATCCACAAGCAGTCGTATCAGCAGGGAGCATTGATAGTTTCAAAAAACTATTAGATGGACACCTTAAAGACCACAACATACAGGGGTATACAATGTAGGGTTAAAAGCGGACACACACACACACATCATCGGTTGAACTGGATGGACTGATGTCTTTTTTCAACCTCACTAACTATGTAACTATGTAACTATATGAAATCTCGTGCATGCCCAGTACTATGCGATCGGCATAGTAAGGGTTTCCATAGAACGCCTATCATCACGTCATTTCCTGTTTGCAAATAACGCGATGAGAGGAGCGGCCGGCCGCCTACGTCACTGCCCATTGCCTCCTGGGAGTGATGAGTAAGAGCTCCCAGGACGCATTGCAGGACAGGAAGTGACGGTGCGGGCCGCGGCCGCAGAGGGAGGAAGTGGAAGGAAGGTAAGTATATTTTCTTCTGAAACAAGGTAAGTAAAAAAAATAAATAAAAATCGGGAATATCCAATTGTTTTTCAGGTTTCACTAAGGAAGCGGATGACACAAAATTTATTGTGACGATTTTGAGGCCGGAACTCCGCTTTAAACTGCATTTAAAAGACCGCTGCGCTAATACAATGTGACAAAATTGCAACGACCGCCATTTTATTCTCTAGGGTCTCTCCCAAAAAAAATATATAATGTTTGGGGGTTCTAAGTAATTTTCATAGTTTCATAGTAGGTAAGGGTGAATAAAGAAAATAGTCTATCCAGTTCAACCTGTGTAGGTGTACGTGTGTCAGTGTCGATAAAAAATATTGATTTTTACTTGTAAACAACAAATGTCAGAAAAAGGCCTGGTCATTGGACCTATTTACTATTGTAGTGCAAAGTCTATTTATTGATTGCAAACAGCAGGGGTTCAAAATAAAAACAGTGTTTCAAAATCTGACAATAGGTTACTATACTTTACATACAGTAAATTCAGTCAACATTACCTTATCAAAAGCTCCCTGTTAAATAAGCTAAAGTAATGGGATTCCTAGGAGATTTAGGTCACATTATTCATTTGTACATGGAATATACATATAGAATTTGAAGACATTGTCAGGTCTGAATTATTTAAAAAGCAAACAGAAGTAAATGACTCAAAGAGAAGTACAGACAAAGCTCATTTGGCTGTACTTCTCCAGTGGATCACAGGATTGCAGTCTGTTCTGTACTCCTGTGACCCGTTTTTAGCAGACAGCGGGCTGAAGTCTGCTGTCTGCTGACATCACAGAGCTGGTCCATGCTGGAGCAAGATCATGACAATGGAGTCAGGATCTGCCCACATGTCTAAACCGACACCCGGCAAGCCGCTGTGAGCCTGAGCTGGCCGCTCCCGACCCCTCCACATCCCAGCGCCAGTGAGCATGAGGGTGGGTGGGGCAGAGCAGACTCAGCAGAGAGCCGCTGACTGACAGTCAGCGGCTCTCTGCTCGAGATGCTGTGATAACCAAGCGATCCGCAGTGTAAGATCACACAGTTCTCAGTGTTAGAGGCGCCGGGGGACAGATGCAACATTGGACCAATGCTGCATCCAGCCAGATAAGTATGATTCTGGAAAAAAAGTTAACCTCATACATTTCTTTTAAGTCTTAAAGCAGACCTTCCACTTATTCTCCTCCTCCCTTCTTCGCCGGAAAGCAGGAAGTTCCACTTATTCTCCTCCTCCCCTCCTCGCTCCCTCCCTCCTCATTGTACACTCTATTTTTGGAGCAGGCCCCCACTTCCATTTTTGCTTGGTTTGCCTAGGAGCATGTTCAGCCCGTCCCCGCCCACAACCTCCTGGGACACAAGGAGGCTGCAGGACCAGGGCTTTTTTCAGCGGGAACGCTGTTTCGGCACCTCCAGCACTGAATGTATGCAATGGCAAGGGGTGCTGGGGTGTGATGGAGGGTCTACTGATGCTGGCTGCTGGGGGATCTATTGTTGCTGGAGGCGGTCTATTTTTGCATTGCGATCTATTGATGCTGGTGGGTGATCTTTTTTTACTGGAGGATTAATTGTTGCTGGAAGGTATCTACTGTTTAGGGAGGGGTCTACTGTTGTGGCTGCTGGAGAGTCTATTAATGTTGGCTGCTGGGAGATCTGTTGTTGCTGGGGGGGGGGGGTTAATTGTTGTGGGGGATTATTGCTGCTGGCTGCTAGGGATCTATTTTTTTGCTTTTCTTGTCATCAATACTAAATTCAATACAAATTACTTGGCGGTACAAAATCATACTTGGCTCTATATTGTCTAAAAGGGGCCGTACTGGGTAGGGGTGGAACTAAGAGTCGGTGCTCGCAGGTGGGTAGGGGCAGATCGAAGGGTCAGTGCTCGGAGGTGAGTAGGGGGCGGAGATCCAAAGTGATTTAGAAGTGGGAAGTTCCTGCACCTATTTCCTGAGAAAAAAAGCACTGTGTGCAGGACCATTCAGAAAAGGCAGTGTTTCTTGCACATGCGCAGTGGGAAGCCAACTGTGAGCCAGCAAGAAGCCACAGTGCTTCCCACAGTCAACATGGCGGTCCTGGGGACCCTAAGACTGGGGAATAACCATCTCAGGTGAAGACAGCACCGGATCCCTGGGCAGGTAAGAGTCTTTTTACGTATAGTCTTTGTTTTATTTGTTTTCAAGATTTGTGAACATAGTACAGAAAAAGAGAAGGTAGGCATCCAGTGTCATAAAAGTGTCTTATTAAACTAAAGTCAGCATTTACAGTGTATGTGCAGTATTACAATATTGCTTTTTTTTAATCAAGACTGGAGCTCTGGTGCACACTCCCTGGATCTCCGTTTTAACCACTTCAGGATCTCCTAATGTACATGTATGTCACCAGGTTAAAGTGATTATACCGGTATGATGCCGTAGCTGCAGGCATCAGCCCAGTATTGTTTTTACAGCCAGAGATAGACTTTTTTGTAAAAGCGATCCTAGAAGCTAATTAGCTGCTGGATCACTTTCACACCACACATACGAGGTATCACTGTGGATGTCAGAGTCAAGAGAGCAATAATTCTAGCACCAGACCTCCAGTGTACATCTAAAATGGTAGCCTGTAAAGGCTTTAAAACCATTGCCTATGGATAATTTAATGTAACGTAGTTTGTCACCGTTCCATGGACGTGCGCAATTTTAAAGCATGACATGTTTGGTATCTATTTACTCAGTATAACATCATCTTTTAAAATCTATGATAATAATGGGTATTATATTTTGTCTATGTGCACTAAAATTCACTAAAATTTATTTTTTCCAAAAAATTTGCATTTGAAAAACTGCTGCAAGACGTACAAAATTGCAATACCTACCATTTTATTCTCTAAGGCTTCTGTTTAAAAATGGGTTCTATGTCATTTTCTAGTGTAGCACCCAAAACAGGGCTGCTAAAAAAAATGTAGCTGTGCTAGGTGGTAGCTAGCCTGGCTAATTTGTAGTCTTTGTGATGATTGGGTTTTCCATAAAAGCCTGGTTTAGCTGTGGCCTTTCTGTTTTGTCAATAGGTGGCTCTGTTACATTTGGCATTAGTGTGATGAATTACAGTGAGTCTAGGTTAAGTATATGTATACTTTTCTCAGCCAATCATACTGGCCGCTGAGCATGCTGGGAGAAGGTATTTATTTGGAGGAAGTCAGGTGATCTGTGTCCTTTCCACCCAGACAGCAAGGTGGGTGTGTGAGGAACAGCTGCTGCTGGGTAGGACTAAAGTCTGAGGCCTAGCCATGTGCTCAAGGCTTTGCAAGGGAGAGCCTGCTCACTACCTGGAGGCAATACTGAGAAGGATGGAGTTCTGAGGAAGTACCAGAGGTGACTCTTCATAAGCCATGGACTATGAAGTAGCTGGGAAAACTTCAAGTGAGAACTCATCCAAGAAAATGTTGTACAATGCTGTAAGTTGAATATTGTTGCTATAGCAGACAGCTTATGCTACAAAGTAGATTGCTGGTTCCAGCTTGAAGGCTCTTTTTCTGTACTGCTGTCTACCTTTTTCTACATTTTTATCTAATTGCCGATCTGCAAGTCTACTGACGTTTTTGACTAAGGGTGTCCTGTGCCCTACCCCTCTCTCCCATATTTGTTTCCTGTTGTTAGAAATAAACTTCTCTTTGTTCAAGAATAAAAGTGACTGGCGCCCATCTTTCTACCTTGTACACCACCCACCATGCCTAGTAACCTACACCCTGAGGGGGAATTTTGGCCCTCCTTGTCTCTGGGTGTCACCACCAGGCCTCTGGAGGTTGGGAGGGTTGGGGGGGGGGGGTGCTACACTAGCAAAAAAAATGCTGATTGTTACTTATTTGTAAAAAAGTGACAGAATAGGCCTGGTCATGTAAGTGTATTTTTAATAAAAGTCAGCATCTACAGTGTTTGTACATAATTACAGTATTTAATTTTTGTTTAACAGGACTGGAGCTCTGGTCTAAAGTCCCTGGATCTCCAGTTTAAAGTATCCATGTTCCTGCTCACCATGTGTGTGTCAGCGCTGGGAAATTTTGTGACCACATAGTTCAGAAGGAAACAAGATAAATACAGTAGGCTGGTTGATCTTGCCTTTGATCTGCAGTGATAAATAACCTTTTTAGAAGGTGGTGAGAGCAGAAGAAGAGACAACTGTGGCTGGTGAACAGTCACAAGAAGGAAAAAAACATCATCCGCTGACTTTAGTCAATATTCTGATTATAAGGCCTCACGCACAACAAGTTGCAGAGCCACTGCTAATGCCAGGAAAAAGCAGTTGTAAATGTGTTTTTAGTAGCTTTTTCCATTAACTTTAATGCACGTTTAGCCACGTTAGCTTTTAGCAGCGTTTTTCTGCTTCTATTCAAAATCAATGATAGCCTATGAGCCATCATTGATACGGCTTTCAGCCCAATGATTTGAATAGCAGTCGCATCCAAGTCGGATCAGGATGATCCGACTTGTGGTGCGACTTGCGCTATGAGGATCTTGAGTGGGAACTCCACACCAAAATGGGGAAAATACCAGTGTGGGGGTCCCCCCCAGGTTCCAAACCAGGCCCTTTGGATCTGGTATGGATTTTGAGGGGAGCCCTATGCAAAAATAATGGCGTGGGGTCCCCCCAAAAATCCATACTAGAGCCTTATCCAAACATGCAGCCTGGCAAGTGAGGAAAGGGGAGGGGTGGAGCGAGTGCCCCCACCCCCTCCTGGACCATACCAGGCCACACGCCATAAACATGGGGGGGTGGGTGCTTTTGAGCAGGGGAGCTCTGCACCCCCCCCCCCACCCCAAAGCACCTTGTCCCTATGTTGATGAGGACAAGGTCCTCTTCCTGACAACCCTGGGCAGTGGTTGTGGGGGTCTGCGGGCAGGGGGGCTTATCAGAATCTGGACGCCCCCTGTAACAAGGGGGCCCCCTAGATTCCAGACCCCCTCTCTATGTGAATGACTATGGGGTACATTGTACCCCTACCCATTCACCCCCAAAAAAAGCAGTGTAGTGGAAATAATGACAAGAGATGGTTTTGAGAAGTCCTTTTTTAAAAATCTTCCTCCGATCCTCTCCTTCTGATCTTCTCCCTCCTATCTTCTCCCTCCGGTCTTCTCCCTCTGTTCTTCTTTCTCCGGTCTTCTCCCTCTGGTCTTCTTTCCCCAGTCTTCTTCTTCTGGTCTTCTCACTCCGGTCCTCCTCCGACAATGTCTCTTGTGATTATGCCGGCTCCGCTCTTTGCAGCTTCTTATATAGCTGAGGGGGCGTGGTCACCCGGTGACATCACCTGGAGACCACGTCCCCCTGTGTCGTCATCTGACAAAGCGTGATGACACATGGGGGCGGGGTCTCGTTGTTACTGATCACTCACCATGTTCATTAAGGAAAAAGAAAAAGAATATGTCATATTTATCAACCTCCCCCACCCGGAAACAATCCCTATGTGTGACCGCAGCAGCTGACAGCCAGCGGGAGGGAGAGGAGAAGAAGCCAGGAGGGGGGGGGGAACACAGGGGGATCGGAGCTGTGGGAGGGGGGGAGTTGGATACTGAACAGGGAGAATGATCAGAACTGATCCCCCTGCAGTAGCTAAAAGCCTGCGAAAGAAAAAAGGAGAAGCCAGCTGTGCTGCAGGGGGAGCCACTGGTTTTTGGAGAATAACTCCCTGCTGATTATTAAGTTTTCAATACTAATAAAAAAAGTATAAAAATAAATAAAAAAATATAAATATAGTGAAATAATGAAAGGTTATTATTATTAATATGTAAGGGAACGGAACTGACCAAGAGTTGTGCATGCAAGTGGACTAGCGCTGAGACTCAATTAAGAATACTATAAAGATGCTAGATCTAAGCCATAGGTAATAAAAAATGGGACACGTTATTCAGATCAGTTGGTAAGGGGTTAAATTGAGGTTGGCAATAACATATGGATTTGTAGAGGGAACTGAGTCTGTAATGGGTGATGACAGTGTAGAGGGGGAGAAGAAGCAATGTTGCATTAGATGGGGAAGGAGGTGATTGTAGCCGTATTAGTGCATTGAGAGATTTCTAGCAGTGAACTGAAGGGGAACCAGACCAGAAGAGAGGAGTGGGAAGCCCAGCTACATAAGGCCCCTTTCACACGAGCGGGGCGCCCAACTGACTCTTTGCTCAGTGGGGATCGATCTGCCGATCCCCGCTGAGCAGGCGGATGACAGGTCTGTCTCCGCTTACGTTGCCCTGGGGGGTTTGTATTTTTATTGAATAAACGTCTTTGGTTTAGACTATGGAGTTCTCTTTTCCTGCCCTTATGATTTCCTACATTGGGAGCCATTTTCCAAGGAGAGCATATAGAAATTGGATATCCAGGAGATACATACCAGGAAGAAATATACTTCCACCAGGAAGATAGATAGGGGTTGTGCTCCTCACAGTTCATCCACTTACTGCGCTCATCCCGCCCATTGTCCGGTGAGTGGGGACACAGGAGGGGAGCACAGAGTGGAGCACGAAGGTTGATATTATCTAAGCACCAGCACGTTTGGAATAATTTTGTTTACAGTATCACCAGTGTGGACTATAAGGACTTTTGTATCACTTAGCACTTTATATAATGTTAATTTTTATTTTTATTTTTCTGGATAACATTGATTGATAAGGTACAATATTTTGCACAGATGCACTTTTATTAACAGGATACGCACTTTAGTAACTTATATTCTTTTTTAAATATATGGGAAAACACCATCTAAAACAATTGTGGCACATGACACTTTTTTATTTATATTTAATAGGAGCAGCGCTGATCCTTATATATTTTTCACAGTTCACAAGGTACTCACCTTTTCTTATCAGCAGCAGCCCATTGTACAAAAATCCTATTATATTCTATTCCACTTTAAAGTGTATATTGATACTCTAACATTTTCCTAAGCGCAGGTCTATTTACATTATTCGATAAATAGATATCATCAGTACTGTAAAGCCACAAATTTGTGGTGTCAGTGACCAATTATTGATCATCAGTATTAAATAGCAAAATTTGGAATAAATTGGTAAGTTACACATATTCATCAAACACTACCAATTTGCCTAAAGCAAAACTAAACAGTATAGCCCATTAAAAGTTAAAATAACAAATCCAACAATTGCTTCAATAGTCACTGTACATTCAGGGATAATGAGAACTTTTCTTCTGCCATAGATGAGCTTCGTCTGATGACCAGCATCCAGGGCCATCTTACCGAATGGGCACGCCGGGCACTTGCCTGGGGGCCCCGCTTGCCTGGGGGGCCCCACCTGCCCAGTGGCAGGGGAAGCCCACAACAGCAGGAATGCCTGTCTGCCTCCACAGGAACAGGCACACACAGGACAGTTGAGTCTGACTCCCGTCCGGGTGTGTTTTCATCGGACCTAGCTGCCGAACTTGGAAGCTGTCATTAGCCTGACACTGCTGTACCAATAAATATCGCCTTATCGATAATTAGCATTTTTATTCTCGTGGGTGATTGTGTAGGTAGGGCCCCAGTGCATTGCTTTGCCCGGGGGCCTATAATGCTCTTAAGATGCCACTGCCAGCATCAGTTAACCCACCTCAGCCTGTGACTGGACAGTGAAAGGAGACAAAGTACACTGATGAGATCTTTTCTATTAATCTGATCTTCTATCAGCATATTTTTTTTTTTTGCTTTACCCTTGATCTGATTGTCTCAGTGTGTTGCTTCTTTCTTTCAAACTGTAGCACTAGTATGCAGGGACCGCAAAGAACAGATATCAGGTCAAATTCAAGTAACTGCTTGCATTTAAAAAATACATTTATTGATGCTTGAATGATTACACAGCAATATTATTTTGCATATTTTATATTTGCCTGGAGTTCAGGTTTAAAATCAAACTTTACGCAGTTTATCTGATCAAAGAACATTGTGTCCACTGCAGCCTGCATTTACGCAGCTACACTTGGATTCACTGGGAATGTCCTTCCTGAAACCTGTACTGTGTAACCACCACTTTCTCTTCTTCCTATATCTCCAATCATATACTACTTCCAAAAGCATGGAGAAATCTGATTGGTAGTTGTGGGAAAGTTTCTATTACAGGCTTTCTGCCTGTTTTAAAGACAGCAAGGAGCATTTAGTGGGCGTGATTGAGAATCTCTTACCTGCATCACAAACAGGGGTCCTTAGATCACCAGATTACCAGATTTAGTGGGCTTAGGCATGGAACTACATATAAAGTTTGGACAAACACTGAAGTGCTGGGCACGAAGGCTTTGTCCTTTGATGCAGTTCAAGTCCTAATTTTCAAGGTTCACTTGGGTGTATGCCTAAAAATATGATAGTGATCAGCTCCAGAATGGCAATTAGGCACAAATATTTGATAGACCCATAGGAAAAATGCCCAACATTTTCCATCTAATCTGATCATGGTCATCTATTACAATTGTTCTGTGTCTTTGCATGGTCAGAACATCAAAGTTTATGCTGACTTTATGTATACTGCGCTTAGCCCACAAATTATACTGAAGTAATGCTGACAATTCATGAACCTTATTGTTTTACTGGAAATTTTTTCATGCACCATCATGAGGGCTGGCATAATCTTATCCCCAGATATGTGGAAAGGTTCAACAGAACAGACTTGGACTACAATGACAGATTTCTAGTAGGTGGTTAGAGGTGTCTTGACTATCATGTTAAAGTTAAAATAAAGTGAAAAAAAAATAAAAATAACAGAGAAGGTACAGTTTTTGGTAGAAGAGACTTACATTTTTCCACCAAACGACTTTTTTACCTAGTTGCTATTCATTTTTTTTTTATTAGCATACACTGCCTGTGGAGCGTGTGCTGTGCAGTGTACATTCCCAACTCATTCTCCCCAACTGTAGGATGCCAAGATTATTTATTACAGGTTCTTATATAGCACTGTCAATTTACACAGAGCTTTACATATATATTGCACATTCACAGCAGTCCCTGCCCTCCAGGAGCTTACAATCAAAGGTCCCTAATTCACATTCATACTTTCTAGGGCCAATTTACCAACCAGCATGCCCACACAGGTGTAGCCAGGTGCCCAGGTTTCCCTCTAGTGCACAGCCAGCTTGGACACTGTGTCATCATCTCCTGAATGCAGAGCAATCAGAAACTACAGCTGAGAGCAGGGGATAGTGGGATATATGGTCCAAGGAGCCAGGATTTGCAATGGAGAAAGATTGCTACACAATACAAGTTCCAGCTGAGTGAGGACATAAATAGCCTGATCAGCAGAGGAGTCTTTTTCTTGGGACCACTTTCTTCAGCTGAGAGCAGGGACCTGGCCGCTCTGGTGAATGTGAGCAGGTGCTGTGGCCTGGAGAGAGTGGGGAGACTCCAGCAAGTGACGGAATGACTCTCATCGCCACCGATGTCGACTCAGACGAATTCCAGCGTTGCATGGTGCATGGCCAGGCACCCTTCACTGGTTGCAGATTCTTCAAGAACCTGTTCTGGAACATCCCACTCCCTTGAGCCTTGGTATCATCAGGATTGGTGAGCAGGTGAGCCCACCCTGTGTACACACTACGAAAACACTGCATGTGGACACCTTTATCCCATCTCCAGGTACATGATCCCGCACAGGAGAGCTGCTCTGCCACCGTACTCATACATGAGGTGGTCAGCAAGCAGTTAAAGGGGGAACATAAGCTGGCCATACACTACTCAAATTTTGTGTGATTCCTAATGGTTTGTCTGAAATGCAAGCAGTGTATAGCCCTGATGACACAACTCTCTTAAGGGAGCCTGCAAAAATAATTGTCCATTGAACAGAAATCTATATATGTTTGGCCAGCTTGAGCCTTTAAGTGACAATATTAAATAAACAGATCTTGATGTGCAAAGCGTGAGTGACAATTTCCTTCTTAGGTGTATGTTTAATAAATGGTGAAAAGCCAGTGATATTATTATAAGTATTTATAAAGCACCAACAATTTTACATAGCGCTTTACCTATATATACATACATACACATCACTTCCTGCCCTCCAGGAGCTTACAATCTATGGTCCATGTCTCACATTCATAAATTATATTACCAAAAGTATTGGGATGCCTGCCTGTCCACGCACATGAACTTTAATGGCATCCCAGTCTTAGTCTGTAGGGTTCAAAGTTGAGTTGGCCCACCCTTTGCAGCTATAACAGCTTCAGCTCTTCTAAAGGTTTTGGAGTGTGTCTATGGGAATGTTTGACCATTCTTCCAGAAGGTCAGGCACTGATGTTGGAGAGAAGGTCTGGCTCGCAATCTGCACTCTAATTCATCCCAAATATGTTATGTCGGGTTGAGGTCAGGACTCTAAGCAGGCCAGTCAAGTTCCTCCAACCCAAACTCGCTCATTCATGTCTTTATGGACCTTGATTTGTCCAAATTATTTGCAGGAGGGGGGATTATGGTGTGGGGTTGTTTTTAAGGGGTTGGGCTTGGCCCCTTAGTTCCAGTGAAGGGAACTCTTAAAGAGGAAGTAAACTTCCTCTGCAGGCATTTACCTATAGGTAGTGAAAATATCTCCTAAACGTGTACCGTTTAGGAGATATTTACATGATATGCAGCCAGTAACATTACTGGCGCATGCGCTCTAAAGGAGTGGCCACAGGTCGCTGTCCCTTCCGAGCCCCGTTCCGTATATTGCTCGTGACGTCATCGCAGCTCCAGCCAATCACAGTGCCAGAGGCTGCGAAACTGGAAGAAACTCCGGGGAAAATGTCAGCGGTTTGTGGATGCCGCTGGAACAGCTTCGTTCTAATGTAAGTATTACATAATGAGCTAGAATGCGATGCATACTAGTTCATTATGCCTTTAACTTACAGGGTTTTTTGAGCAAGTTTGGGGTGGAGGAACTTGACTGGCCTGCACAGAGTCCTGACCTGGGATGAACACCTTTGGGATGAATTAAAGAGCAGAGTGTGAGCCAGGCCTTCTCTTCAACATCAGTGCCTGACCTCACAAATGCGCTTCTGGAAGAATGGTCAACCATTCCCAAACATTCCCATAGACACACTCCGAAAGCTTGTGGACAGCCTTCCCAGAAAGGTTGGAGCTGTTATATCTGCAAAGGGTGAGCCAACTTAATATTGAACCCCACAGACTAAGACTGGGACATGGGCATCTACAAGGAGGGGAAAGTGCCCCACGCTGGAATCAGGGATCGGCAAGGTGTCCGCACATGGACACTGGTGTCTGGGAGCTGTCCTTGCAGGGTCCACCCCGGCCACTGCAGACTTTTTCCTGAGTCTGCTGCTCACTGACTCACTGAGACTGTCCCTCCCTCACCCCACAATGCGATGGCTCGGGCCTCGGCTCAGCCACACAGCTCCTGTGTACTTTGTAGAGAGAGATGTGGATCCAGCCAGCACTGCCCACTCAAGTGGAGTAGTGGGGGAGTCCTGCCTGCGTGTGGAGTGATCTTTGGGACTGTGGGGGAGGGACAGAGAATGGGCAGGCAGCCTGTGAAGGTCTTACCTTGCCCTCCTGTTGGCAGCCCTCTTGGACATGTACAGACTGCTGCCTGGGTGTCGCACAGTGATGATGCTGCACACCTGACTCTATCTATCACCTGATGCGTTGCAGTCCTTGCCCTAACGTTTGTGCTCCAAGGTGCATTTCTGCAAGCAGTCTTCTGTTCTCCATCTTCCTCCGTGAATGACCTGGCTTGGCTGACAACTCTCCCGGCTCTCGACCCTGCATGGGCAGACGACCCCGCATCAGCAGACGACCCCGCATCAGTAGACTACCCGCTTCTGGACTCGTCTCCCGCTTGGATAACTACCCACTTCTGGACTTGTCCCCTGATTGTTCCTGCTCTCACTTCCTCACTCTTGCTGTGCGTTTATTGTTGTTTGCTCCAATAAACTGCTTTATTTTACCTTTATCCTCGTGTGGTCTGGTTTCCAGGCACCCTAACACAGCCTAAGTCGAGGTGGAGGAGGAAGCAAGGAGGACTCATGGAGTGGAAAAGCTCTTCAGGTTGAGGCCTAAGTAAGAGTTTGCGGCAATGTAAATCACAATGTATGTGACACTTCACATCAATGTAGTTGATAAAAGCTACAAAAGTTTAGTGTCACATTAAAACCAATAAGCTAATGATTAGAACAAACGGCATTGGATCACATTGACAGGATAGAAAGGGTACCAGGCTTTGCCTGTCTGCTCACTGCCCCACAGCAATGAGTCCACGGTGAGATGGTGGGCTGCTAATGCCACCTGAACAGCAACCCCCTGGGTTGCCCGTGCGGTGCAGCTAGTCAATATGGTGTGGATGGAGTATCAGGCAATGTGGGACACAATCTGTCAGGTGGGGGCGCCAGTGATGACGTCAGTCACCGTGACCAGGAGGCAGTCTTCAGCCAGGGAGCCGACTGTCAGCGGAGAGCAAGCCGGAAGGAGAAAGGTCCCGTCACCATGACGACATGTTTTGTGCTTTCGTGCCTTGTCGAAGTCCGGGACGGACCAATCTGTTTAATTTATGGGACACAAGGAATGAAGGGGGACAGCCGAAAAGGAATAAAATTATGCAAGAAATCAAACGCCTCTATGTGAAGCTGCACTGCTGTGACACGAGTAGAAAACAATGGGCACCCTGACACAGCAGTGTAAAACATAAATTAAATAAAAAGCACATGATGTTCATAAAAATTTATTAATTATTATAAAAAGGATTAGAATAATAATTAAAATGGTTTAAAAATAAAAAATATACTAAAAAATAGAGAATAAATAAATAATGAATAATCACATATTAAAGGATCAATCAATTAGTTGTTTTGTTCAACTGTTATTGTGAAAAAAAAACAAACCCAGAGACAATTTTAATAACACATGAGACTTATGCATATCACTGTACAAATATGCGCACCTAAGCCATCCGTGTCTCTATGTACCCACGCATATATAAATACACCTAATGGATTACAGGAGGGAGAAAACCCCCCAGAGGAGAGGGGGAAGGGGGAGTGGGGGGGTGGACTATGATGGTGATGCATGGATTAAAAAGCCAGAATGGTAAATTAAATTGTGCATTTCTATTTCCTCCTTTAGCCCATTCGGGGGCAGTGTATTAAGCTTAAAAATCTGAAAAGCCTCCCATTTGCAAAGTAATGTCTGGGCACACTGTGTTTATCGCACCCACCTTTTATAAGTTTTCTATGTTCGCCTACCTGTTTGCGCAGTGACGCGTGGTGGCCTACATAGAGGGTTGCAGGGACATTTTAGTCGATAAATTACAAACACAGAGGAGCAGGTGATGAACTGTCTGATGTTAAAATTTAGGCCCTTTCTGCTGGAAAAACTGGGTTTGCCATGAGGGATAGATTGGCAGGTTAAGCAACCTCTCTTTCTGCACTGGAAGATCCCTACCCTATTATCGAAATTAGGAAGAAATGTCCATGGTACGTTCGATCTTGCTGGTACCTTTTAATTCACTCGGAGCTATAGCATTTTTAAGAGTTCTAGCCCTCCTAAAAGTAACTTGGGGGCTAACAGGTAATGTGTCCGCCAGTTTTGGGTCCAGTTGTAGTGTTAACTCTAGGTCTAAAAAGATATGTTTAAGTGGATTGATTACATGTTTAAACTGAAAATCCAAAGTATTGGTATTGTAATGCGCTACAAAGGATGAGAATTTTTCCACTGTGCCGTTTCAGATGAGCAGGACATCATCAATGTACCTGCCATAGTAGATGATATACTAGGCAAAGGGATTGGAATGCCAAATATAAAGTTCCTCCCAGTAGCCCATTGCAATATTTGCATAGCAGGGAGCAAAGTTGGCTCCAATTGCTGTGCCTTGTAGCTATAGATAAAAAAGAAGGTGAAGTAATTATGTTCTAGACAGAACTCTGTGCCCTCAATCAAGAATTGAGCCTGTCTGGAATTAATTGTGAGATCTTTGTAAAGAAAATTGTGGAGGGCTATCAAGCCTACATTGTGGGGGATAGATGTGTACAGTGAGCACACATCTAAAGAGGCCCACAGGTAGCTGTCTTCCCATTGTAGGATTATAGTATCTCCAAAACATGACCCGTGTACTTAATGAAGGCAGGCAAGTTGAAAACGATAGGCTGGAGGAAAAAAATCTATATATTGTGATAGACCACTAGTGAAGCTGTTAGTGCACAACACGCAATAAGGCTTCATATTCAATTTTAATCATGACTGGGCACCTGTGTTCCTTTTCTGTGGTCTATGGGGACCTTGGCCTGCTCTAAAGGGGGATCTATGGGGACTCTGCTCTAAAGGGGATCTATGGGGGACCCTGGCCTGGCCTGCTCTTAAGGGTGATCAATGGGGCGAAAAGGGGTGGAGCATGGGTGACCTTAAAATGATGCCCCCCCCCCCTGAAAAAAGTTCTGCGGATGCCCATGGACTGGGATGCCATCAAAGTTCATGTGCGTGGAAAGACAGGTGACCCAATTCTATTGGTAATATAGTGTACATGCACATACTAGGGCCAATATAGACAGGAGCTCATGAACCTACCAGCATGTCTTTGGAGTGTTGGAGGAAACTTACACAAGCCTAGGAAAAACATGCAAACTCCATGCAGGTGGTGTCATGGTTGGAACACAAACCGATGACCCTGGTGCTACCCTTGTGATATTTGGTGATAACATTTTTCCTGCTTACCTAGTCATAAGTCCCTAGTCAAGTGTTTATTTATCCAAGGAATGTACCTATTTAATAAATAGTGAATGGCACCAAACTGTCTCATAACCATGATAAATACGGAGAAAATTTCGCTAGATTGCTTACCAAGTCACACTTGGTGTTAAAAGCCTTTTTTGTTGGTAGGATCGCTCAGCACATTAGGCATCCGATATGATGCTTTGCAGGATGTACCTCCATGCTTCCTGCCCTCCCGACCTTCGGGAGAAATTCATTATAACCTCTGCAAAAAAGCCCAAAAAAAAATTCAAGCTTCATCAAGCTGAAATAAAAGCTCAAATGCCTGTAAAGGCAGCTTTTTTTTTTTTTTTTAGAGCTGCAGTGTGCATGAGCCCTTAGACAGTTTTCGGTGCACTGATGCATTAGGAAAGAGGCACACCACATTCACATTTACAATTGGTAACTCTTTTGCTGCTTGCAACTGCATCACTAAACACACTATGTGTTAGGCTCCATGTACACTAGAGTTTTTTTCTGCTCCATGAGGCTAAATAGTGTTATCCTATGTGTCCATGCACACTACTGTAGGCTATTGGCGTTTTTTGAGCTTCAGCATCTAGGAGCAGAAAATAAAACATTTGTAGAGTTTCTTGGAGCATTTTTCCAGCAGAAATGCTCCTAAATGCTGCCAAACACTCCTAAACGCTACAAATAGTGTTTTTTTTTAGCTTTCTTTTTTCCTTTTTTAGCAAAAACGCTAATTAAACGCTAACACTCTTAAATGCTCCTAAAATGCTGCTAAATCGCTACTAAAAAAGGTATTACCAGTGCTTTTTATTTTATCCAGTGTTTTGGTCTAAGGCTCCATGCTAGTGTGCATGGAGCCTTAGACCTTTTTTCTAATGAAACCTCTATTTTTTATCTGTTAAGCGTAATTGTTCTGATAATACTAGCAGTGGTGTGAAATAGGAAACAGAAAGCAGCTTTAACCACATGAAATGTTTTATCTGTTATAAGTCAGGACTTGGGAAACACTCTGTTCCATGGAAATGGTTGTTTTTATGTGGGCTAGTGACTCACTTGGAGTTTAATGCAAGTTAATTATTAGGCTGCAAAGAATGTTTTAGTATTTACTCAGCACGGGTCAGATACTAATCTTCCAACTCTGTGATTGTCATTTGTTATCATGTAAAATACAAACATGTGCTTATGGTCCAATGATAAGAAGCATCTCAATTTTCTGTGACCAATTCCAAGTGCAGAGGAAGTCCTCAATAGAGATGATTTTTCTGTATCTTACTGACTCAAGGGGCACTGACTGCTTGTTAAGTTGCTGCTTCTCCTGAAATTTCACTTTTGAACCTGGCTTCCCCATACATAAATCCACATCTCATCTTCTAAAAGTAATTAAACCGTAAAAATACAGGCCAAGGACTTTTACAGGTTGCACCACAAAACATCAACATGACAAGAGCCCGCAGTCTTTACCAGTGTTTCAGATAAAAATGTATATTGAGGTAAATGGAGCAATCATTCTCATTTTAACAATTAAAATGTTTTCTACGTGGCATTGGCATTTTACAGTATGTTTTGATGTTATTTGCCATCTAGATTTGATATAGCTTTTGCCCTAAAAGATGCTGTGGGCACAAGATGCACCCATAATCCACATTTTACAGTTATGACTTTTCTAAAAAAAAAAAAAAAGAGCACAAAGCAGAAGCTGTTTGCCTTCAGATGTTCTATAATTTGAAGGGCATTTTAAGGTTGAGCCTCATGTCCTAAATTGTAACCAACCCCTCCCCCCTGCTCCCACGTGTGACCTTGGCATTATGTTATGGTGGTGGAGGATCAAGATGATGCAGAGAGTGATGTTGATGTGCTGATGTTAATGGGGCTCTCTGCAGCATACTGTAGCACTGTGGGTAAATGAAGGGGAAGTTCATGATGCTGTTAAGTTGACGTTAAGTTAAGTTAAGTTAAGTTAAGCTCACCTCATGATACACCATTCTTCACAGGATCCCCTCAGTCTTCAGAGGTAAATAATGCTGCTGGGAGACTATTTGTTGATTTTATTGTTGTCTGGAGCTGGGTTTTAATATAGGAGGGAAGGGGGATGAGTCGCACATTATCACTTTTTGGGTTTTTTATTGGGCTTTTTAAAATTTTGCCTAGTATTCTGCATTCCTGGCATATGTTACAGAAAGTATACCTCCGTAAACCTGAGTGCCACTCCAGCCCCAGTGTATTTTAGGCTCTCATAGACTTTGACGAGCTGTAGGCAGTGTGTACCTTCCGGGTGCATGAAAATGCTGGAGTTAGATGCCCACAAGATAAATGCCTAGTGAGTATGTGGCATAATGTAAAACTGTTATGGGAGTAATATGTGTGTTACTATTGCTGATCTCCTTTGGAAATTATCTGGCTGTTATGCTAATCCAATGATTTTGAGTACTTTTTGGCCAGGTAGGTAGTATGATGGCCAGGTAGCTAGTATTTTCAGAAGAAAAGCTTAGCAGCAGAAGACTCTTTTAATTTCAGAGTCTCCTTTGCTAGGTGACATTTGGCTGGGATTTGTACATGGTGTATTCAATTCAGAGGATAGAACTTAAGTCGGCTTATTTAAATAAATGTTAGCAGAAGCTTTTTAGGGCAGAAGAGACCCTGTATGCCTCCTCCCTGTCCATTGCATATAAATAGGCTGGCTATGGCTTCCTGGATTCAGGAGGGCGTACATGTACATCATCTTGCTCCCACTGATTGTACACACCCTCTAGGATGTGTAGCTGCAAGCCCTTTGATCGCTGTGACCTTTGAACACAATGGATCACAGATTGGGATACAGGGCCAATGAAATTGTGAACTTGTAAACATGCTGCAGCCTTTGAACCATTTACTCCCTCAGCCAAATGTTGTAAGAGGAAACAGAGTGTTTACTACAATGACCGATACTGTGGTGAACACTAAAGCCTCGTACACACTACTAGTTTTATTTAGTTCAATCCAGCATGTTGAACAAAAAAAAAAAAAAACTGACAGCTCAGGTCAGAGCTGCTGTACTAACAATCTAATGTTAGTACAGCGATCTCCCCTGCTGAGCTATTGTGTTCTGACAGAGGAACAGCCCCCCTGCTAGAACACTCCAATCAGCACTCTCAACTATTGTTTTTTTGGTCATGAGCCTAAAGCCGCCTTCTGTTGGACCGGCTGCCAAACACATGGGTCGAATGTTGACAGGCATAAAAAGAAGCCATATCTAAACATGATCCAGAAGCGCAGGCGTTTTCTCTGGACCAAGGATCATTTAAAATGGACTGTGGCAAAGTGGAAAACTGTTCTGTGGTCAGACAAATCAAAATTTGAAGTTCTTTTTGGAAAACTGGGACGCCATGTTATCCGGACTAAAGAGGACAAGGACAACTCAAGTTGTTATCAGCGCTCAGTTCAGAAGCCTGCATCTCTGATAGTATGGGGTTACATGAGTGCGTGTGGCATGGGCAGCTTACACATCTGGAAAGGAACCATCAATGCTGAAAGGTATATCCAAGTTCTAGAACAACATATGCTCCCATCCAGACGTTGTCTCTTTCAGGGAAGACCTTGCATTTTCCAACATGACAATGCCAGACCACATACTGCATCAATTACAACATCATGGCTGCGTAGAAGAAGGATCCGGGTACTGAAATGGCCAGCCTGCAGTCCAGATCTTTCACCCATAGAAAACATTTGGCGCATCATAAAGAGGAAGATGCAACAAAGAAGACCTAAGACAGTTGAGCAACTGGAAGCCTGTATTAGACAAGAATGGGACAACATTCCTATTCCTAAACTTCAGCAACTTGTCTCCTCAGTCCCCAGACGTTTGCAGACTGTTATAAAATGAAGAGGGGATGCCACACAGTGGTAAACATGGCCTTGTCCCAACTTTTTTGAGATGTGTTGATGCCATGAAATTTAAAATCAAATCATTTTTCCCTTAAAATTATACATTTAATCAGTTTCAACATTTGATATGTCATCTATGTTGTATTCTGAATAAAATATTGAAATTTGAAACTTCCACATCATTGCATTGAGTTTTTATTCACAATTTGTACAGTGTCCCAACTTTTTTGGAATCGGGTTTTGTATATATATATATATATATATATATATATATATATATATATACATATATGTGTATATATATATATATGTACATATATATATATATATATATATATACATACATATATATACATACATACATACTTTAACTTATTTATAGTTATTAATTATATTATAATTTATGATTTTGTGTTTCAAACTTTATCATACCCGAGATGTTATAAAGAAGAACGCACAGTAAAAAAATAATCATATGTAAATAATTGGTTTGGGCTGCTCATTTTTAAGAATTACATGCAAAATAATGGTACCGCTTTCAGCACCTAAAATCGGAAAGAATCATACCGCCAGGGAGGTTAATATTTAACTTTTTTCACAGAAAGAAAAATAAAAAGACATCAATAAAAGTAACATAAAAAATGTAAAGTGACAGGGGTTGATTTACTAAAGGCAAAACTGTGCACTTTGCAAAGTTCAGTTGCACTCTGCAAGTCCAGTTGCTCCAGAGCTTCGTAAGTGAGGTAAGGCTTCACTTTGCAAAGAGTACCCAATCACGTGCAAGGTAGATAAAAACGACTGCATTCTTGCTCGCACACGATTGGATAATGGAAATCAACAGAGCTTCTGCTCATTAATTAAGCTCTGAAGCAACTGCACTTGCAGAGTGTAAATGCACTTTGCAAAGTGCACAGCAGTGGCGGCCCGTGCATAGGGGGCGCCAGGGCGCCGCCCCCCCTAAAAAAAGAAAAAAAAAAAAAAAGACAAAATGAACAATAAAGTTTTCAAAAAAAAAAAATTGCGTTCGCAAACCTCGCCGCCGCCGGCCTATGTGGAGGCTGGGGGTGGGGGGGGGTGGGGTGGTTACGACCCACAAGAGGCGCCGATTGGCTGCCTTTTGGGGGCGTAACCTGGGCGCAGGGCACATTTCTTGGACACCCCCACTTCGTGGATTCCTGGCTGTGATTGGTCCAGTCTCCAGCCTGGACCAATCATACAGGACATCCTGGGTGACGTCGCATGGGGGCGGTGCGTCAATCACTCACCGTCCCGGCCGTCACCTTCCCGCCCGCCTTCAGAGCCGCTGTCGGTGGAGAAGTCTCTCCGGAGTCCCGTCACCTCTGCAGCAGCAGCAGCAGACGCCAGTGAAGTCGGCCCGGTCCCGGTCGTGAAAGAGCCAGCCCAAGACAAGCAGGTAAGTGATAACTGGAAGCAGCCTCAGTGCCTCCTCTCTCTCCTGTGTGCGCAGGGCCGGCCCTACAATAGGAGCGGAGCGCTCCTAGTTTGAGAAGCGGGGAGCCCAGCCCAGCCCTGGACAGAGTGACCGAATGGGAGTCCGCCGGGACTGGAGGCAGCGGGGAGGAGGAGGGGGGATCTGGGATCAGAGGTGAGCAGAGGACACAGGGCTCATTCTTTCAAGCGGTATGATGTGGGTCAGCTTTCTCACTGAGAGAAGACAGGCAGGAGGAGCGCAGCAACGGTCAGACATCTGCCTGAAACCCTCCACCTCCTGACCACTGCACCCCTGGCCTATCTATCCTCACCCCCCCCCCCCATGCTCACCTTCCTAACTGGGACTGCACGAGCCCCACTACCCACCACTGCCTAATGACCTGATGCTGGAGAGGTTCTCCACTGTCCTGTCTCTCAGCCCACCTCCTGTGATGCTGCCCATCTTCTGTGACGCTGCCCCCCACCTGTCCCTCTGCCCACCTCCTGTACCATGACCTGTGACATGCCTGTACCATGACCTGTGCCATGACCTGTGCCATGCCCTTACCATGACCTGTGCCATGCCCTTACCATGACCTGTGCCATGCCCTTACCATGACTTGTGCCATGCCCTTACCATGACTTGTGCCATGCCCTTACCATGACCTGTGCCATGCCCTTACCATGACCTGTGCCATGCCCTTACCATGACCTGTGCCATGCCTGTACCATCACCTGTGCCATGCCTGTACCATCACCTGTGCCATGCCTATACCATCACCTGTGCCATGCCTGTACCATGACCTGTGCCATGCCTGTACCATGACCTGTGCCATGCCTATACCATGACCTGTGCCATGCCTATACCATGACCTGTGCCATGCCTATACCATGACCTGTGCCATGCCTATACCATGACCTGTGCCATGCCTATAACATCTCCTGTACCATGACCTGTGCAATGCCTGTACCATGACCTGTGCAATGCCTGTACCATGACCTGTGCCATGCCTGTGCCATGACCTGTGCCATGCCTGTACCATCACCTGTGCCATGCCTGTACCATCACCTGTGCCATGCCCTTACCATGACCTGTGCCATGCCTATAACATCTCCTGTACCATGACCTGTGACATGCCTATGCCATCACCTGTGCCATGCCTGTACCATGACCTCAAAATCACGCAATTTTTTAGCGCGTTTTTTGCCGCGAAGCAATACCTATTACATTTTTCTTTTTGCGCCCCCCCAAAAATTTTGACCCCCCTCTTGCCACTGGTGCACAGTCTATTTGCCTTTAGTAAATCAATCCCATAGTACACACAATCAAGTATACTAAATAGGGGCAAACAACACAAATACAAAAACACTAAATTAAATAAAGGAAAAGATTATTCGGGTTCGGTGTTTACCCTGGGAATTGCCAACATCCCTATGGAATATAACAGAAAAAATTCCCCTGAGGGGTGGGACTTTTAAGGCAATGACCAGGACTTGAGTATGTTAGGTGTAAAATTTATTAAATAAATGTGGTACAAATTATATGGTACAAAACATGTGGTAGACCAAGACAATAACAAGAAACAACAAGTGTATCATAAAAACATGGCCATAGATACGTCTCTAATGCTGGAAGTGTCTGAGATGTCTGGACAGGTCCAGACGCGTTTCGGTCGGTTTGCCTTTTTCAATAGTCCAACAAGAGAAGCCAGATCTCAGACTGGGAATGTAAAAAGCAAGAATCAATACTTAATGACAATTATAAAACAATCGTATAGAAAAGAGTATACAGTGTGTAAATCACATAGTATCTGTTTTGCCAAAAGACAAAAATTATCAATAAGTAATGTGTTGTGTAAATACATACCAGATAAGAGAGTTCTCTATGAGACAAGGAGGAAAAGGCCATGTAGGAAAATAAAATCTTAACGGGTTGAAGAACCTCAATTTTCAAAAAGCCGCTATTGGTATGCACCAACTTCTGATTGTCTGTTTTCACAGATCTGTAGATGTATATCTTGTTGTTTCTTGTTATTGTCTTGGTCTACCACATGTTTTGTACCATATAATTTGTACCACATTTGTTTAATAAATTTTACACCTAACATACTCAAGTCCTGGTTATTGCCTTAAAAGTCCCACCCCTCAGGGGAATTTTTTCTATGCTAAATTAAATAAATTAAACTACCCTATAAAAAGGCAAAATCTTACAAAAGCAGCTTCAATGGGTGAAATTTAGGGCCTACTCAAACTTGTGTGCTGTGGTAACGCTCAGTAAAATGCGTTTGTTTCCGCAATGCAAAACAATGCACTTTCTTCATATGTGGCTGGCCCCTAATGCCCTGTATAGGTAAGAGCAACATACCACAGCAGCCCACAGTGCATATACCTAGTATGTTGTGGTGTGCTGCAATAGGGTCAAGTGCATTCTTTTCATCTATTGCAGTGCATTGTAGGCCATTCATAATTAGTGGGTTTCCATAACACATAGCACGTTAATGTGCTATATAATACACCACAAAAGATTTGAGGCAAAGAAAGGGCTCCCTGCAGCTGCACATGTGTGCTGTCCCTTGAATGAGTGTGTGAGTGTATGAGTACAAAAAATAAAGGAACAGAGCGCACACCGCCCTAGTGTAACACCATTTATTTGAAGTTAATAGAAGCCATAAAAACAGGTACTCACAAACAGATAGGAAGTCATGCATGGAAATAAATATCCCCCGATGATGTTTACAGGGCTCTCTCCGTCCTAGCCTCGGCGGCTCAGCTGTTCGTCCTGCACTGATCAGTGAGTATCGTACGGCTAAGCCAACCGCCTCGGATTACTCAAGGAGACTCGATGTGGTGCACCTGCGCACGTTCCAGTCACCGGTGCACACTCTCCAAGAGCCGGATGCTGTAGCCGCTCAGAGAAACTGACAATGCGGTTAAGCAGAGGGAGACTCCCCGATCGGGACCCAGAGCATGACTTGCATGGGATTGCTAAGGACAACGTTTTGGAGGTGTAGCCTCCTTCTTCAGGTTTCAACACCCCAGAGATCCTTTGCCCTCATTTATATAACAATATAGCGGCTCCTCCCCTCACTATTTCTTAAAGGGACATGACAATAGACAATAGTAATCAGGGGCAATAATATCCAAACATTCATATATATCCATGAATTGTACATATCTAATAAAATTGATAAAAGTGAATAAGTTCATAATACAATAAAAACTTTAAAAGACTTTAAAATATATATATATATATATATATATTTTTTTTTTTAAAGGTGGGAGGACAATGTAATAGAGCAGCACGAAATGCCAGCAGAATGCTTGGATGTATAGGGAGAGGTATAAGCAGTAGAAAGAGAGAAGTGCTTGTGCGCAGTACTGGAGGCCATATCTCCAGAAGGATATAGATACTCTAGAGAGAGTACAGAGAAGAGCTACTAAACTAGTACATGGATTGCAGGAAAAAACTTACCAGGAAAGGTTAAAGGAACTTAACATGTATAGCTTGGAAGAAAGAAGAGACAGAGGGGATATGATAGAAACTTTTAAATACATAAAAGGAATCAACTCGGTAAAGGAGGAGAGCATATTTAAAAGAAGAAAAACTACCACAAGAGGACACCGTTTTAAACTAGAGGGGCAAAGGTTTAAAAGTAATATGAGGAAGTATTACTTTACTGAGAGAGTAGTGGATGCATGGAATAACCTTCCTGCAGAAGTGGTAGCTGCAAATACAGTGAAGGAGTTTAAGCATGCATGGGATAGGCATAAGGCTATCCTTCATATAAGATAGGGCCAGGGACTATTCATAGGATTCAGATATATTGGGCAGACTAGATGGGCCAAATGGTTCTTATCTGCCGACACATTCTATGTTTCTATGTTTCTATATATATATATATATATATATATAAACCTACATGACACTGTGGAGACTAGACTAACAAAACAAGATTAACACCATATATGTGCGCATATGTATCTCAAAATATTCCCGTATACTGATACTGGGTGCGTATAAAGGAACACACATGCCAACATATATGTACACTGACATAGAAGACCATAAGAGATGAGGAAGATGTAAATATATGCTGACAACATGTAAAATATATGAACTGGTACATACATAAAAACAAAGTTTTAAATTAAAGTGCCAACCTCCAATTCCTCATTCAAGCCATCGGGGGACATAGAGTTAAGCGTAAATATCCAATACGTTTCGCGCATACATAGACGCAAAAATCTTTCACCTTCTGATAATGTCATAGGGATGGCTTCAATACCAAATAACTCTAACCCCTCAGTGCTGCCCCCATGTACTTGGCAAAAATGGCGGGGAACACTATGTTTGTCTTTCTTTTGTTCGATGAACCGGCGATGTTCGTCAAATCTGGTTCTCATAGCCCTCACCGCTCTGCCCACGTAGAATAATCCACATGGGCACCGCAGACCATATACAACAAATTGTGTGCCGCAGCAGACAAACTGTTGAATATTAAATGTCCGCCCATCTTTTCCAATAAAGTGCTTTTTCCCATGGTGCATGAAATTACAGGCCATGCACCTTTTGAGTTTACATCTATAAGAGCCCACCATATTTAGGAATAACGGGATGTTATTTACTGACCGTTGTTTCTTATTTTTAATTTGACTAGGAGCCACAATATTCCGGACACTTCTAGCCCGTTTAAAAACTACCTTAGGTTTAGTGGGAAGTACACTACATAGGGCAGAGTCTTGCATAAGGATGGGCCAATGTTTTTTAATGGCCCTTTTGACAGCCCAATGTTGATTGGTAAACTTGGTAATAAAGAGGGTATTAGAGGGTTCCTCACTTTTACCTTCAATCCTTCTACTCTCGCCACCCATAGTATACCTATCAATGGCCTCATCAATGTGCTCCTTACGGTACCCTTTTTCTAGAAATCTTCTCTTTAATATATCAGCCTGCCCCAGGTACTCTGAGACTTCTGTACAATTCCTACGCAACCTACAAAATTGGCTGTGGGGTATATTCTCCTTCCACTTAGGTAAATGGCCACATCCCTAAGGTCCACAAGGACCCCAGGTGTCCACCTGGGAGACCTATTGTGGCTGGTATGGAAGGCATCACCAGCAAAATATCCCAATATGTAGATATATTCTTACAACCATTGGTGACGTCCCTGCCGGCCTACATTAGGGATTCCTCCCAGGTTTTGGACACCTTGGTAAAATATAAATGGGAAGCTAACTATCTGTGGTTATCCCTAGATGTGTGTTCTCTCTACACATCTATTCCGCATGAGGGTGGGTTAAGAGCAGTGGAGTATTTTCTTTCTGAGGCAGAATACATGCACCCGCTTCAGTCTGAATTTATATGCTCATGCACTAAATTTGCACTGGAAAGAAACTACTTCCAGTTTGATGGCTCATTTTATAGACAAGTCGCTGGCACAGCTATGGGTGCACATTTTGCGCCGAGCTATGCTAACTTGTTTATGGGTTTCTGGGAGAAAAATCATATTTGGACCCGGAACCCATTTGCCAAGCATCTTGTTTATTATGGGCGCTACATCGACGATGTGATTATCATATGGGATGGTGACCTCAATTCAGTTTCTGAATTTGTGGCCTACTGCAATTCCAATCCCTATGGTATCAGCTTCACACATGTAGTCGATGCGCAAACTTTGGTGTTTCTGGATTTAGAGCTATCCTGGGATGCTGATGGAAACATCACCTCTAGGACGCATTTTATGGAGACTGCAGGCAACTCATACTTACATCGTACAAGTTGCCATTTACCTAAGTGGAAGGAGAATATACCCCACAGCCAATTTTGTAGGTTGCGTAGGAATTGTACAGAAGTGTCAGAGTACCTGGTGCAGGCTGATATATTAACCACTTAACGTCTGCTCACATTGCTGCTACTGCAGCAATGTGGCTCATTATCGTCTAGCGACGTAGTACTACGTCGCTAGCCTCCTCCCCCTGTAGGTGCCGCTGGAGGCGCGCTCCCGCTGTTTTCAGTCACAGCGGGAGTCGGGCCAGGGGAGGAGCGGCGCTGCTCTTCCCCGATCGTCGGGGTATCTAGTTTGGAGATCTGTGTAAACAGAGCGGGCGGATCTCCTAAGTGACAGGGAGTGACAGATCGCAGTGTTCAGCATAGCTGAACATCCGATCTGTCCCTGACTCACTCAGTCACCTCCCCCCACATGTCAGTAAGCACCAGGCATACATTAACCCCTCCCTCTCCAAAAAAAATTAACCCCTTCCCTGCCAGTGTCATTTTTACAGTAACAGTGCATATATATAGCACTGATTACTGCAGTAATGTCACTGGTACCCCCAAAAGTGTCAAAAATGTCAGTCAAGGGTCCGATCTGTCCGCCGCAATGTCGCAGTCCCGCAAAAAAAATCGCAGATCGCCGCCATTACTCGTTAAAAAAGAAAACACCAAAAATGACAGAAATCTTTCCCTTAGTTAGTAAACGCAATAACTTTTGTGCAAACCAATCAAAATACACTTATTGTGATTTTTTTTTTACCAAACATAGGTAGCAGAAAACAAATTGGCTAAAAATTTGAAAAAATTTTGATTTTTACATTTTTTGGGGGGGGAATTTCATCTAAAAAAATGTTAAAAATATTGTTACTTTTTCAAAATAAACACTCATTTTTTTGTTTATAGCACAAAAAGTAAAAATTGCACAGGTGATCAAATACCACCAAAAGAAAGCTCTGTTTGTGGGAAAAAAAGGACATAAATTTTGTTTGGGTACAGCGTCGCACAACCGCGCAATTGTCCGTTAAAGTCGCACAGCACCGAATCGCAAAAAGTGGCCCAGACGTAAGACAGCAAAATCCTCTAGTGGTAAAGTGGTTAAAGAGGAGATTTCTAGAAAAAGGGTACCGTGAGGAGCACATTGATGAGGCCATTGATATGTATACTATGGGTGACGACAGTAGAAGGATTGAAGGTAAAAGTGAGGAACCCTCTAATACCCTCTTTATTACCAAGTTTACCAATCAACATTGGGCTGTCAAAAGGGCCATTAAAAAACATTGGCCCATCCTTATGCAAGACTCCGCCCTATGTAGAGTACTTCCCACTAAACCTAAGGTCATTTTTAAACGGGCTAGAAGTGTCCGGAATATTGTGGCACCTAGTCAAATTAAAAATAAGAAACAACGGTCAGTAAATAACATCCCGTTATTCCTAAATATGGTGGGCTCTTATAGATGTAAACTTAAAAGGTGCATGGCCTGTAATTTCATGCACCATGGGAAAAAGCACTTTGTTCGAAAAGATGGGCGGACATTTAATTTTCAACAGTTTGTCTGCTGCGGCACACAATTTGTTGTATATGGTCTGCGGTGCCCATGTGGATTATTCTACGTGGGCAGAACGGTGAGGGCTATGAGAACCAGATTTGGTGAACATCGCCGGTTCATCTAACAAAAGAAAGACAAACATAGTGTTCCCTGCCATTTTTGCCAAGTACATGGGGGCAGCACTGAGGGGTTAGAGTTATTTGGTATTGAAGCCATCCCTATGACATTATCAGAAGGTGAAAGATTTTTGCGTCTATGTATGCGCGAAACGTATTGGATATTTACGCTTAACTCTATGTCCCCCGATGGCTTGAATGAGGAATTGGAGGTTGGCACTTTAATTTAAAACTTTGTTTTTATGTATGTACCAGTTTATATATTTTACATGTTGTCAGCATATATTTACATCTTCCTCATCTCTTATGGTCTTCTATGTCAGTGTACATATATGTTGGCATATGTGTTCCTTTATACCCACATCAGTATACGGGAATATTTTGAGATACATATGCGCACATATATGGTGTTAATCTTGTTTTGTTAGTCTAGTCTCCACAGTGTCATGTAGGTTTTTATATATATATATATATATATATATATATATATTTTTTTTTTTATTTTTTTTTTTAAGTCTTTTAAAGTTTTTATTGTATTATGAACTTATTCACTTTTATACATTTTTATTAGATATGTACAATTCATGGATATATTATATATGTACAATTCATGGATATATATGAATGTTTGGATATTTTTGCCCCTGATTACAGGCTCTCTATTGTCATGTCCCTTTAAGAAATAGTGAGGGGAGGAGCCGCTATATTGTTATATAAATGAGGGCAAAGGATCTCTGGGGTGTTGAGACCTGAAGAAGGAGGCTACGCCTCCGAAACGTTGTCTTTAGCAACCCCATGCAAGTCATGCTCTGGGTCCCGATCGGGGAGTCACCCTCTGCTTAACCGCATTGTCAGTTTCTCTGAGCGGCTACAGCATCCGGCTCCTGGAGGGTGTGTGGCGGCGGCTGGACCGTGCGCAGGCGCACCACATCGAGTCTCCTTAAGTAATCCGAGGCGGTTGGCTTAGCCGTACAATACTCACTGATCAGTGCAGGATGAACAGCTGAGCCGCCGAGGCTAGGACGGAGAGAGCCCTGTAAACATCATCGGGGGATATTTATTTCCATGCATGACTTCCTATCTGTTTGTGAGTACCTGTTTTTATGGCTTCTATTAACTTCAAATAAATGGTGTTACACTAGGGCGGTGTGCGCTCTGCTCCTTTATTTTTTGTACAGCCTCATATCCCATGGAGGGTTAGGAGAGCTGCCACGCTTCATTCATGTGTTTCACCACAGGCCATATTATAAGATTCCCCAGCTTGAGAATCAATCTCCAGGATCTGCGCAGGGACTGGTAATGTGTGTTTTCTCTGAGTGTATGAGTGGCAACTTCAGCCTGGACTCCCACCAGGCCACGTCCCCAATGCTTTTTGCTCCGCCTCTTGAAGCTTAGTCATGGAAATACCCATGACTGAGCTCTGAGGGGTGGAGCAAAAAGGGTTGGTGGCGTGGCCTGGTCAGAATACAGGCTGGGGTTGCCACTCATACACTCACACACTCATTCAAGGGACAGCACAGATGTGCAGCTGCAGGGAGACCTTTCTTTGCCTTAAGTGATTACAGGAGCTAGGACGAGCTCCCTCACATACCGGCAATCCCAGCGGCGGATGTCTGGGACTCCCACCCCATTCTGGAGTGCTTGAGTGGCACACCAAGCAGTTTTGGGTCGCAGTGAGTACACCACAAAAGATTACTAATGTGTGAATCAGTTTCCAGTTTGGAAATAATTCAGTAATTTTGCGGCAAAATCAATTTAGAGAAAATTTTTAACAAAAAAATCATCTAATGATAAGGTGGTAGGTAGGAGGACGATATTTTGTCCTCAGGTTTCCATGTCACCGGAAAATGTTGTAACTGAATGAAAAGGAACTGCTTGTTAAAGTGCTATTAAACCCTCAGACTGGGTTCACACCTCCCTGTTCACTGTTTCAGGTCCGATTGCAGTCCGAATTTTTGGCTGAATTCAGACCTGAAATGGTCCAGAAGACGCACAGGACTCCTGTGCAATTTACTCTGCAGCCGTCTAGAAGCTGTGTGAACCGGCTCCATTGAGTGGGTCACAGTCTCCTAACATGAGAATTGCATGTGGAGAAACCCGCATTCAATCCGCAATAGTGTGAACCCAGCCTTAATGTGTTACAATACACTCTGGCAGGTAATGTGAGCCCTCCCAGGACATGGAATTTAAGAACCAACCGGTCCATCTGAGCTCCAGATGTTGGAGATGGACCTGAAACCCTAGTGATCCCCAAAACTCTTTGCTGTAACTAGCACCAGGTTGCTGGGATTGTCTTACAAGAGGATAGCAGGCACAGGAGGACTATGGAACAGAGAGAGAAAGACCAGAGCTCAGTCGGAATCAAGCAATGGTCTTGGCAGGTCACAAGTAAAGGGTAGCCAGACAGTCTGGGGCAGCAATAAAGAAGGCAGAGGATGGGAGAATAGTCAAACAATCTGGATGAGCAACAACAGGTAACAGATTTCAGTATTATAGCTCTTTCTCATGGGTAAACAAATGCAAAGGGCAAACATGCTAGGTCCTGTAGTATTCCTACAGAACACTACAGGACCTAGCATGTTTGCCCTTTGCATTTGTTTGCATTTTGCCTTAGAGGTTTCTGGCTTCTCAACTCATGGGCATTATAAAAATGGTGCAGACATTTTTTCCCTCATTGACCCACCTTTGTATGTCAGGAAGGTTTAGGAGTGTGTCTATGGGAATGTTTGACCATTCTTCCAGAAGCGCATTTGTGAGGTTAGGCTCTGATGTTGGACAAGAAGGCCCAGCTCCCAGTCTCCGCTCTAATTCATCCCAAAAGTGTTCTATCAGGTGCAGGCCAGTCAAGTTCCTCCACCCCAAACTCGCTCATCCATGTCTTTATGGACCTTGCTTTGTGCACTGGTCCAAATAATATGGTGGAGAGAAATTATGGTGTGGGGCTGTTTTTCGGGGGTTGGGCTTGGACCCTTAGTTCCAGTGAAGGGAAATCTTAAGGCGTCATCATACCAAAACATTTTGGACAATTTAATGCTCCCAACTTTGTGGGAACAGTTTAGGGATGGCCCCTTCCTGCTCCAACATGACTGCTCAGCAATGAAAAAAGTAAGGTCCATAAAGACACAGATGAGTGAGTTTGGGGTGGAAGAACTTGACTTGCCTGCACAGAGTCCTGACCTCAACCCGATAAAACACCTTTGGGATGAATTAGAGCAGAGACTGCGAACCAGGCCTTTTGGTCCAACATCAGTGCCTGACCTCACAAATGCGCTTCTGGAAGAATGGTTAAACATTCCCATAGACACTTCTAAACCTTGTGGACAGCCTTCCCGGAAGAGTTGAAGCTGTTATAGCTACAAAGGGTGGTCCAACTCAATATTGAACCCTACAGACTAAGATTGGGATGCCATTAAAGTTCATGTGTGTGTAAAGGCAGGCATCCCAATACTTTTGGTAATATAGTGTATATGTGTTACAGAGATCTTTTTAGACGATTAACGGTTGCTAACCGCCTGTGGAGCACTGAAAATTTGAAACACGTTGGAGATTTTCTAATTTTGTGCATCTGCCACTACTACTGGTTCTGTGCTCTTATCATAAGTGTGCACCTTGTACAATTCCACGCCGATATATTTGCATATTGTAATACTTTTTTTTTTTTTTTTTTCAATGTTGTTTTAATATAATGTGATCATTTTTAGCTAAACATTCTAGTTTTGTGTAAACATTGTTTGGTTTTGGAAAGTCCCGAACCCTTCCTACCTCCCTCCCCATTGTGGGTTTTTCTTTCACAATTGGTTGTATTTGGAATTCTCCAAAACCAGTTGATCCTGCAGGTTGCTTTGGTGTAAGTGAATATTTTAAAATTAAAAATAAGTAAATTTATTGCTACTTAAGATTATCTTTATCGTCTTTATATTTTTTTTTTTATCTTTCTCTATGTATTGTTTCTGTAAATAATCAGGCACAGGTGGTAAACCTTTTTATGTTTAGTAACACCTTCTCTTCAGTAAGCAATAGATGAGTGGGTCTGGACCATGAAAAAAAAACCTAAATGTCTATTGTTTTAGTAAACTGATGTCTGATGAAGTAAAGGCGGTTAGCAACCCCTTTGCAGGAAAAGGTGATAAAAGCGTCAGTTGGTTGTAGTTAATGATTTCATCAGCTCTTCATTTTACATCAATATCCTGTCTTCTCTCTGCCCTCTCTGGTCTAGTCCTGAAATATTCCAAGGCAAACATAAGACTCAAGTATGTTTCATTCTTATCTACAGGTCTTTGTAAAATCTTTTGATGAGAGATAATCAATCACTGAGTTCCAGGATGGACTTTAAAAGAATGACAAAGATGGGCTTTATCTGGGTCACTGTTCTGATGACTGCAGTAAGTAATGGTGAGTATTATCTGTACATTTATTAATTACAAAATAATGCCCAAACCAAAGTATAGGTGTACTTACCAAATGTCCTACTTTCTATGTAACATTGTATAGCGAATAGGTGAAAATATTTCCCTTTATGGATGGAAATAAATCCTAATCTAGGAAGGTGTTTAAGCAAAATATTCACCTAAACTTCCCCTAGTAACAGATTCTCCCATTTTATTTACTGACTGGAAATGATAAAATAATGGAACAAAGACATCTCTTCTGTAGATTCATTTTTTTTAAAGCCCAATGCAATTTTCTTATTTTTTTTGCAGCTAAAAACATAAAGCAGATTGCAAACTTTGACTGTTTCACAGATTATGAAAAGCAATTTGTTTGCTTTTGGGAAGTTGTAAACTCAAGCAGTAGCTGCAGGAAAGACTTTCAGCTGAAATACACAAATTACAAAGGAATGTAAGTTTTCATTTATGTTGTCTTTTTTAAAAAAAAACTTTTATGAAGAAACCAGATTAAAGCTGTATTGTCAGGGTCTTCTCTTTCACCTCCTGTCCACAGGTAAATGATAGCTTTCTTAATAAGATGTGAAATGCATTTCAGAATAATACACCCCTGATGACAAAAAATGAAATCCCAAAGGGATTTAGCAAGCAGGGAGAGTGACGATATGATACCAGAGGGGTATGTTAGAAGGTGCGGATGCAAAAAGTATATAAAAAAGGTAATCTTTATTATTCAACACACATAAAAAGACAGTATATTGTACTAGTATTGCATGACATTAAGTACAAACGTACCATAAATACAGCAACCATTAAAAGTGCACAAAGTACAAAAAATTGCTCACAGAGAATATTTGAATAAGAATACTCGAGTATATTGGGATATTTATCCTAATATACTCGCCCATTGTTATGCAAATATTCTCTGTGAGCAATTTTTTGTACTTTGTGCACTTTTAATGGTTGCTGTATTTATGGTACGTTTGTACTTAATGTCATGCAATACTAGTACAATATACTGTCTTTTTAGGTGTGTTGAATAATAAAGATGACCTTGTTTATATACTTTTTGCATCCACGCCTTCTATCATACCCCTCTGGTATCGTAACGTCCCTCTCCCCACTTGCTAAATCCTTTTGGGATTTAATTTTTTTGTCTGAATTTTTGGGATAGATACCACAATTTGCATTTTTTGGAGTTGAGCAGAGGAGTCTTTCATACCCCTGATGAAGTGTGGGAAGCTTTAGAACCACTGTTTAGTTTGTGTTGCTGTGTCCCCAATAGGAATATTTCCACTCACTTCCTGTTCTTTCGCAGAATCCTAAAATAGGTTACTTTATTATTATGGGGAAAAAATATTTTTTAATACTCCAAACATCTGAAATATGAATTTTTACATCTTTATCATTTTGGTTTTGTTATTTGCATGCTTGATGTGCTACCAGTATTGGTGGAAAGGGAGAGCTCATTTTGCTCCTTCGACATTTTGATGAAATCTCCTGATTTTGAATCAAATTTTGGCAGAATAAAATTCTCCATTTTGTTCAAACCTAATAGGCATCTTAAAAAAAACCAATGGACTTCATGTCAAGTGAGTCCATAGTAACCTTTTACAGAGTACAAAAAAAGTGAAATGTTATATGGAATATCTGAGCTCAGTCCTAGACCCCATCCTAGACCCCATCCCCATCCAGATAGCCTTAATCCAATAAAAACTAGAAAATCTTTCCCTACTTTTGATACACATCCATAAAGTTGAACAAGGTAGTTAGTTGCTTATATAAAATTTAAGAAGGGGTCTTATTATATTTTGAAGTTATGCTTCTGCCTATACCAGTATTGCAACCATTTGTTTTAAATATTGTCATTGTGGCATTGCATTGATAATTATTGCTAATTATTACATTCAATTTATATTTTGATCTTCAAGAACAAATATATGCCAAGTTCTGGAAAATGATTATTATCAAGGCGTCAGGCTTCATAACAAATGTGTATGCAACATAACCTTGGCAGAATTTATAGCCTCACAAAGTATTACAGTGGAAGTTGAAGCTCATGGCCAAACGTTGAACAATACTACCATTCCTCTCTACACTAAAGGTAAAGCTAAGAAGGAATTTGCTTTAAGTATATATTTTGTACTTTGGTCATTCACATAAAGAAGAACTATGGCTCTCCCATTGAAAAAGGGATGTTCACAGCTTCCTATGATGGTTTATATCATCCTTTCTCAAGCAGAGTGCCCTGGAGCCTTATGGTCCTCCTGAGGATGATATTGAGCAACGGTAAATTGTATTATATGCCACTTACACTGACAACAATGCAAGAAGACATTTTTAAACTAACCACTTGTAAGAAAAGAAACGGCCGCACATCCAGGAATTCCAATTGCCTTTATTGTTCAAATTGATGACACCAAAGACACCAACACGAGGTCACGTAGACGCGTTTCACACATACATCTTGTGTTTAATCCTTACCACTACCATTAAACTAACCACCAATGCAAAAGGTCACATCAACGTACGAATAATATACCATCTTCATTTTATTTCATTTCAAGATTATTACTGAAAATAATTTTGTTGTATAAAGCACTGGTGGTAAAAAAAAAAAAAATATCCACCCTGGGTGTTTTAATATGCTAGATTATCCACATTCTTTATTTAAAATGTCTGATTGTACTAATGAACTATGAGCTTGAGCTGTAGCCTTAATAATTTTAGCAGGGGTTCCTCAAAATCTGAAAAGTATTTTTTTTTTTTTTTATTTTGAGGTAAGAAGTTTGAGAAAAGTTTGTGTAGATTGTGGAGGTAGGTGAGGAGCACTGTGTATGAATAGAAATAATTCAATTCTGTAGGAAGCAACATTTGTAATAATACTTGTAAGATCTGAAAAGGTCAGTTACAAGTATTAATAAATAAACCTTAAAAATGCAAAATTCCTTTAAATAATATGCCTGGGAGATGCCCTTGAAGTGGCACATCTGTATAATATATACTGCCTACTACAGCAAAACTGAAATTTATAAAGAGAAAAAATGCAGTTTAACTACTTAAGCCCCGGAAGATTTTACCCCCTTCCTGACCAGGGGGTATTTTGTGATTCGGCACTGCGTGACTTTAACGGACAATTGCGCGGTCGTGCGACGCTGTACCTAAACAAATTTGACGTCCTTTTTTCCCACAATAGAGCTTTCTTTTGGTGGTATTTGATCACCTGTGCAATTTTTTGATCATGCGCTATAATCAAAAAAAGAGTGACAATTTTGCAAAAATAACAATATTTTTCACATTTTTTTATATGAAATTCCCCCCAAAAAAATGTAAAAATCAAAATGTTTTTTAAATTTTTGGCCAATTTGTTATCTGCTACCTATGTTTGGTAAAAAAAAAATCACAATAAGCGTATTTTGATTGGTTTGCGCAAAAGTTATTGCGTTTACTAACTAAGGGAAAGATTTTTGTCATTTTTGTTGGGTTTTTTTTAACGAGTAATGGCGGCGATCTGCGATTTTTATTGCGGGACTGCGACATTGCGGTGGACAGATCGGACCCTTGATTGACATTTTTAACACTTTTGTCATTACATTTTGACATTACTACAGTAATCAGTGCTATATATATATGTGAAAAAGAAAAGTATATATATATATAAAGTATATATATATATATGCACTGTTACTGTAAAAATGACACTGGCAGGGAAGGGGTTAACTTTATTGGAGAGAGAGGGGTTAAGTGTGTCGCTAGGGGCGTGTTTCTAACTGTGATTGGATGTGGCTGTGTGTGTAACAGCACAGATCAACGGTCCTACATAGCAGGACCGTTAGATCAGTGCTTTTACACAGGTAAGAATGACAGGTGGCTTTGTTTACATTAGCCACCTGCCTTTCTCCCTTCACAGCGGACGAACCCGCGAGTGACCAGCGGACATCGGGTCCGCCGTTCACACGCACGGAGGTGTCCGTGAACGAGCCGAGGCGGGAGCGCGCTATTGGCTCCCAGGCTAATGACGTACCCATACGTCACTTTGCCTGGCCGGGGCTGACCGCCGCAGTATATGTACTTGCGGCGGTCGGCAACTGGTTAAATTGCTAGCGAGAGACAGCTCTGTAAACAAACAGCTGGGGGTTCCCCTCATATATACCTGACCCGTATTCTAGATAAAGGTCTGGTTAATTGGGGATCCACAATTGCATGGAATTCCCCTCATATTTTATATCAGGTCCTTCAGATGTGATATGAAATTTAAGAGGGACCTAATGCAAAAAAAATTAAAAATAATATAAAAAGGTAAAGGGTCCCCTAAATTCTGTATTTTCAGGGGGAACCCCACGCAAAAATCAAGAATAAAAAAATGTAGGGTTCCCCAATATTCCACACCAGTCCCCGGTCTGAGCATGCAGCATGACAGAGAAACAAAGAGGAGGAACAAGCTGTGGCCCGCTTCCTGAAATGTACCAGGACTTGTCCAAAACAGTGTGGGTGTGTTTTTATTTAGTTTGCCCTCATTTTGTGAATGAGTAGTACCCCTTACTAATTCACACCGGGGAGCAGTATCTGGTTAGCTCCATTTTGTTAAAGGAGGCTGTAAGATTCTGATAAGCCCCCCCACCCACGAGGGCTTGTGGGGAAAAGGTCTTTGTCCTTATCAACATGGAGACAAGGTGCTTTAATTATGTAATTTATTTTGTGTAATTTATAAGTGATAATAAAATTGATGTGCTTTTATATTAATTGTTGTAGTGTCTGGGTACCTCAAAGGTCGATTATAATTGTCCCTTATTGTGTGATATAATTATGCAATCACGTGAGAAGTGATACCTTCTTTTAGCCCACAGCCTCTGATCTTCAAAATTGTTCCCTTTGTGGGCTTTCCCTTTTTGAGCCTAACATGGTTAATGTAGTCTTTTCAAGTGTATATTTGTATGTGTATGTGATTCTCATAGGGCTGTCGTCATCCCCCCCCCCCCCCCCCATGAAGGTTCATGGCAATCACTTAATGGAGGAATATCAGGAGACAAAATCTTACTGTGTATGGCTAATTTTAGGTGGTTATGATAGCTTTGCTGGTCCCTGGGTCCATACTAAAGCAGACCCTTGCTCTAAAACAGAAGCATCATATTTGAAATATTCACATTCACTGTAAATGACAATAAAATGGTAAAAATATTATCAGTGCAGTTTCTGAGTATTATGCATTTTTATCCTGGGAGTCAAAAAGGGATACCTGTGTCGGGTACTATTGATGGTGCCACATCCCAATATGTAATCTCAAAACAAGAAATCCCCTATTGGTGGGACTTTAAAGGCACTCTTGAATACACAAATTTTGAAAAATATAATATTTTATTAGAAAAAACAATATGACAATAATTTATAAAAGGCAAGTAAAGTAATATACATCACATGTGCAATTAGAAATAACCACATCAATTCAGGGAGGAGACTCAAATCCCGACTAGTTTCGGAGTTATACAATTACTCCTTCTTCAGGGGGGAGAGTAACCCTGGATGGTGGTCTGTGGATAATTTGATCAGACAAAAATCAGTCACATAGACAGAATGGTACAGTCATGTATACATTACATCAATTTATACAAAACATTCAAAAATAGAAGGAAGATAAAACTTACATTCTATGCAGTGATGAATGGCACTGTGTACCTGCCAAGATGTGTTAAAATCAGATGCTGTATATGCTCTGCCGAACTTATACTGTGGCCGTGTTCAAGGTGTGGTTGAGGTGCTGAGACCCCATGCAAGTGTATTAAAGAGAAGAAGAGTATGCCATTCCTTGGTGGATGGTATTTGAAGGATACCAAGTCAGATCAACTGGATCCCAAATTGGGGCTGGACAGCTGGAAGGAAAAGATTTAAAGATCATCAGGAAAAAAGAAGTAAGTCGCTTATGGTCTGATGTTTGGAAGTGACTATCTAAAGGCTATGCATATATAGGGACTCTATATATGCATAGCCTTTAGATAGTCACTTCCAAACATCAGACCATAAGCGACTTACTTCTTTTTTCCTGATGATCTTTAAATCTTTTCCTTCCAGCTGTCCAGCCCCAATTTGGGATCCAGTTGATCTGACTTGGTATCCTTCAAATACCATCCACCAAGGAATGGCATACTCTTCTTCTCTTTAATACACTTGCATGGGGTCTCAGCACCTCAACCACACCTTGAACACGGCCACAGTATAAGTTTGGCAGAGCATATACAGCATCTGATTTTAACACATCTTGGCAGGTACACAGTGCCATTCATCACTGCATAGAATCTAAGTTTTATCTTCCTTCTATTTTTGAATGTTTTGTATAAATTGATGTAATGTATACATGACTGTACCATTCTGTCTATGTGACTGATTTTTGTCTGATCAAATTATCCACAGACCACCATCCAGGGTTACTCTCCCCCCTGAAGAAGGAGTAATTGTATAACTCCGAAACTAGTCGGGATTTGAGTCTCCTCCCTGAATTGATGTGGTTATTTCTAATTGCACATGTGATGTATATTACTTTACTTGCCTTTTATAAATTATTGTCATATTGTTTTTTCTAATAAAATATTATATTTTTCAAAATTTGTGTATTCAAGAGTGCCTTTAAAGTCCCACCAATAGGGGATTTCTTGTTTTGAGATTTTATCCTGGGAGGTACAGTATATTTGTGGCTTCAATTACTTGGTAGCGATATGTTTATTCTGATAATATTCTTTTGTCTTATAATACCAGGTTTAAGGGTTAAGTAGATTTTACTCTCAAGTAAAAATTGAAAACTGTCTGAAAAAAAATCACTAGTTTTTGTGTAATTTAAAACATTAAAATTATTTGGTGTGTTAGTTAATATATGTACAAAAAAGCCAGAGCATGTCTGGTTTTCCTGTTTTTCCATGTCGTAATATGTGTTCCCATCTCTTCCTATTTGTTTTAAAGTGTTATTAAATAAGGAAATTGATTTCTTTACTGTCCACAGTCAAACCAAAGCCTCCATCCAATGTGCACGTTAATTTAAATGATCCTGAGATGGGTGTGGTGTCCTGGGACATAAACTACGAATACAACTTTACCAAAAAACTTCTCTTATTTCAAGTTCAAATCCTCACCAAGAAAGACCGTAAAATGGTAACAACAAATCATCCTAATTTACATACATATTATCTTCTATTTATCTGTTTTACTGCTAAATAAATCCCATAACTATTTTATTGGCATTGCTTAAATTATTAATGCAGTATTTTCATATAGTTAACAGCCATGTATTTGGAGATTATACTGACCTGCTGTAAGGATAAGTCTACACTTACCCTGCAGAGCAATTTCATGTCGCTACCAGTAAGGCAGCAGCCAAGTCCCCATTTAGGACTATGTTCCCTTCACCCTCATCTACCCATGGGATCCCTTTATAATGCACAATAATATGGATTACCTCCAGAGATACCAGACTCCATATTGGTCCAGCGCTGTCTTATTCACACTTTTTTTCCTGGTGTGAAGGATGACCCTCATCTTGCACTTATTAGTGTGTGAGACATCTCTTGCAATATTTTGCAAATTATGTCTTGTGCATTTTCTCTTAAAGGGTTTGTTCACCTTTACCAATAATCTGCCTATGCAGATAAGGGGCATCTGTAGATAAAAACAAACTGTACTGATTTGACTACAGTTGAATAATGCCCTTGCTATAGTTAAGCGAGGTCCAGCCATTACTGTTCATCTTGAAAAGGTATGTGGGTAGTTCTCAGATATTGTGTTACCATAATCCCTAGATTAGTTGATAAAGAAAAAGGGAATGACCCCCTGGAAGGGTGGGACTTTAAAGGTAACTAATGAGGATCTTTCGAAAAAGATAGAATTAATTAAAATATTTAACAATTTATTGAAAAAAATGTGAATGAAAGAGATCAATCAAACAGTAATAATACATTCAATGTATAATACAATACAGTTGCAGATGCATGACAGAGTCCAGGACTCTGTCATGCATCTGCAACTGTATTGTATTATACATTGAATGTATTATTACTGTTTGATTGATCTCTTTCATTCACATTTTTTTCAATAAATTGTTAAATATTTTAATTAATTCTATCTTTTTCGAAAGATCCTCATTAGTTACCTTTAAAGTCCCACCCTTCCAGGGGGTCATTCCCTTTTTCTTTATTACTGTTCATCTTTACCTTTCACAAGACCTACAATACCTTATCTATCACAAGAGTGAGCTCCCAAATGCTGAGCTCAGAGCTAATGCATCTGGGGAGAGAAAGTGCATGTGATGGGGTTTGAATCAGAGAAAGAGCTCACTTCTGTGATGGTGAACAGTAATAGCTAGACTTTGCTTAGCAATGTCCTCGAGTTTTCAAATCAGGCTTTATGAGGCACGTAAATGGGCTACACCTATAGCAAGGGCATTATTCAACCTTGCTAGTACAGAAGAACGCCTGTTAATTAGGTGCGGACTTTTGCCTTAGTCTAAACACAAGTTTGGACTGAACCTTGGCTGTTCAGTGGGAGCTGATCATCAGGTATAATGAAGGCATTACTAACCCTATTATACATGACTTATAACTTCCCACTGTCAATGGATCTTAAAGGGTTTGTAACCCTAAATTATGCCTTGCTGCCAGCTCCTCTCTTTCAAGCTCCCATCCTGCACTGTATAAGTGTTTGTAAGAAACAAAGCATCAAAATACCTTTTTGCAAAGTATCTTCAGGCCAGTCACATGACTCCTGGCCACTCTGCTACTACTATCCAGGGATACAGCAGGAGGAGCCGAGCTCTCCCTCTGATGTCAGCCGTGAGTTACGTGACTGCTGAGCTGGCCGCTCAGCTCCTCCTGCTGTAGCCCTGGATTGTAGTATCAGAGTGACTGGCCTGAAGCTACTTCACAAAAAGGTACTGACTGGCCTGAAGCTACTTCACAAAGGGGGGGGGGGGGCAGAGACAGAGTGACAGACACACAGAGCTGACAGGCAGGGAGGGGAGGTGGGAGTGAGCAGAGAGGAGACACAGCGGATGAAGGAGATAAGCAGGCAGACCAGGGTGGTCAGGGCTCAGCAGTCATGATTATCATGGTCAGCACACAGAGGAGGACACAGGAAGTGGCAGCATCAGCCAGGTTTTTTTTACAGTTTCCAGAGGGGCAGGTTAGACAGCACAAGCACTGTGCTGTTTAACCTGCTATAAGGAAATAGGATCTCTATTTTTTTTTTTTTTTAGGGTACAACCACTTTAAAGTAGAATGTCTGCCTAACACTAAAACTATGTTTTAAAATGTTCCCTTCTCCTCCTGCTACCTATCCTGTGTAAAAGATCTGTATACTTACATATTTTTAATCTGTTCTAGTCCAGTCATGTGATCCACAGCTCTGGCTCCCCTGTGTCAGTCAGCAGCAGCTTGCCCCTTCCCTTATGGAGGAGCCTGACGTGCAAAGGGAAAGCTTTTCCATACAACCCCAGCTCAGAGAGCACTGAGACAGTGGCCGCAAGAGCGCGGTGAGGTATGGGTGCCTGTGCAGTCTTTTGTGTAGTGAATGTGTCACCAGAAGGATCGGATAGCTGGGACAGCAGGTGTTGGCAGGAACAGAGGGCTGTGAACTGGTGGCAGCAGGCAGCAGTGGGTAGATACCAGTAGCAGGTACAGGAAGACTGATGACCCCGGTAGAAGACACCCCAGCAGCGAACAGGCAGGTGCATGCAGAGCAGAAGAGCCACAGGATAAGTAGTCAGACAAGCCGGGTCCATTACAGATGGTCAGATGTACACATAGACAGCAGACAAGGAATGGTCCGGTACAGGCAGGGTTTGGCCACACAAAATCAGGCAGATAAGCAGAAGGCAAAGGCAAAGTCTAGTTACAGGCCAAGGTCAGGGCAGAAGATATTGAAGCGAAGTCAAGGCAAGCCGGGTCAAAAACAGAAGTCAGCAGGAACAGGCTCAAGAACACGGGTACAGCTGCAGATCAGACAGCAATGGACTAGTGTAGCTGCTGTGTTTATATAAGGCAATTGGCGCCAGTGTCAATGGCTAATACGCGTGCACATGCGTACATCTGTGCCCGCTCGCTGGCGTGTGCACATGCACATATGCGTTCGCGTGAGGGCAGTAAGACGGGTGTTGGCAGGCATGCCTCGGAAATTCAGTTCTGCTCGTTCCTAACACAGCTCCAAGGAAGAGGAGCGAGTGCCAACAACTACTGGGGTATGGGAGCCTATGAATGATGTCACGGTTCCCAGAATTCCTAGGCATTGTCAACTGCTCCCTTCTTTCCCCTGCAGCCAGACTGGAGTGGACTAAAAATAAGTAAGCATACACATCTTATTTTTACACAGGTTAGGCAGCATAGGTATCAGTAGGGGGAAGGGGACATTTTAAACGTAGTTAGTGTTGGGCAGAAATTCCACTTTAGGCATGCTGGTGAATGATTCAGGCACTGCTGAGTCCTTAACAACCAGTGATGTCACCCGCTCCCGTGTGCCATTAAAAAAAAAAAAAAAAGAAGCGAGCAATGAAATGTCATTTGCCACCAATTTAAACTGTATTACTTTTTTACTTTGTAAATGTCACTTTTGCTGCACATCCTACAGCAAGAAGAAAAAAATGTGTGTAGGATCCCTCTAAAATGCTGTCTGGTATGTCTTAACCACTTGAAAACCAGGCCTTCTTAGACACTTCTCTACTTCATGTAAATATCTGTATTTTTTGCTAGAAAATTACTTAGAACCCCCAAATTTTATATATATATATATTTTAGCAGAGGCCCTAGAGAACAAAATGTTGGTCGTTGCAATTATTTATGTCACACGGTATTGGCGCAGTGGTTTTTCAAACTCATTATTGAGGGAAAAATACACTTTAAAGAATTTCAATGCAAAAAAAACACAATATATAACCCAATTTTTGGGTGAAATGTAAAAGTTTATGTTACGCAGAGTAAATAGATATCTAACATGTTACGCTTTAACATTGTGCAATTGTGAAATGGCAACAAATTATGATACCTAAAAATCTCCATAGGTGACGCTTTAAATATTTTTTCAGGTTACCAGTTTAGAGTTACAAAGGAGGTTTACAGATAGAATTATTGCTCTTGCTATAACATTTGCAGCTTTACATTACATGTGGGGTACGAACACTGTTTAAATATGCGTGCGCAACCTACTTATGCGTTCGCCTCTGCGCATGAGCACAAGGGGACGGGGGCATTTAAAATTTGTTTCCTATTATTTATTATATTAAACAATTTTTATTTTTACACCCTTTATTTTTTTTATCACTTTTATTCCTATCACAAGAAATTCCAGGTCCCAGATCTCTCCTCTACCCTTGAAAGCATGAGATAAAAAAAAAAAAAAAATTGAGCGCATGCTTTCCTGAAAAAAATGGCAGTCTTTACATTTGTCCTAACTGGAAGTGACAAAAATGCTTGCCGCTTCCGGTCTCCTAGACCAGTGGTCCTCAACCCTGGCCTACAGGGCCCACTAACAGGCCAGATTTTAGGTATTACCTTAGGGAGATGCAGACTAGAGTACTGCAATCACTGAGCAGCAAATGATATCACCTGGGATGTATTTCAGTTATCTTGAAAATCTGGCCTGTTAGTGGGCCCTGTAGGCCAGGGTTGAGGACCAATGTCCTAGACCATAGAGGTGATTGGGGATGATCCTGACAGTTGCAGCCAAAACCCCAGTATAACCAATTGAAGTCAATTATGTACATGTATGTGATTTGGCGGCAAGTTTTTTAAGGGGGTACACCATGCAAAAAAATTGTTTGAGGAATTCTATACCAGACCCTTCTAGACCTATCTATGAATTTTAAGGGGGATTTCCGCTCAAAAGAATGTGTGAGTGCTCCTAAAAAATGCTTACCAGTCTCTAAATTAGAGCAAGCAGCCTTGCTGGCCAAGAAATGGGGTAGCGAGTAGGCGGCCCTTCCTCCTGACCTACCAGGCTATATGACCTCAACATAAAGGGGGGGACCCCTGGCAAAGCACCTTGTCCCCATGTTGATAATGACAAGGGCCTCTTCCCCACAACCCTGGCCAGTGGTTGTTGGAGTCTGTGGGTGGTGGACTTTTCACATTCTGCAAGCCCCCATTAGTTTGGAAGGTCCTTCCAAGAAAAATAAATGTAATCAACCAAAAAAGTCCCTCATTGTAATAACAATTTTTATTTGTAAATGTCAGTGTTTCTGTAGTAGGTTGTATACATTGTACAGACGCACCACTTTACGGGGTATGCCTTAATATGTAATGCATTTTTTATGTTTCACTTCAAGCATTACTTTAATGGCTGCTCCCTGCCAGACAGATTTAGAATTTTTTTTTTTATTTTGCTTCAGTTCATGTCCCCTAGCAATTTGTTTGACAATCCCTTGCATATTAGCCAAGAAATGGCCATTAATGTTTTTTTTAACATTCGGCTCCCATTGACTTCAATAGACTAATGGGCCTTACACACTATAAGATTTTCTGAAGACTTTTTCCTTTAGATTTACCAAAACCATATAATATGAGGTCAAACCTAAACGCTTTCAATTTGTATGCAATCTGGCAGCCCCTTGCACTACATAGAAAAGGTAAATCTGAAGGAAAAAGTCTTCAGAAAATCTTATAGTGTGTATGGCCCTTAAGTGGTGTTAGCCCTGTCCACAGTCAAACCCATCCAAATTCTATTCTTTACAATGTAGAGGCTAATCATTCTGTAGTCCCAAGATAACAACAAGGAGGAGGATTGGACTCCTTGAGATAACACAGAAAGTGTACATAGAACACAAGCCAGCTCTAAATTTCTGACATGATTAATAGGTATTTTTTGTACTTATTAGGCCCTTGCACGTGGGTAGTGTGCCCCTCCCAGCATTTTAGTAAACCCAGGAGGGACATGTGCAGCATCCAGCCCTGCTTCAGGCAGCCTGCCAAAGTCTAAAGGGCCATACACACTAAAAGTTTTTTTGAAGACTTTTTCCTTCAGATTTACCTTTTCTTTGTAGTGCAAGGGCCTGCCAGATTGCATACAAATTGAAAGTGTTTAGGTTTGACCTCATATTATATGGTTTTGGTAAGTCTGAAGGAAAAAGTCTTCAGAAAATCTTATAGTGTGTATGGCCCATAAGGCTGCAATTGGACAGGGCTGAGGGTCATACCGAGTGGTACCGGTGTTTAGGGCCCTGTCTGTTTGGAAAAGACCAGAAAACAGTTTGTTCTGAAACCTGAATGGGCAGGGTCCTGAATGCTGGTAAAACTTTGTGCAGCATTTAGCCCCATCCAGTCGCAGCCTGGCCTAGACTTTGACGGGCCGCCTGCAGCAGGGCTGAATGGGAACCTAAAGGAAGAATGCACTGCAGCTGAATGACTTGTGTGTGCGGGGCTTTAAATAGATATAACAAGACTCTTTTAATTGTATAACAGACCAAAGGTTAGCAAGGGAGAAGTTCTTTGTTAGGGTTTACATATACTTTTAAGCGGTAGAAGAAGATAAAAAAAATTCCCCTGCAAGGCAATGTCATCTCATACTAGCACATTATGAAAGACTTACCTTAAAACAAAGCCCTCCAACGGCGCACTGTTACCGCTGAGAGGGCTTCCATCCTCCCCCGGTCTTCTTTACGGGTTTGAGTCCTACATGAGTGGGCCGCAGTTTACGGCACGGGTTCTGAAGGTCCAGCACAGTAAGCCAGAGTGCATGCATCAATAAGGTTACCAGCTGCATGCACTCTGAATATCTCCTAAACAGTGCAAGTTTAGGAGATATTCACAGTACCTATAGGTAAGCCTTATTATAGGGTTACCTGTAAGCATAAGTGGTAAAACAGCATTTACTACCAATTTAAGCTTGGTTCACATCCTCTATTTAATTAAATATATCACGAGAAACATCAAGGCTGGCATTCCTTACATATCCTTCTAAAATTATATTTACTTGGCCATTATGCTGCTCCTTGGACTTTATTACTTTTGGGTCTTCACTGAAACAGGTATACACAGAAAGAATGGCTCTCTGATCTGCATAATTTTTTCAAGATTGCAAATTAAAAGGTTTAATGGGTCAGTATGATAACCAGGAAACTATAAGGAGATCAGCAATAATATCCCACCCAATCTTTTTCATGACAGGTTCATTTTAAGTGTTTCGTTGCCTGAATGCATTTGCCTGTGAGAGAGTTAAAGTTGTGGTAAAGCCACTTGTTTATGTTTATACAATCCCCTCTGTTTAATAATGATATGTATCCATGTGTCTGTGCTGCATTAAAGATGCTGATTTCTACCCAATTTTACAGCGCCTCCCGGCGCTCATGTGACTCCTTGGCTCTCTCCTCTCCCAAGCTGACAACTACAGCGGGAGGGGCTGAGAATTCCCGCTGATGTCAGCTGGGGAAAAGGAGAGGAGGAGAGAGGCGGGCGGTCACGTGAGCACTGGGAGGTGCTGTAAAATAGGGTAGAAATCAGCATCTTTTTTATACAACACTGACACTGGGGTACATATCATTATTAAAAAGAGGGGAATGTATAAGCATATAACAATTTTAATAGAAGCATGAGGGGAAGGGGCGGGCAGTGTAACGAGCAGACAGGCGGGGGGGGGAGGTGGAGAGGGGGACAGAGGAGAGCTGTAGATAGCTCCAGATGACAAAGGCACGTAAACTGACCACGGTGTAAGGACTTAGCAGCCATGATAAACTGTTGTCAGTTTACAGGGGGAGGGTAGAACAGGGCAGGATCAACCAGGTATTTTGTATGTTACAGGGGGCCAAATTACACAGCACAGGCACTGTGCTGCATAACATGCTTTAAGGAAACAGGATCTATTTTTTTTTTTTCGCTTTAAGTGTTTTACAATCGCTTTAAGTTTTTGACACTGGGGGCACTGTTTTGGTGTTTTTGTTCCTGACTTTTCTGTATATTTGGGAAAGAACGAAGAATAGGAGCACCACATCAGAAAACTGGAGTCCAAAAGTATATATTCAAATAAAATAATTTAGACAAAATCTGTGGATGCAGACCAGAGATGTATAGTAATGAAGTAGAACTACTTAAGTACTGTACTTAAGTACCGAAATGCGGTATCTGTACTTTCCTAGAGTAGAATTTTTTTCTCCTACTTCTACTTTTACTTCACTACATTTTTTCGATGATTTCGATACTTCTACTCAAGTATTTTTTTTTTGTGCTGCATAGTTACTCGTTACTTTTAAAAAAAATACCACTGCCAGAACAGTAGATGGCAGGTTGCATAAAGCTCAAAAAAATGTGTATAATGTCATTTGTAAATCAGCGCATACGAAAATAAAGGCTGTGTATAATAAAAGCTGCTATACCAAATCTTTCCAATAAAAAGAAAATATGAAACAAACAAATAAATGGTGCTACAGCGCTTAAAGTGCATCAAGAAACTACTAACAAACACAGGTTAATCATTTGAATAAATCATTTGAAATAATAAAAAACAATATGATGTTCAAACTTTTGACTTCTTTCTTTAATAACTACATAACACAGTACTTGTACTTCTACTTTCAGTACTTGAGTAGAAATTTTTTTTCAAAACTACTGGTACTTTTTACTTTTAGTACTTAAGTAGCAAATTTTTTGAAAAAACTACTTGCAATACTTAAGTAAAAAAAATGTTGAATACTTTAGTACTTCTACTTAAGTAACTTTTTCTGCGAGCACTTCCACTTCTACTTAAGTCACTTTTTGATCAAGCACTTGTACTTTTACTCAAGTAGAAATTTCGAGTACTTTATACAAGTCTGATGCAGACAATATGTTTTGGGGTCCCAAAACAGCCCTTCATCATGGACATTAATTTATATTTACGTATTCTTAATAAATAGTAAAGGAGGTTTGAAACAAGCCCTCTTCATCTTTCTAGGTGCTTGTACTGAAAATAATTAATTCAGAAAGACACTTATATTCAGATTTAGTCCATTACAAAGGTCCCTTTCACATAGGCAATTATCCTGACTCACGATCTGCAGTGGATTGCTTTGTCCACAATGGCTGTCCCATGATTAGCAGGCAATCAAGAGGTTATATGCCGCCTCCAGCATGAATGTTTGAAGAGGGATATCCTCCTTCATTGCAGTGCAACTGCATCCATTAGACAATTCACTTCTATAGGGCACATTGAAAGATGGCATTACCTGCCCAATGTGACATACCCTATTTTTTTCTGTGCCATTAAGCTAACCCTCATATCCGTGACAATGTGTGTGAGGCTGTTCGGTGGCCATTGCTGGGCTGTGACAGACAGCTAAGGCTTGGTAAAAGCATGCCTTAACTTCTTGGTTTTGCTTGAATGACAATGCCCATGTGAAATACTGTAGGTTGATCCGCTTAGAAACAACCGCTGTGTGTTTACAATAGATAGATGGCAGACTGCCGAGATTCTTTTGTTTAGAAAAAAGCTTAGATTTCTGTGCTTCTGTTATGAAATTTGAAAACTATTTTTTCCTCAATGCGTCTACCTACAGAGGTGTTGGCTTGTCTTAAAGTTTTTTTACCACTTCGTAAAAATTTGTGGATAGTTGAATTCGCATAGTCTAGGCACAGGTTTACTTTATTCCATTTCATTGATGTATTTTATAGACACTGTAACAATACTGCATTACTGTAATGTCCTTTAGTTGTCATTTGACACAAGGTTTGTTTTCTATTACGACCTGTTAAATTTGCTTTTCCAGGCTTTAGAGGACACCCACAGACAAGAAAAGTTTCGATATATGTTCAGTAAAAGGCAGCTGACACGAGAAGATCATGTAGTAAGAGTTAGAGCAAAGCCTGCAGAGGGAGAGATACTAAAAGGATTTTGGAGTGAATGGAGCCCAGAAGTCATATGGAGAAATGGTAAAATTGTCAATTGTTCTACTTGGAAGGGTATCCATTAATTGATGGTCTCTCTTATGTGGTTCCCATCTCCCACAATCCCAGTACAAACAGCAGAACCTTTATTCCACTGTCATTTACAGTACTTGGTGGAGGGAGGTACAACATTGAAGACACAAATTCAGAAAACTAGAGGTGCCGCTCCAAGCTCCTACACCTTGATCCCATCCGGTAACTCACACTGAAAGGTGCTGACTGAAGTACCTAAAAACTCCAACCAATTTTTTCCTTCTTTGCAATATTTTCATCATTAAAAAGGATGTGGCACACTAATTAAAGCCAGTCAACCTTACTGATGCACTATTTTGGTGAAAATGGTCACCAAAACTGGTAAAGTTAGTTCCTGTCAGCAGGTACACAAGCTGGATGAATTTTGATCCATCTATGGGCAGGCTGGTTTTATTGAAGCTGATCTATCGATCAACCTCAGTACAACCAATCTGTCAGTTATTTGTTTGTACGATCATTGTATGCTATCGGCAGGCAAACCTCCCACTGTAAGAATACATGCGCACAGCTTGAGGTATTTCCCCCATCAGCACTGTGTGTTGAATTTGTTTCCTTCAACACGTAGTTGAAGGAAAGAAAACTGCATAACGTATGACCACCCTGAGTGTTTTGGCTGGAGCTATACTAAACAAGCAGTGTGTTAAAGGTAAGAGTCCTTGATTCAAGGTTGAAAGTTTTTCTGAAATTTAGTAACGAAAGAAAGAAAGAAAGAAAGAAAGAAAGAAAGAAAGAAAGAAAGAAAGAAAGAAAGAAAGAAAGAAAGAAAGAAAGAAAGAAAGAAAGAAAGAAAGAAAGAAGGAAAGAAAGAAAGAAAGCTTGTCTATGAAGTCCATGAAAATTTGGATGTCCAGCTGTTGCATGTCAGTCACTCAGTATTTTTTCAACTCAATACTGAACTAGAATTTTTTTTTGGGCGAATGGCACCAAAAATTTGGGAAGCTTCTGATTGTAACACTGAACTTCTGAGCTTCTTGTAGTGGGATGCCAACCAATGTGACTATCACTTCTTTCTCACACAATACTTGCATTTAAGCCTGAATTTACACTTGTGTAGCTCATGAACGTGCACATAAAATGCATGCCACTTTTGCTATGCATGTCATTGGTAATGGCACCCAAAATGCGGCAAGCAAGACACAGGGTTCTAAGCAGGAAACCTATGAATTTATTTCATACTATTATAACTATAGCCAGTTTAAAATTGTTGTAGTGAAGTGTCTAAAAAAGCTTGGGATGTCCATGGCTGTTTAAAAACCCTTATTGTGCTCCCTCGAAGCCCCTGCAGACAGTAGCTTGTGTTTTCCTTAACTAGCAGCTTACTCAGGTCAGTTAGATTAAAAAAAATCTTTAGAATGGCCTCTAGTAGAATTACTGTATAGTTTGGTTCTTTTCTTATGCTAAATTTGATTATATTTTCTCCATGATGTCCGTTTCTTTTTATTTTATTTTTTTCCTATGATTTCTTTTCAGTGTATCTTGTTATGGCACAAATCCTTTTTCAAATGAGCTGTTTGGAGCACACATGTGGAAGCATAGATTTGTAAAGGGGTTGCAATAATAGTGATCTCTAGCAGTATAATATAAAGCATCTCCAGTTTATGTCTGTCTCCTGAAGCACCGTTCCTTAAACACTCCTTTAACATGTTCACGGTCTCTGACCATCTCCTGCAGCATGTTTACAGTCTTTGATGTACTCTTGTTGCATGTCTGAAGTCTCTGAAAGTTTTCTGTAGTTTAAAGTGGTACTAAAGCCTTGAGGTTTTTCATCTTAATGCGTTCTATGTACTGCGATAAGGTAAAAAACCTTCTGTGTGGCAGAATCCCCCCAAGTCCCCCTTATTCTTACCTGAGCCCAGTCCGATTTAGCGATGTGTACAGGAGCAGTGGCTCTCACTGCTGCCTCTCTCCTCCCTGGGCAGATTGATAGCAGAAAGAGCCATTAGCTCCTGCTTCTGTCAATCAAATGCTGTGCCGAGCGAGCGGGCCGAGCTACACACTCTGTGTCAATAGACACACGTGGCTCGGGAGCAAGCCCCCCATGGAAAGCAGCTTTCCATGGGAGCACTTGCAGAAGAGGAGGAGCCTGGAAAAGCAGTGGCGGACCCCAGAAGAAGAGGATCAGGGTAAGTATGACATGTTTGTTATTTCAATTTTTTTTTTTTTTTAATTAAGCTTTAATGTCACTTTAACATTCATTGAATATTAATAGCAAATGGAGGGCACAACCTGATATCATGGGCACTGCATCTCCATTAAACTACTGGAACAATATAAAAAAATAAAAGGGGACTTTGTGCAAAGACAAGCCCAAGAACAAAATAAGAGTATGTACCCTCAAAATAAAATCCATAGATCTAAAACATATGAAATATAATAGATATCTTACCTATCCTTGAGAAAGGCACTAGTTCCTGCTGGACCCTAATTATATTGTACATACAATATAATTACAATATCATCATGCAAAAAGCAGAGTGGTCTACGCAGGAACACTGTTGTAGGTCCCAGCGCATTTCACAAATATCTTCAGGAAGATCGGAAGAATCCCGAGCCGGAAGTGATGTAGATGGCACCATGTCACCTAGCAACCACCGCACAAAACAGGGAACACAGCTTGGCTGCAGTTCAGCAAGCCCCGCTCTGCCAAGGGCCAACACCAGTATTATCCAGAATTAGTTAGATTAAATATTAGCCCTTAATGCATATTCAACTGTTCATCTTCCTTTCTAAAAGCAGAAGGAAAAAACAGGCGCCGCTGAGTGTAGCATAAAATTTATTGACATGACATATATGAAAACTCACATGGGAATGCCTTAGTCCATTGTTCCTAGATCGCTTCCTGTGTCCTGTATGTCTTGCCTTCCGACTGGCCCGCAGCCGGGTGATGACGATTACAGGAAAGGCCGTGAAGGAGCTGGATCAGGCGGAGGCAGCGGTGAACCGCAAGCCTTCCCGGAAATTACGTAACGTGTTTCGGAGCATGCGCACTACGTTCATCTGAGGAAGGAACGTAGTGCGCATGCTCCGAAATGGGTTACGTCATTTCCGGGAAGGCTTGCGGTTCACCGTTGCCTCCGCCTGATCCAGCTCCTTCACGGCCTTTCCTGTAATCGTCATCCCCCGGCTGCGGGCCAGTCGGAAGGTAGACATACAGGACACAGGAAGCGATCTAGGAACAATGGACTAAGGCATTCCCATGTGAGTTTTCATATATGTCATGTCAATAAATTTTATGCTACCCTCAGCGGCGCCTGTTTTTCCTTTTGTTGCCAGCGGGATTTTCGTCTTTTGCCTGCCAGAGCTGCCCTAAGTCTACATCAGCATCCTTAGAGCATATGCTCCAGAAATCCCTGATTGTTTCAACTAACTGTTGTTGCTGCACTGGGGTCCTTTCTCTTTGGCACAAGCGCCCAACAACCCTCCTGTCCTTTCTAAAAGCAGAGGATATTGGAAGTTTATTTTACCTAGATGCAACACCACGTGCACTTACATAGTACCAAAATATAATACAAGGGTATAATATAAAAATGTAAAATATGTAAAGCAAACCATATAGCAATTTGTTTGAATATTTAAACTGATTTGAAAAAAAGCAAAAGAAGATGGGGGGGAGGAAAAAGCACAAGGAGACGAGGAATAAAATCTTAACCTATCAGTTAGAGAAATGGTTTGTAACTAATGAGTTAATTTAGACTGGAAGCTTAGGTAGTTTCCAGTGTAATGATCCATTTGGTTTCTAATCTCAATAGAGATTAGATGTCTATGTTTTCCCCTTGATCTGATCTGATCACATGTTCCAGAGCATCAAATCTAATAACAGATGGGTCAAATTTATGATGCAACCCTACATGCCTACGTATTGTTGTAAACATTTGGCCATTTTTAATGATTCAAGTAATTGAATATTATATGCATTGGCGATGTCAGGGGTCACATTTTTGGCTCCCTATATGGAGAAAGATGACCACCACTGGTTTAAACAGTTGTCCATAAAAATTTTGAGTTGTCACTTGAGCTATCATGATATTATATACTGGCATCTTAAAAGGGATTACATTTCCGATTTAAATGTACAATTATTGAAAACACTGTAATTAAAAAAAGTCACTTTTTTTTTTTTTTTTAATTTTATACAGAATACAGTGTTACCATGGTGGAACTAAAAAACATCACTATCCCGGTTTCCTGTTTAGTTATGTTATGCCTGGTTTTATCAAGCTACTTCTCTTTTTTAAGGTAATATTCCAAAAAAGGTAAATACATTTTTTTTGATTAACTCAGGTATCACTTTCACACACAGTGAGTTAATTTATAGAGCAGAAGAATAACAATAATGTTTTCCATAGGAACCAACAGGTATCAGCTTTTCCCTTCTTTCTGCATCAAAAAGCTTTAACAAGTAGTCTGATTATTTCAAGCAACTATTTTTAGTGGGACTGTGACACGTTTCACACACAACAGGTGTGCTTATTCATAAACCTTATTCGGTAATGAATAAGCACACCTGTTAGTGTGTGAAACGCATCTACCTGTACACTGTTGTAACACTTGGAAATGTTCGTCCAATAAACTGAATCTGGATGCAGCTTGGAGTGCGGCCAATTCTTTTTTATTATTTTTCTTACTAGCAGAACAGCGATCTGCCTTGTTTACATAGGCAGACCGCCGTTCTGCCTCATTTAGAATGATTGACCACCCAGATCACCCTCTGATTGGCTCCTGCTGTGTCCAATCGCAGCGGGAGTGGTGCTTCAGCGGCATACCCACGCCCCCCCAGAGTCGTAAAAATAAATTACATACAGGTACAGTATACGTGCGTGGGGTAGTCCTTAAGCGGTTAAAGGGAATATATGGTATGTTTCTAATTAGTATATATTTGGAAAAATTGGGGAATCTGGTGATGTTATTGCCAATGCGTTAATATTCCTTTATATTCCTAGCTGCATGTAGGCAGTGCAAGGACAAGGTCATCCAGTATCTAGGGCAAAGAGAACTGTGCCCTCCTCCCTTGGGGGGAGGAGAGGATAGGGCTAAGAGTGACATAAGCAGCAAAATTGGATTTTAGGGGTTACAACAGAAGGTGAGAGGACAACACTACTCCTCACGGCCTGTCAAATGCTCCTAGAGAAGCCATTCACCACAGATCCCTCTTCAGAGGGCTATTACAAGTGTAAACGAGTCGTAAGAGAGGGAAACAGTTAAGAAGCTCTTGAGGGGTTCTGAGGAGGAAAGAAGAGGTCTCGAGCTGAATTCCCCCCCCCCACCCACTGTCTGCTCACAGTTCACACCTCAGTCTCAGTATAGTGCCTGCTGGGAGTGAAGGCAGCTTATTTTTCTTCTATTCTCAGTAATGTGATATGTCACATGACAAGGAGAGACAGGAAGTAAAGCAGTGTGCCACCATTTCCCAGGGGTGCTTAACTGAGACTGAGGTGTGTTCTCAGTAGTGATCGACCGATTATCGGCAAAGCCGATATATCGAGGGCCGATCTGCACTTTCCCCGATATATCAGAATCGGCCACCAAGGTGACCGATGTTGCCAATATTTTGGGAAAGTGCTTGTACCGGAGTGATGTCTGCAGCTAGAGGCATCACCCCGGTACCCAAGTCCATAGCCGACGTTCGGCTGTCTTGTAATGACAACCGATGGGGCTGAGAAGCCGATCGGCTGTCATTTCCAGGAGCCGGAGGGGACTTCCCCCCCTCCCGCCACCTTCTGCGGCTTTCCCGGTTCTCCCACCCCACCGGGAGACCCGAGCAACCAGCCTGCATGGCCGTCAAAGACCCGGTCAAAGACGCATTCGGCTCTGATCGGGTCTCCATGTAAAAACCCGGAAGTGATGTCATGACATCACTTTCAGGTACTCAGCGCCAGATTTAAAAAAATGACAGCATTCAAAACAGCCAAACTTGGTGTTTTGAATGCTTTTAAGTGCAGATGAGGGATCTGGGGTCAGTTAGACCCCCAGATCCCTCCACAAGAGTGCCTGTCAAGTGATAAAAAGAAAAAATTATTTTCTTTTTAAATGTACGAAAATATCGGCCAATACCGATCTGCAATGGCCAAAATATTGGTATCAGTATCGGTAACGAAAACTGATATCGGTCGATCACTAGTTCTCAGGCATCTGCTGTCCCACGGCAGGCTGCTATTGGAACGGCTACTTTTAATAACCTATAAAATATGATTTCATTTCTATGCCACACATAAACATCTCACAGACACATATAAACCTCTGAACATCATTTTTTTTTAATTGTTTCCATTAAATGTGCTTTTGTACAGACCAAAACATACAGAGAGCTAACACTTTGTCTGAGCCTAACTTAAAAAAAACGTCATTACCATAGTCAGGGGCTGCTTAGCAACCAGCAACTGTTGTGACAATGAACACTTTGGTGAAAAGTATGTAATGTATGATTTAATGTATAGGTTGAAGGATTCTGTAAGGCAGAGTGCAGAGGTCAGAGGTGTGCAAGGATCAGGATTATGTAATGCTGTAGTCAGGTTTAGAAATACATAACACAGCATGCAGGCGCATGGGGTGTGTCATGCACATAGTGCAGGGTGTGTATTGCAAAGAATTCAAGGGTCAGGAATGTGTAATGCACAAAAAGTACTGGATTTAGAAATACATAATACATAGAGAGCAGGGGTCAATAAACTGTAATGTACAGAAGGAAGTAGAATGTGCAATGCACAGTAGAGGTCAGGTGTAGTGCAGGAGTCAGAGGTGTGAAATGCAAAATGTAGGGGTTAGGAGAGTGCAAAGCCCTCTTTAATGTCTTAGCTACTGCTTCTGTAACTATTTTGTATGTGATGCAGCCTCATCCAATGTTAATGTATAAGATAAGATATAAGCTACACAGGAAGTACATTGTTTGTTAAATGAGTCATCCAACTCATAGACATAAGCTGGCCATAGATGGATTGAAGTTTGGCTGGTTTAGCAGGAGCTGGATGAATTTGGATCCATCTATGGACATTACCATTCCAAAGAGGAGGATCTAAGGAGCCACTTCTTCTGAACTGACTTGTTGGAAAATTTTCTTTTGATCAGTGCTGCAGCCAGTAAGCTCCATTGCTGATTAGTGTATTCTGACAGTGGGTTGTCCCTGCTTGCAGAATACAATAACACCACTCACCTTGCTTCTGTGGTTAGGGGAATCCATTCAGTTTTTTTAATTAGCTAAAACTGATCCATGTATGGCCATCCATACATTCTGAGAGGGAGCAACCGTGGTGATGCCTGCCAAGCAGAAAGAAAAGCCTACATATACAGTATGAGACAATTTGGCTGCCCCCATGTGCATGTATGATTACAAACTACATATACAGTAGTATATATTTATACAGTATGTTACAAAAGTGAGTACACCCCTCACATTTTTGTAAATTTTTTATTATATCTTTTCATGTGACAACACTGAAGAAATGACACTTTGCTACAATGTAAAGTAGTGAGTGTACAGCTTGTATAACAGTGTACATTTTCTGTCCCCTCAAAAAAACTCAGCACACAGCAATTAATGTCTAAACTGCTGGCAACAAAAGTGACTACACCCCTAAGTGAAAATGTCCAAATTGGGCCCAATAAGCCATTTTCCCTCCCCAGTGTCATGTGACTCATTAGTGTTACAAGGTCTCAGGTGTGAATGGGGGGAAGGTGTGGTAAATTTGGTGCTATCGCTTTTACTCTCTAATACTGGTGACTGGAAGTTCAACATGGCACCTCATAGAATAGAACTCTCTGAGGATCTGAAAAAATAATTGTTGCTCTACATAAAGATGACATATGCTATAAGAAGATTGCCAAGACCCTGAAACTGAGCTGCAGTACAATGGTTTAAGAGACCATACAGTTGTTTAACAGGACAGGTTCCACTCAGAACAGGCCTCGCCATGGTCAACCAAAGGAGTTGAGTGCACGTGCTCAGCGTCATATCCAGAAGTTGTCTTTGGGAAATAGACGTATGAGTGCTGCCAGAATTGCTGCAGAGGTTGAAGGGATGGGGGGTCAGCCTGTCAGTGCCCAGACCATATGCCGCACACTGCATCAAGTTGGTCTTCATGGCTGTCGTCCCAAAAGGAAGCCTCTTCTAAAAATGATGCACAAGAAAGCCCACAAATAGTTAGCTATAGACAAGCAGACTAAGGCCGTGGGTCACATGACTTCTCTCCCCCCCCCCCGTAAGCGTTGTGTCCTTCAATGGGCTGGACTTTGTCAGAGGCAGAGAATGCTTGGTGGTGGGAAGATTTGAGCACTGAGGAAAGCACACTCAATTGGATATCTTCACCAGTTTGCTCTGGGTCTCTTTTGCCATCACCTGCAAGAAAAGGACTCTCTCCTTCACTTTGGGCACTTTATTATTACTATTCGGACTTTTCATATTTATTCTTATCTATTTACATTGCAATTGTCATTTCTTCAGTGTTGTCACATGAAAAGATATAATAAAATATTTACAAAAATGTGAGGGGTGTACTCACTTTTGTGAGATACTGTATTTTAAAGACTATAGGTTGAGATCTTACTGTAGTATTTCCTTTATGGTAAAATCTGATGTGACTTTCAAATGTTTACATGTATTTAGGGGCTTTCTTGCTTTTTCTTGTATAGCTGAAATAGGTTGTTAGTGCCCTTGTTACAGAAGTCTAAAGAATTTGGTTGTGTGAAAGTACAAGTAATGCAAGACAACATTACAGTGTTTTCCTACTTTATTGATAATTATACGCATTCAAGCATACATTCCTGTTTATATTTACTTTATATTTAGGTGCAAAAAGAAATGGTGGAATAATATTCCAGATCCTGCAAAAAGCAAAATGTACCAGGATAGATCGGTGAGTTGGTAAAACATGGGAACACTAACTGGAAAAGGAAGTGTGGGGGTCAGTCAAACAAGATTAGACCAGGTGGTTAACAGAATACATTGAGTACATTATCTATGACTTGCTCTGAAAATTAGGTTGTTATGGACTGATGTACCAAAAGCTAATCTGGACTGAAATCAAAGCATGCTGAAGATCATAAAAAATGATGTGGTTGGGAGGATGAACATACTACTAGAGCTAAAAAAATACTACTAGAGCTGCTCCACAGAAAACCAAAAGTACAATGTGATCATGGGAATATTAATGTAGACCACTAAGAAGAGCCAGTGGTGTCAGTGGGAAGAAAAGACATATGTTGTGAACAGGAGGGATAAGGTGTATTCAGGGAGTATTATGATGGAGTAATAAGTAACCACAATGGTATACCATGGGTGACACAAATAAGAGAGGACGAATGGAGATACCAAGGAGATAAGGTGGGATCGTGCCAACAGATTCAAATGGGGTCAAATGGCATTCTAGCAACAGGGTAGAAATATGATAGTTGTCAAAAAGGAATTCCAACTCAGGGGTTCTCAGTAGATTGTATCCATCAGTGATGGTTTTTTTGCTCGGAAAATGGCAGAATGGATGGATGCTTGAATAAATCAGAGCAAAAGCAAACCTTATTTTGGATCTTAAAATTTTGGGAGTAATGGGATCTTTGCCCACTATTAAAGATTTTCATACTGAAAGGGTTATTTCAGACAATATGTTTATTTTTGAGTGGGAAAGGTGTAAATGGAGAGGGTCTGGTTGGAAGCCAATCAAAGATAAGTTGCAAAGTCTATTTGAAAAAGACCCACATACACGGGTAGAAGTGCTGCTCACCCTTTTTATATTCTTTTTAAATAAAACATACTTTTTTTTTAGAAGCAACAATCTAATGCAGATGGTAACAAGGCAAACATTTTTTGGTAAGTTTTTTTTGCACTATTCCAGTATGTTTATTTTTTTCAGCTCTTAAAACTTAGATTAAATGTCTTTCTCTCTTTAAGCAGTAGATGCTTAAACAAATTGATCCATGGCAAAAAGAAGACTAAAGCAGAACCTCAAATGAACATTAGCATACAGTATCCAAATGAAAATACTAATTTGAGCAAAATCGTTTTTGAACCCAGAGCTGATGATGTTGAGAGCTGTGTTGAACTGTGCCCCAAAGCAAACAGCAAAAATACCCCAGTCCAAGAAAAGAAACAAGATAGTACTGATGATCGCCTATTTGAAGGAGATCTGTCTATAGCCCGGATGTTTTGTGATATTTTAGGTGATTCATCAAATTTACACATGGAAGCACTGGGTGACCTAAATGTAGAAAATGCATTTGGAATATTTTGTTGGTCAAATAAGTTGGACAGCTGTACACAAGACCAAATGAAAGAGAATGAATTGCACCAAGAATTAGGGTATCATTGTCACTGTGATGCTTCTAAGGATTTTCAAGCAAAATTAGATGATGTTGAGACTCTTTATTTTGATTCACTCTTCAGTCCTGAAAAGGACTACCCATTGGAGTGTGGAGAGAAGCCATTCATAAGTCCCAACTACAACAGCTTTAATATTACTCTAGAGGAAGCTAATACAAATTCAGAACAATGCTCCATCTCAATGTTTTGTTTAGACAGTTTATCAGAAAGAACATCTAATAAAATTACTTTCCAACATTTAGAGGAAAATTCACATAATATTTTCTATTACAATAGTAAGTACTGTCTTTTGTTGCATCCCATGGAAGATAGTTATCCAAATAATTTAGGGACACAACCTAAAATCTCACAAATCTCACAATCTTCTTCCATTTGCGATCAAGTAGTTCAAAGCCCTACATCCTCTGTGTGTCAAGAACCAAGATTTGAAAGTTCTGATGAAAATCAACAAAGGGCTTCTGGATCCCAAATCGGTAATGAAATAACTCAACAATGTGCCCCTATCTATGTAGACAAAGTGGATAGATATCAACCTTTACACCAAGAAGTTCAACAGTATGATTTTACATCTGTCTGTCAAGTTTTTGAATATCAACATTTTGAGCAAGCAGATCAACAAAGTGGAATGTCTACAGGCACAGACTGCCTTGGGTTTCATTCAGAGTATCAGCCATTTCAAAGTCTTGTTGGCCTACACAAAAATGGTTGTTTGCCTGAACCTGACAGTGAGTATCAGGTAGGAGATGGTCACTGCCCAAATAATCCAGAGCCTTCAGAATAAAAGTAAGATGACAAGGATGACAGAGAAAGCTTTAACAGTCATCCAAAACAGGGATCCATCTAAGGGGGTATTGTTTAACCACTCAAGGACCAAGCCTATTTCTGGCACATGTTTACAAGTTAAAATCAGTATTTTTTGCTAGAAATTTACTTAAAACCCCCAAAGATTATATATATATATATATATATATATATATATATATATATATATATATATATATATATATATATATATATATATACTGTATGTATATATATATATATATATATATATATATATATTTTTTTTTTTTTTTTTTTAGCAAAGACTCTGGAGAATAAAATGTTGCAATATTTTTTGTCAGGCGGTATTTGCGCAACAGTCTTTCAAACACAATTTTTAAACAGTAAAGTTAGCCTAATTTTTTTGTATATTGTGAAAGATGATGTCACGCCGAGTAAATAGATACCTAACATGACACAGTTTAAAATTGCGCACACTCATGGAATGGCGATAAAGGACGGTACCTAAAAATCTCAATAGGCGATGCTTTAAAAACTTTTAACGGTTACCAGTTTAGAGTTACAAAGGAGTTTTTTTTCTAAAATTTTTGCTCTCACTCTGGCAATCATAGCGGTACCTCACATGTGTGATTTGAACACTGTTTTAATTTGCGTGCGTGACTTTTGTATGCGTTTTCTTTTGTGCCCGAGCTCACAGAAGTGGGGGGGGGGCGCTCTAAAAATGTTTTATTTTTTTTTCCTATTTAATTTTTTTTTTTATTTTTAACACTGTTTTTAAGAAAAAAAAAATCTGATCCCTTTTATTGCTGTCACAAGCAATGTAAACATCCCTTGTGACAGTAATACGCAGTGACAGGTACTCTTTATGGAGGGATCTGGGGTCCAAAAGACCACAGACCCCTCCACTTAATTTCAAAGTATTCAAAATGCCCAAAAAATCATCCTTTTTGAATACTGCCATTTTTTTTAATCGGCGCCATTGCCGAGTAAACCGGAAGTGACATCGTGACATCGCTTCCGGGTTACATGATCGGTGACCCAATCAAAGCCGAATCGGGTCGGGAGCCGCTGTACCAACTATGCAAGGTTAGCCCAGCAACCCCTGGAGCTGAGCTGTTGTGTTCTGATAGGGGAATGCCCTCCGCCAGAATACTCCAATCAGCGCTCTCTGCCATTGGCTGAGCGCTAATCAGTAGTAAGTCGGCTGCTGCTTTCCAGCATGCACATCCAACAGAATGGCCAGCTTCTGTTGGACAGACTGACATAAACACGGGCAGAATATCAGCCGGTATTTTTTGTAATGGCAAATGTCTCCGGACGTTCTACCCATGTGTATGGGGTTGTTTTTCAAAAGAACAAGCTCACATGCAAGATGTAGCAGTTACAGGGATGAGACAAACCATTTACCACTGACAGGGGGTGCATACAATGATCAGCTTTTTTTATTTATTATGTAAATCCTTTATCCCAATAGTTAAAAAAAAAAACGGTTTGCAGTACAAGCTTATAAAGTGTTAGCTGGAGTTTGTCTTCGATTTGTTAGTGTATTTAAATTTGCTACTGCATCTAACATTGCCCTTTCCCCCCAGACTGACAATGCTACTGTTTAAATATGCCCCCTATGCTTCTTCATCCAAATTGGGAGTGCTCTAATACAGAAAGTGTGTTAATGGCCAGATTACCAAGTAAAAAAGAAAATGAATGCAGCCACCGAATCTGATGATTGGTAAGCAGCAATATGTTACATCGTTGGTTTTGGGTTTAATACCACTTTTAGATCATATCATTCATATGCATCTCTATACTTAACAGCCCTTATCAATATAGAGATCTTATTATTAAAGTATATGTAAAGTCAACACCTTTTTTGCATTAAGTGGGGAAAATCAGGCCTTTGTATTTGTTATTTATCCCCAATGGGGAAATTCACCCTCACTATTGGTCCTGGTAGTGACTATCTCCAGTACAGGAAGTAATGGGAAATGTAACATTTTAGAGTTATTACAGGAACAGGAGATTGGAAGTGGAACACCCACCCCTTTTTAGTGACACTTTGTGAAGACCTCCTCTTGTTCTTTACTATATCTCCAGGAAAATCTTCCCAATGGGACATAGACAACAAAAATAAAAAAATAAAGAGGTCATAACCATTTCACACTCTGTATAAAAAGAATAGCCTTTTTGGGTTTACATACACATTAACGGAGAAGTATAATCAAAGCTATTTTGGTTGTACTTCTCCTTGGGGATCATGGGAGTGCAGTGTGTTCTGCACTCCTGTGACCCGTTTTCAGATGACAGTGGGCTAAATCCTCATCACTCATCCTGATATCACTCAGCCGGGCCAGGCAATGCATGAAACACCATCTTTATAGTTGGGATCCATCCAGATGCATTAGGGGCAGCTTGTTTAGCCTCTCAGCAAGCCACTGAGAGACTGAGCCAAAAGCTATGGCCCCTTCCACAGCCCAGTGCTCAAGTGAGTGCTGGAGGGGCAGAGCAGAGAGCTGGTGACTGATATTCACCGGCTCTCTGCTCACAGCACTCTTTGATCTCTCAGTTCTCAGACTTAGAGCTGATCAGATCAATGCTGCATCCACCTGAGTATAAACGTTTATTTTCTTTTTTTTTAAACCCATACTTTATTAACCAGTTCTGGACTGGAAAGATTTGCCCCTTTAATGACCAGGCCATTTTTTGCAATTCGACACTGCGTTACTTTAACTGACAATTGCATGGTCATGCGACGCTGTATCCAAATAAAACTCATGTCCTTTTTTTCCTACAAATAGAGCTTCCTTTTGGTGGTATTTGATCACCTGTGCGATTTTTTTTTTTTTTTTTTGCGCTATAAACAGAAAAAGAGCGACAATTCTGAGAAAACAACAACCTTTTTCACATTCTGCTATTAAACATTCCCCAAAAAAATTTTAAAATCAAAATTTTTCATCCTTTTAGGCTAATTTGTATTCTGCTACATATTTTTGGTAAAAAAAAAAGCATATTTTGATTGGTTTGCACAAAAGTTATCGCGTCTACAAACTAAGGGAAAGATTGATGTTGTTTTTATTTATTTATTTATTTTTTACTAGTAATGGGGGCGATCTGAGATTTTTAGCAGGACTGCAACATTGCAGCAGACAGACAGGACCCCTAACTGACATTATTGACACTTTTGGGGGGACCAGTGACATTATTACAGTAATCAATGATAAAAATATGCACTGTTACTGTAATAATGATACTGGCAGACAAGGGGTTAACCTAGGGGTGATCAAAGGGTTATTTGTGAGCCTAGGGGAGTGTTTACTAACTGTGTGAGAGAGGGACTTGTGAAATGATCATAGAGACCTGTGATCCTATATAGAAGGAACACAGGCACTCTGTGATCATTCCCGGGAGAAGAACAGTCAGCTGTGTTTACAACAGCTCCAGAAACTAAAATTGTGATGCTGAGCACCCTGCTCCTGCCCTCAGAACTAGGTCCTCAGGCTGCCTCAATCCCGGAACTCACACTTGGCATCCACTATGGCTAAGCTTTGCTGCCCTCTGCGACCGGGGTGGTCAACAAAACACTGCAAATAAAAACAAATAAAGGGCGCACCAGCCTAGCGCATTATCCTCAGCGGGCTTTTAATAACATAAATTTAAAATCAGCTACTCACAAACACGTGAAATATTCCAGCATATCAATTCCATAGAGCAGCATCTTTGTTAAAAGTCCAATATCTCCTGAAGACGGAGGGCTGAAGCGTTTCGAGGCCGTGCCTCTTCCTCAGAGCCTTTTGACTTTTAACAAAGATGCTGCTCTATGGAATTGATATGCTGGAATATTTTGCATGTTTGTGAGTAGCTGATTTTAAATTTATGTTATTAAAAGCCCGCTGAGGATAATGCGCTAGGCTGGTGCGCCCTTTCTTTGTTTTTATTTGCAGTGTTTACAACAGCTGACTGTTCTTCTCTCTCAGCGGGGAGCGATCGCGGGTGTCCCGTGCATCGAAATCCCCGCTGCCTAGTGGGGGCACCACTCCCGCGAACCGACATACCAGTCGATTCACGCAGCCAAGGAAGCCTGCTGCAGTATATATGGTTGGCAAGTGGTTAATAAGTGCTGCAGTAAGCAAAGTTACAATCAGAATTCACTCTGCTAAAGCTTCCAAAAATGGGTTCTGATTAGTTATTGCAGTTAGACATAAAAATTTAATAAGAACTATACTGAATATTGTCATAAAAATGTTTTCCTGCCTCTCAATAAAGCTACAGGTGTTGTCTTACTGGTCCCCTCCTTTTCATTTTTATAAAAAAACACAATATACTGTACAATGAACATAGTAACTGTTCTCACTATGCAGAATTATGCACTGTAATTCAGCCGTATAGCACAGCTTGAGTATGTTAGAGTTTATGCTTAGTATAGGATCGATAATGCGTTCCAGCTAAATTTTTTTGTTGCATTTGCCTCTTTAACCTCTAAATACCAGCACTGGTTGCAGAATTGTAAACCTATTTTTCTAGAGTTTGTTAAAGTGTATGTATAGTTCAAACGTTCTTTAATAGAGTGAAGACATGTTAGAACCGATGTCAGGATTTTATTGCTATTGGTGTCCCAGCTCTTGTCAATTCAGCCTATTTGTGTTGGTGACCATTGTCACAAGTTTTCAATTTGTCACTAATAACCCTGCCTCGTTGCAAAACTAAAAAAAAAAAAAATATTTTATATTTGTATTTGTACATTTAAAGCAGTTTGTCTATTTTTTTAATTTTAAAAGACTTTGCAAGCTAATGCATGATTCTGGAATACTATTTGCTGTGAAAGCTGTTAGCTTTGGGATATTATTATATTATATTTGCACTGTATTATTGTTTGTTCATGTACAATAGTTACTGTAGGTTTTGTTTGCCACACAATACATCACTTGATAGGTTAGTTTTTTTTCAGTGCTAGATACTGTTTATTTGAAGTTTCAGCCTGCAAGCAGAAGCCATTCAGAGCTGGATCAACTGTTACAAGGTTAAGCCATACTCTTGTCATTTTTTGAGCAAACGTTTGTACTATCATTGCTATGAAAATTCTCATTAGAACATTGGATGACATGACCAAATGGTTCAAAAAAACATTTGCGTTTAACAATCAATTTTGGAGTGAATGGTCTTTCCCAAACAAAAGCCACTGTCACTGGTAGAAACTTGTTCGAGAAAAAAATTCCATCCTGATCCTTCAAATGATGTCATTGCTGAAGTTGAAAACAAATGCCGACTTGACCCCACTAATGATTAGAAAATTGCAAATTAAAGTCTACTAGCGTATGCAGATCACAGGCTTCTTCTGTGATCTGATCATAACAGACAATGCAGGAAACCTGTAAAGTGCAAAAAAAAAAAATTGTTCAAATCAAGGATCTTTCTGAGTTTAACGTACATGTAATGCATAACAATATTAGTCCCTTTCTTTCTTTTGGGAATGCATCTTTGGGCCACTTCATCTTGAGCCGCACCAAGTGTATTTATCTGGATGCCGTGGGTGGATGTGATCTGGAGGATCCTCAAGGAGAGTGCCTTACCTCTTCAGTCTTGCTGACACTGGATCACCTACCTATTTTGCTTGAAGCCTTTACCTCCATCATCTTCGATAAGAGTCCATCTTTATCACTGGGTGTCACATTGTCAAGTTTCATTTGGAGGCTCTGTTTTGTTGATCACATTGTAAGAGGCCATCCACTTCATTGTGATAACTGAACTTGAAAACAGTCACCATTTTTACTGTGGACTCATCACTGAACACACCATTTATTTGCACATGTTTGACTATGGACTCCAACTTATGAACTGTATTTTCTTTACATTTTTTTGAAGCCCTCCATCAGATAACCTTGTGCACTGTCTATTTTTGCACCCATAGGATTTGAATGCTTTAAACATCATTATTGTTGGTTTACTTTTGAAGTGCATTATTTTCTTTATTTATCTTAATGCATAACAATAAACTTTACTTATTTGTTCCCTTTTGGCCTTTTATTAATTTATTTTTATTTTTGATTGTGTCATCAGGAAGTTTGTTAGGCAGGGGGAGTAGTTTCTTAGATCCAACTTCAAGTCCCAAGGTTACAATGCTGTTCCTCAATAGATACCTTATGGAGAGGAAATGTGTTAAGCCCCTTCCACACCAACAGACCGATCGGGTCCACCGGTCCATTTTTCATTGGACCATCCGTAGCTCTCCATGGAGCAGCAGATATCAGAGGACATGTGTCCGCTAACACCCGCCGGCATCCAATCTAATCCTGTCCGCTAAAAACAGACGGAGGATCCATTCCCCCCCTGTCTGGTGGATCAGATGGCAGTCGGATGGAAACGAACAGGCAGTCCATTTCCATCCGACCGCCCCATAGAGAACAGCAGGCTGTGTCTGTGTCTGCCTGCTCAGCGGAATGATCCTACGCTGAGCAGGCGATCCGCTTGACGACGGACTCTGCCCATATGAAAAGGGCCTAACAGCTAGGATTACCAGGTGAGAGTAAAGGAATAAGAAAACAAATGCATCCACCACAGGTAAGGACTGCAAAGCTGGAATATAATACATTGGGTTTAGATTTTGTGTTCCAGATTTTTTAATATACAGTATACTGTATATATATATACAGTATCTATTTTTTATAGATACTGTAATAGATTTTTTAATATATACTGTATATATATATATATATATATATATTTCAATATATACTGTATATATATATATATATATATATACACACAGTAAACCCCCCTCCATTGCGGGGGTTACGTTCCGGACCCAGCCGCGAAAAGTGAAAATCCGCGAAATAGAAAAACCCTATTAAAATGCATTGTACGCATGTTTTTTTTACTGTCACTGTACGTGTAAAAGCATTTTAAGGTCTTTAAACACACTTTTAAAACAATAGAAACTCATTTAAACACATAAAAGATACTGAGAGACATAGCAAGAGCTATGGAAAACACAAAAATATTTCATTTTTAATGATTTATATAGTAAAATAACATTACAAAAAAAAAAAACGCATATACCGGGACCGCAAAAACTGAACCGCGATGGAGTGGGGGTTTACTGTATATATATATATATATATATATATATATATAAGATTTTTGACATACAGTTTTAAAAAAATGTAAATAACCTATCCACACATTTTTTTTACTTAAATAGTAGAGAGTATTTTTACTTGCACAGTGAATCAAAATGAGTCCATCTTAGTGATAGAGGAAACATTGTGCTGACTTCAATTATAAAATTATGTGTGAGCAAAACTCCAGTTTTTTTAATTCTCCTTGTAGTTGTATTGCGTAATCTTTAAAGTGAATGTTTCCTTTGTTTTACATCATTCACTAAGAGAAATGAAAATGTTCTGTAATACAATAATAATAAATCATGGTGATAATGTTTTTTTCTGTCATGATAAAGAGGACAAGAAGCAGGACATACATTTGAATTCCATAGTTACCCTAGTTGAAAAACCATCTTTTGTCATAAAAATGAATAGAAGTTTATGTACTAATTTTCCTTACTTTTAAACACGGCAAGTAAAATAAGGCTCAGAAGACAATGCTGCTAAAATATTATATACATTTTTTACCATCCTAAGTAATGACAAAGTTATTGTTAACCACTTTAGACCGCACTAGGAACACCTGCTTTTCAACACATTCCTGGCTGCTACTGGGAACAAAAATGCACACACCACTCAGGCCAGTAAGAGACTCAGCTTGCCACTGTGGGTGCCAGCCTCGGCTCACCTCCGTAGAACACAAGGATATCAAGGAAGAACATGGCCACACACCATAGCTTAAGAAATGCTTGTTAAAGTTCTTTATTCATTGCCAAGTCAGGCAGACACAACAGGACAAGGTTGACGTGTTTCATGTTTTAGGTGAAACGCATCAACCCTGTCCTGTTGTGTCTGTCTGACTTGGCGATGAATAAAGAACTTGAACAAGCACTTCTTCATCTGTGGTGTGCGGCCTCGTTTTTTCTTGCTACTGGGAACACCTGCTTTTAAACACACTCCCAGCTGGGACTGTGTTTAGATTTGTAAAGCCGACTGTTGGTTTTTACGTGGAAATGATACGAATGACTCTAAAGCCCCCGATTACTTCCACAACTGGCGCACTGTGCTCCCTCCCCCCATCATGTGCCCCCTGCAATGTTGACCAGACTCCGCTGTCCCATCTGCGGGCCTAGTGCGATCATGACGAGTGTTACTGGGAAAGGCGGCGGCAGCTCTACAACCACCCATTCATAGACCCGCTCCCCTGCTAATGGACCAGGAAGCAATGTGTATGATGTCACTTCCTGGTCCGGCTCTGTCAATCACCGGATCAGTTCCCGGTGAAGCGGCTGATCGAACATGATCTGTGTTCCATCAGCTGCAGTGGAGTACAGAGGAGACACCCAGGGTCTAACAGGCTCCAGATGTCTCATAAAGAGTACCTCTCACATATATGTTATCACATAGAGGACTATTGGTCCCCTATGTGATAACAGTAAAAGTTACCTAAAAAAACCACATAAAAAATAACCCTACATACACACACAAATATACCAAAACATATGCCTTGGGGCACCTACATATAAAAAGAGTGATTGCCCTACACATACTACATATCACCATGAAGGCCAGAGTGTGATCTATAATTTTAGAACCAGAGCTCCTGCATAACTCTAAACTGATAATCTGTATGGGTGTTAAAGCTTTGCTTTTGCAAAATATAGGGTAGTGAAGTTTCTCACCGCTTCGCGAACATACACAATTTTAAGGTTTGACATGTTGGATACCTAGTTACTTGGTGCACCTCAGCTGTTATATTTTACCAAAACACTGGATTATTTATTGAGTTTATATGACCTACAATCAACTTTTGTGTATTTTTTAGTGAAATATTCCAAGGTTACAAGCAGTGATACCAGCCCTGCAGTTCTACCCAGAACACATCTCCCTACTTATAAAGATATAAGGGGGACCCAGCTTATTTTCATGTTTCCGTGATGCGCAGCGGGGCTCTGCCTATACATACAGGGTTGCAGGGAGTTATGTAGGTGTTCAACTTTAACCACATGCTGTCACATGCACAGATGCCAGCCCTGCACCTCCTCTTTCCATTAGCTTGGTCAAGTCACCTTTAAAGTGGTTCTAAGGGCTGAAGGTTTTTTTAACCTTAGTGGATTCTCTACAATAAAGTAAAAACACCTTAAGTATGCAGCTCCCCACACTCCACACTCGGAGAAGCAACCCTTGAGGGGACCTTTACCTACCTACTGTAATGAAGAAAAGGGGAGGTGTTCTGCAGCTGGAACTTACTGGATGTACTTAATAGAGTACATCTCTCTAATGCATGCACATTTCCTTGTATTGTATCTCTAAATATGTTGATCTGCCACAAATGCACTCAGCTCCCAATTGTCTTATTGTAGCCTGACACAACACACAGCTTTTTTATGGATTGAGTGGTGTCAACCCCACCCATTGTCTTTTGACAAACTAGTCAATCACTCCCACTGTTAAATCTGTACAATATAAAGGCTAATCATTCAGTATTTAAAGATATACTATCAATAAAATGGTGTCACCACAGGATGACACTCACCGCGCAAAACATGTAGAGTTTGCCTCTGATCAGAAAATAGTGTTCAAATACCGAGCCTCAAAAAATCACCATCGGTGGATTTGGTTCTAACTTCCTACATTGTATACCAGGAACAGCCCTAGGGCTGTCTGGTACCTCTGTTTTTCGAGAAGTTCTATAGATGGTATATTTTGCCCATTAGAGTGGTTTTAGAGGCCCTGGTTATTTCAACTAGTATATTAGGCTATGTATGCCTTTTTAGATTTTGTTTTTGATTCAATTGTTTTTCTGTTTTTTGTCTAGCACTTGTGGTGGTACACATATGTTATATATGTCTTTTTAACCTTTTCTAAATAAAATATTTAAAGTTTTACGACTTAACTGTCTGGTTGTCAGTGCCAATAAAGTCCATTCATTATTTAAAGATAACCACTAACAGCTAACTATCTCAACATGAAGTGTGTAGAGGACACAGGGCGGATCTAAATTTCTGACAAGATCAACAGTTCTTTTTGCATTATCAAACTGATTAAACAAAATGCTTATAACAGTATATTAAACATCCTAAGAGGGAGAAAATAAGAGAAGTTTATTGTTAGGGTTTACATACACTGAATGAATGGATTTAACAGTATATGGCTGTGTGATCAGACTCAAGCTGGCCATAGAAGAAAACAAATGGATTCCCCTATCTACACAGTCAAAGTGGATGAAGGATTCCTCTCTGCACTATTGTGTTCTGTTAGCGGGGACTACTCCTCTGTCGGAATACATTGATCAGTGCTGCCAATTTCCAACATTCCAATTTGGGAGAAGCCAATCTTTAGATCGTCTTCTCTCTAGTGAGAACAGCCATAGAGGGTTAGAAATATGTCCGATCCCTCCTGAACTGGACACATTTCTATCCATATATGGCTAGCTTAAGGTGCTTTCGGGAAGACAAGAAGTTAATTTGACTACCTAGCCCATTCAGCCTGATGTTAGGTGATTTGCGTGCAAAGCATGTAGAAGGTTGTCACAAATTCTTTGTTGCTTTGACTGTTGCATGTCAAGACAGATATAATTTCTATGCTGAGCCATAAACATAATTATTTATCTTCAGGACAAACTAGATCCTGAGCTTGTCAAAGTAATTTACATATCAGGAGTTGTTCTCAAACAACAACATGCAAATAAGAACAGTTTTGTTTTATATAGTAGTATTCCTAGAAGAGAATGCTTCAAGGCATAAGTTACGCAAATAAATAATATTGTAATGATGTCAAAACTTGGAAATGCTGAGACAGACACGCGATGGAAATCCAGGCACAATTTAGAAGCCAACTTACCTTATTGTCACAGGATTATATATTTTGGCTTCCAGTAAGGATAGTTCCAGAACCTTCTGCAGAGCTTTATTTTCACTATCGAACAGAGAAAAAAAAATGTTAGTAAATTTCTATAAATCACCTTTGTAAGTCAGAATCTTACTTTCTTAGCACTCCTGCTTAGTTGCTAGTACATAATAAATATAGCTAAAACCAAACACCAACCAAAATTTTTTTTTTTTTAATGATAAGAACTAAAAGAAGAATAAACACAGCAACCTTTTTACTGATGTCCATGTCCCTGTTGTTAGGATTTCAGCTCAATTCCTGTCCTTCCGACAGCCCGAGCAACTGGATGTGAAATGAAGAGAGGGGTCACCAGGACAAGAAGACAACGCTAGCATTACTTACCTAAAAAAATGAATGTGATGTCAGCGCTAAAATGTTCTATATACCGCAGTGTGCAATCAGTGAAGATATACAAACACCAAAATAAATATAATAGAAATAAATGACAAAAACATAAAAATATTCTCTAACAAGAATAAAGAAAGTGCATTAAACAGTGATAAATACATTCATCAAGTGAATAAACCACCTAAATAAAAAGTGTCCTTATACAGCGCCTTGAAAAAGTATTCATACCCCTTGAAATTTTCCACATGCTGTCATGTTACAAGCAAAAACGTAAATGTATTTTATTGGGATTTTATGCGATTGACCAACACAAAGTGGCACATAATTGTGAAGTGAAAGGAAAATGATAAATGGTTTTCAAAATGTTTTACAAATAAATATGTGAAAAGTGTGGCGTGCATTTGTATTCAGTCAATACTTTGTGAAATCACCTTTCGCTGCAATTTCAGCTGCAAGTCTTTTTGGGTATGTCTCTACCAGCTTTGCACATCTAGAGAGTGACATGTTTTCCCATTCTTCTTGGCAAAATAGCTCAAGCTCTGTCAGATTGGATGGAGAGCGTCTGTGAACAGCAATTTTCAAGTCTTGCCACAGATTCTCAATTGGATTTAGGTCTGGACTTTGACTTGGCCATTCTATCACATGAAAATTCTTTTATCTAAACCATTCCAATTTAGCTCTGGCTGTATGTTTAGGGTCAGTGTCCTGATGGAAGGCAAACCTCTGCCCCAGTCTCAAGTCTTTTGCAGACTCTAACAGGTTTTCTTCTAAGATTGCCCTGTATTTGGCTCCATCCATCTTCCCATCAACTCTGACTAGTTTCCCTGTCCTTGCTGAAGAAAAGCATCCCAACAACATGATGCTGCCACTACCATGTTTCACGGTGGGGGTGATGTGCAATGTTAGTCTTCTTCCACACAGAGCATTTTGCTTTTAGGCCAAAAAGTTCAATTTTGGTCTCATGTGACCAGAGCACCTTCTTCCACATGTTTGCTGTGTCCCACACATGGCTTCTCTCAAACTGCAAACAGGACTTCTTATGGCTTTCTTTCAACAATGGGTTCCTTCTTGCCACTCTTCCATAAAGGCCAGATTTGTTGAGGGCATGACTAATAGTTGACCTGTGGACAGATTCTCCCACCTGAGCTGTGGATCTCTGCAGCTCCTCCAGAGTTACCATGGGCCTGTTGGCTGCTTCTCTGATTAATGCTCTCATTGCCTGGCCTGTCAGTTTAGCTGGACGGCCATATCTGGCTAGGTTTGCAGTTGTGGGATACTCTTTCCATTTTCGGATGATGAATTGAACAGTGCTCCACTAGATGTTCAAAGCTTGGTATATTTTTTTACAACCTAACCCTGCTTTAAACTTCTCCACATCTTTATCCCTGACCTGACTGGTGTGTTCCTTGGCCTTCATGATGCTGTTTTTTTTTGTTTTTTTACTAGGGCTCTCTAACAAACCTCTAAGGGCTTCATAGAACAGTTGTATTTATACTGAGATTAAATTACACACAGGTGGACTCTATTTACTAATTAGGCAACTTCTGAAGGCAAGTGGTTCCACTAGATTTTAGTTTGGGGTATTAAAGTAAAGCTGGCAGAATACAAATGCACACCACACTTTTCAGATATTTATTTGTAAAAAATCTTGAAAACCATTTATCATTCTTCTTCCACTTCACAATTATGTGCCACTTTGTGTGGGTCTATCACATAAAATCCCAATAAAATACATTTCCTTTTTTTGTTGTAACATGAAAAAATGTGGAAAATTTCAAGGGGTATGAATACTTAATACTTTTTCAAGGCACTGTATGAGATATAAAATCCAGGTGCAGATGATCAGCCTTTTTAAAAAAAAACACCTGAGGTGTCTTGCCTCCACCGAATGAGCAAAGTGCAAACTCACCAGAGCCTGTTACTGTTTAAAATATAGGACAGCAAAAACGCATTCAATAATCGTTGATCTTCCTCTTAAAGGTGCAAGTGATAATTAGTAGGATGTGTTAGATCTCCCAATCCCTATGATGAGGCCATCAGGGTAACTGCTTACTCTCATGCAACCAAAAACAGGAAAATCACCAACGCCAGAGAAAAATACTCATAGTGCAGTATTTATTGTAAATCATAAGATATAAATAATAACCTCCCTGGCGGCCTGATTATGTCAGAATTTTTGATCTCAAACCGATACATTGTTTTGCATGGAAATCTGTTGTTTTATATTTTTTAGTGAAAGAACAGAAGATGTTGCCATTTCATAATTGCTGTATTTTTGATCGAATTTTGCTCATTTTCCAGTGTATATGATTGAATTCCAAATGTAGCCAGTTGACGATTCATATAGCATGTAGGATTTTACAACAAATTGTGCCCTCTTTGATGCAATGTATTGCACCCAACTGAACCTTCCCTTGTAGGCCATTAGACTTTCATCTATGCTGATGTCTCTTTCTGGCATATAGCTCCGTTGGAAATTCTGAAGAATCGTTTGACATACTTCCCAAATATTCTTTAGTTTTGGTGCAGGATGAGTAGTTTCATCAAATTCTTCATTGTTTTCGAAGTGGAGATATTTCATTATGAGGGAAAATCTGTACTCTGACATGACCGTGCCAAAGAATGGAGTGGCAAGTAATGCATTGGTTGTCCAATACAACTTCTGCAGGGGTTTCCCCACCAATCCCTGAGGAATTATTAGGCATAAATGTCCAAATGTTCCAAATGTCATCTTTGGTCACTGGCTCCCACTTTCTGCATCTTGCAAACTTCTGATGCGTAGCCAGTTGTTGCTCTTTGTATTGAATGGTTTGTCTCTGTAATTATTTTTTCAATAACCTCATCAGTCAGAAATAATTGTAGGTATGCCAGGGGGTTGTCATGGTCAACGTCAACTTTTATACCAGGTGCTCCAATAAATGGAAATCTTGGGGGCGCTGCCTGATCCATACCGCAGTCAATAGAGCACCAAGTTCTCACATCGCTGAGCTCAGTCGCAGAATCGTCGCTGTCGTCACTTTCAGTACCTGATGACGAATTTTTCCCATGAATCACTATCGCTCAGTTCTTCAAATAGATTTGATTCACTGTCGCTATTTTCCACTTCGTCTAATAGCGATTTTGAGCTAAAAGAACGCTTTTTGGAGATTCTCAATTTTCCAGGCACAAAGAACCACAAAAGTACAGGCAGGGCACTGGAAAAGACACTAGGTGAAAAGCTGTGATGAAATGGCATGATACAAAGTTGTAATCCTAACAGATTACACTGTATCATGTCACTTGTTTTCTTTATTTTTTTAATTTCCCACCGGTTTCACCCCCCTGCGTCACGGCGCTTGCAGGGAAGGGAACTGGAAGACAGGTGCCGGCATTGGCCGCAGCATACAGCAGGAGGATGGTGGGAGGATGGCTAGAGGACGGCGGGGGATCGTAGCGGAAGGTAAGTATGATTGCAGGGTAAACCTGAGTGAGGCTCGGGGTTACCGCTTTTGGCACTGTATATTAACCCCGAGCAACAGCGGTACAATGTTACTATGGTAACATTATATTGCTCTGGTCACAGTGTGTTTAAAAAAATTAATTGTAAATAAATAAACAGAATGTAATTTAAAAAAAAAAAAAATGATAATATTTTTTTTTTGTACTATCACCAGTCAGTGTCCCTGATCACCACCACACCAGTTATATGAAGAAACTGTACTGCACTGGTGATAGATATATAAAAATAATAATCCCATATAATGTACAATTAAGCGCTGCTTCAAAATAACAATGCAATATACAATATGAACAATATTATATGCAGTGCAAGTGCAAAAAAATTAATTAAAGTCCATTAGTGCAATATAAAGTGCAATTTGAAGTGTCTGTGCTTGTTATTTTCTTCTGGTGCTGCCACAGTGCTTCTTCGTGCTCCCCTCCTGTAATCCCCACTCACCAGAAATAAGAATAAGGTTAGCATATGGTGCTCCCAGGCACAAGATGTTTGGCAGCTATGGTTCCTCTCCTTCTCCTCCAAACTGGATCATGGGATGTTCCTATTAAATTCCTCCAATAATAAGGTGCTCATCAGGTTATTGAAAAATGAGAGAAAGGTGCCCAAATCGATTTAGATTTATTAACCACTTGCCGACCGCCGCAAGTAGATATACTGCTGCGGTCAGCCCCTCACAGGCAAAGTGACGTATATAAACGTCACTAGCCTGTGAGGCTCTGGGGAGCGAGCGCGGGCCGCCGGAGGCGCGCTCCCTCTCCCGCGCGGTCACGGACCCTCCCCCGCGCGTGTGACCGGCGGACCCGATGTCCGCCGGTCACTCTGCGATCGTCGCTGCAGAGGGAGAAAGTCAGGCGGCTAGTGTAAACAAGCCGCCTGTCATTCTCCCCTGTGTAGAAACACTGATCATACGGTTCTACTATGTAGGACCGTTGATCATTGTTCCTACAGCTCAAGCCACAACCAATCACAGTTAGAATCACGCCCCTAGGGACACACACAGCCCCTCCCTCTCAAATAAAGTTAACCCCTTCACTACCAGTGTATTTTTACAGTTACAGTGCATATGTATAGCACTGATTACTGTAGAAATGTCACTGGTAACCCCAAAAGTGTCAAAAATGTCAGTCAAGGGTCCGATCTGTCCGCCGCAATGTCACAGTACCGCAAAAAAAATCGCAGATCGCCGCCATTACACGTTAAAAAAAAACAACAAAAATTACAAAAATCTTTCCCTTTGTTAGTAAACGCGATAACTTTTGCGCAAACCAATCAAAATACGCTTTTTGCGATTTTTTTACCAAACATATGTAGCATAAAACAAATTGGCCGAAAATGTTAAAAAATTTTGATTTTTACATTTTTTTGGGGGGGGGGGAATTTCATATAAAAAAATTTGAAAAATATTGTTATTTTTGCAAAATTTACACTTTTTTTTTGTTTATAGCGCATGATCAAAAAATCGCACAGGTGATCAAATACCACCAAAAGAAAGCTCTGTTTGTGGGAAAAAAAGGACGTCAAATTCGTTTAGGTACGGCGTCGCACGACCGCGCAATTGTCCGTTAAAGTCACGCAGTGCCGAATCGCAAAATACCCCCTGGTCAGGAAGGGGGTAAAATCTTCCAGGGCTTAAGTGGTTAAAGAATTAAAACAGATGCACTTACAATTAATGCATAAACTTGAACATAAGAGCTGGTGAGGTTCGCCGCTCAGCGTGCGTTCCAAACACCAGAAATACGTCTCAGTGCTGTCCCCACTTGATGCGTTCTGCTCTTCAGACGTTTTTAAGCTCGCTCAGGGGTGATGGCCTGTTTCTTCAATCTCTCATCATCACCCCTGAGCGAGCTTAAAAACGTCTGAAAAGCCCGGTAGGAGCGGCGAAACGCATCAAATTTGGCTCTGTTTGGATTTGGCTCTTTTTCAGTAAATAGCTAAAGCAATTGAAAGAGCATTGTCTTTTTGTTTGCCCAGAGAGGTTTATTCGTACTATCCTTGAGATGTTAGGGACCCTTTCTTCAGAAAGAAAACAGCAATGGAGCAGACACATCTCTGCTGTGGTGTACACTTACAACAGTACTAAGAACGATGACATTGGATATTCCCTTTACAGACTTATGATTGGAAGAGAAGCTCTTCTGTCAGTGGATTCGGCCTTTGGCATTTATCAATAGACAGAACATCAGCTACATTTTACAGAGGATCCAGAAGAACATAAAGAGGGCATTTGAGAAAGTTTGAGAAGCTTCTGATGCCAGAGCTTAGCGGAACAAGAGGAGTTATGATCTGGGAGTTCAAATTGCAGCCAGGAGACAATGTGATGCTAAGAAATCTAGAACCTCCTAAAAGGTTATCAGCAATATATCATCTGCATGCAACTACCTATATAGCAAATCCACCATCAGAGTGCCTGCAAGAACTGAGATACCATCACCCAGACTGTCCTCTTTCAGGTGAGTGCCAGTCACTAGGTCCCAACCACTGTCAGATGCTGAAGCAGAACAAGAAGATGAAAGTGATGATGACTTAGATGTGGATTGGTTGTGGCCTTCTGAGCCTAGGGATGTCACTCCATTCACTTCTGCTGCAGGGAGTAGTTCCATTGTGTTTAGGCCTGAAGCCCCAAAGTTTGTGACACAGATTGAAGGGGAAGAGGAACCGAGGGGTTCAGAAGAAGGGGCTTCTGCAGAATTCCTTGAAGAGGTAACACAGCTGTCTTTAGCACCTTCTTCAGTATCTTTTCTAATGTCCCATAAGCAGGACAGGGAAACTGTCGCCAGAGCCTGAACAAGAAGATTCTACCTTAGAACTATCTGAACCCAGGTAACAGCACTCTGATGCAACAGGTCATAGAGCAACTGTAAAGGGGCAGTCTTTGGTCCTAACTATATAAAACACACAGAGGGCGCACCGACCTAGTGCATTATCCCGAGACAAATAATTTATTAGATAAAAGCACAGTACATAATGTACTCACAAAAATAGCAAGAAATTGCACATCACAGATTACTGTACATTTTATCCAATGTTTTAATGCATATGGGTGTAAAAGTCACTGAAGACCCCATGGGCTGATGCGTTTCGAGGAATTCCTCTTCTTCAGAGCCACACGAGAAAACCACCCATACCCTTCTTATATAACAGATAACAAGAGGTAGTTTCAAATATGAATAAAAATAGGGTAATGGCGCTGCCTATATAAAGGTGAAACTTTGTGGATAATTAAAATAAGTAATCTATAAAATGTGGTAAAAAAATGTAATAAAAAATGGTGTGCAATGATACAATGTGGCAAATAAATATACAGTTAAAGTGTAAAATCAGCATATAAAAATACGTTATTAATAAATCAATAACCCTGTGGTAAAGTGCAATTGAAGTGACAAAGTGGATATAAGTGATAATCCAGAATATGAAAGTAAAGATATTAGGGTGAAGTGATGATGACACACAGTACTGGGGGTATGGTACTGTAAGTAAAATATAAAGGTGGTAGAAAAATAGATATATAGATGTGACAACAATTGGTGCGATAAAGTGCACGGAAGATAATTAGTGGATATATAAAAATGCCCGAGTGGGATAAAGTCTTAATGGTAGATATTGGTCCAGTGCTATATAGATAAAAAGGTAAAAATTAGTCCATATCTTGATAGGTGCCCAAGCAGATAGTAAATCTTACAATAGCCCCGTGGTGGGTGACTGGCGAGGTGCAGGGTGACCCCTTAGGTAAAAAAACCTACTAACCAGATATACCCACCCCACACAGGGGTATAGAGCGGGTATAAAGATGTGATTAACGCTCCTTTATGTAGTCTCTGGATTCCCTTCTGTAGTGGGAGGGGGATTGTTGCGTGGTGTCCCTGGGGGTCCGGGGTATCCCAAAGCAATGGCGGGCTCCTATGGTTCTCTCCTATTGGTATGGTGGAATGTCCAGTGGTCCGTGGGCTTGGTCTCAACCACTCGATAGTGGGTAAGGATGGGAGGGTCATAAAAGGCAAAAAGGGCTCGATTGTGTGATAAAGTTTTGACTGTTTATTAGGTAAATAGTACAGTAAATGGGTACTCACACTTTAGCAATAGGTACAAGCGAGATAGCAGCGTCCTGGAACGCAGTGCGTTCCACCAGAATACCGGAACCGGAAGTGATGTGACGGCGCTGTACGCGTTTCGTCATCAGACGATGCTGCAGAAGATGTCTGATGACGAAACATGTACAGCGCCGTCACATCACTTCCGGTTCCGGTATTCTGGTGAAACGCACTGCGTTCCAGGGCGCTGCTATCTCGCTTGTACCTACTGCTAAAGTGTGAGTACCCATTTACTGTACTATTTACCTAATAAACAGTCAAAACGTTATCACACTATCGAGCCCTTTTTGCCTTTTATGACCCTCCCATCCTTACCCACTATCGAATGGTTGAGACCCACCCACGGACCACTGGACATTCCACCGTACCAATAGGAGAGAACCATAGGAGCCCGCCCTTGCTTTGGGATACCCCCGGGACACCCTGCAACAATCCCCCTCCCACTACAGAAGGGAATCCAGAGACTACATAAAGGAGCGTTAATCACATCTTTATACCCGCTCTATACCCCTGTGTGGGGTGGGTATATCTGGTTAGTAGGTTTTTTTACCTAGGGGGTCACCCTGCACCTCGCCAGTCACCCACCACGGGGCTATTGTAAGATTTACTATCTGCTTGGGCACCTATCGAGATATGGACTAATTTTTACCTTTTTATCTATATAGCACTGGACCAATATCTACCATTAAGACTTTATCCCACTCGGGCATTTTTATATATCCACTAATTATCTTCCGTGCACTTTATCGCACCAATTGTTGTCACATCTATATATCTATTTTTCTACCACCTTTATATTTTACTTACAGTACCATACCCCCAGTACTGTGTGTCATCATCACTTCACCCTAATATCTTTACTTTCATATTCTGGATTATCACTTATATCCACTTTGTCACTTCAATTGCACTTTACCACGGGGTTATTGATTTATTAATACCGTATTTTTATATGCTGATTTTACACTTTTACTGTATATTTATTTGCCACATTGTAGCATTGCACACCATTTTTTATTACATTTTTTTTACCACATTTTATAGATTACTTATTTTAATTATCCACAAAGTATCACCTTTATATAGGCAGCGCCATTACCCTATTTTTATTCATTATCTTATACAGTCTTCGGACTGTAGTTTAAGGTAGGCTGCAGCCTAAGTTCAATTGCACAATCCTTGGATATCCTTAGCGCGGAGTTCATTTCTCACTAGTTTCAAATATGGGCGTTACCATCCCACCTCACTTGGGTGGGGGGTCTGTCATTAACAACAGCAACCACCAACAACCCCCCAAAAAAAAACCTTTAATGCATACACATATATTGGCATATACATATATATTAATGTGTGTGTGTGTGTGTGTGTGTGTGTGTACACACTCCCAACCTAGACACTATATTCACTATGCCAAGGTAACCTAGAATAGAGTTTTGTAAAACTAGACTGGAATTGATTTATGAATTAGCAAAGTCAGCAATAAGCAGTGCATATAGCATTAACTTCAATATTTAGTCTAGAGTGCACTCTAGGAGAATGGCTAGGATATGGGTCAATGTCCCCTGAGAAATACCTCTTAGCATAAGCAATATGTGAAGATCTCTGTATAGCAACTGTAAAGGGGCAGTCTTTGGTCCTAACTCTTTAGTCAGCTAGAGTTGTGGCCCAGTTGTAATGTTGGTGCACATGAGAATAGTCCCAGTCAAGCCTGCAGGAAACAACACGGCAACCAGATGGCTGTATGGTCAGTTACTAAAGGGCTAGGTCTCTCTAGCAGCAGATAGTAAATCTAGTAGATAGTAGAAGCTCACCAGTTCCAGTGATATTGCAGCTCACCATCCAGTCACAAAAAGCGATTAGTCCATTCTCTGCTCTGTACCAGGTGACACTTGTTGTTAGCACCCCCCAAACTCGGCGCTCCGTCTTGAGCCAAGGATATGCAACAGTCATGGTACACTCCATTCTTCCTCATGGCAAGAGGAAGCTGTGTCCCCTTGCCAGGAGCAAACTCTTTCCCCTCCTTTCCCCTCCTTTCCCCTCCTTCTGACAATCTCTCTCTGGGAAGCGCAGTTCAAAAGCTCTTGATTACAGTGGGGTTTCTCTGCTCTGGACTACAGTTCCCACAGTGCAGTGCTGCCTGACTCAGTCTACTGAACTCTCACTGCTCCCTCCTCTCACTGATAGAGTTGTTAACCAGTTCACCACCACAGGGAAGCAGCTACAAAGAGCAGCTTCATCCAGTGTTTCTCTCATTCCATTTTTTGCCAAGCACCTGACTACATTACATATATGATTTTAATCCCTCTTTCCTTTAAACCAGGGGTGTCGGACCTATTAATTCTAATAGGCCACATTGGAAGAAGAGGATCTGCCTTGGGCTGCACATAAAAAACACTAACAATAAGGTCACACACTGCGATTTTGGCAAAACGCACAACAAGTGTTTCGGTATCATTAATTGTTAATGACACCTCAAACGTGGCACAATTTTGCAACGACTGTCACACACCAATCGTGGCAAAATGCATCATGTGAAGCTGTTACCAAAAAGAAGCTCCTGCTCCTTTACGGGCGACAAGCTTTGCGTGATGCATTTTTCTGCAATTGCCTGTTGTGCGACTATCGCTGCAAAATCGCACCAAGTTTGAGGTGCCATTAAGAATGAATGCCCCCCAAACTTGCATGATGGGTTTTGCCATGATTGCAGTGTGATTTAGAATTGGGATCAGAATCACAGAGATTCTGCCGACGATTCACAATCACAACGTGTGGATGGGACCTAAGGATAGCTGATGAGCAGAAAGTCGGGCTAAAGATCGGATTTCAACTTTGAGCTGTGTGTGTAAAGTGCAGGGATGGGAGCAAATGATTAAAGATACCTCTGTGCTACCCATGTGTAAGAATATAGTGCAAATCAGATATAAAAAACAATAATAAAGAAGATAATGACAGGGCATTCTGGACTGGAAGTGATATAAAAGACTGGCAGACGCTGAGTATTTTGATTGTTTCAATGCCCTTTTTCACTGATTTTATATATATTTTGAGATTCGGCACTGCGTTACTTTACCGGACAATTGCAACGCCGTACCTAAATAAAATTGATGTCCTTTTTTCCTCACAAATAGAGCTTTCTTTGGTGGTATTTGATCACCTGTGCAATTTTTATTTTTTGCGCTATAAACAAAAAATTGCGACAATTCTGAAAAAAAAAAAAAAAAAAAACAATATTTTTCACATTCTGCTATATCCCATTCCCAAAAAAAAACAAAAAAATTGAAAAATCTAAATTTTTGAGCATTTTAGGCCAATTTGTTTTCTGTTACATATTTTTGGTAAAAAAAATCGCAATAAGCGTATTTTGATTGGTTTCTGCAAAAGTTATCGCGTATACTAACTAAAACAACGTTTTAAAGGGACAGTGTAAAAATAAAAAATAAAAAGTAAACGAAATAAGTGGAAAAAAAATGTATAGCCGCCCCATCCCTCTAAGCTCGTGCGCAGAAGCGAACACATATGTAAGTCGCGCCCACATATGTAAACCGTGTTTAAACCACACATGTGAGGTATCACCGCGATCATTAGAGCGAGAGCAATAATTCTATCACTAAACCTCCTCTGTAACTCTAAACTGGTAACCTGTAAAAATGTTTAATGTGTCCCCTACGGAAATTTTTAAGTATCAAAGTTTATCGCCATTCCAAGAGCGTTCGCAATTTTAAAGCATGACATGTTAGGTATAAATTTACATTTTTTTTCTCATTACAGAAAAAGAATTGGGCTAACTTTACTGTTTTCTTATTTTTTAATTCAAAAGGGTGTATTTTTTTTTCTTTTTAAATGCGTTTGTAAGACTGCTGCGCAAATATGGTGTGACATAAAGTATTGCAACGATCTCTATTTGATTCTCTAGGGTCTCTGCTAAAAATAAAAAATAAAAACATATAGTGTTTGGGGGTTATAAGTAATTTTCTAGCATAAAAAAAAAACTGATTTTAACTTGTAAACAACAAGTCTCAGAAATAGGCCTGGTCCTTAAGTGGAAAATCAGTACTATTATGTTTTGAAAACACTTTTGATAGGCTGCGCAACTCCATTTTATACTACTTGCATGGATGGGAGACTGCTAGGCACAGTGTCAGGGGTAGAGGGGAGGTTGAAGGCAGGGGGCTTTTGGGGCACTTATTTGGCTGGTGTTAGCAAGGAATCTCTGCATGTGCTGCCAGCGCTACTGCAAACACAGTATTCCCGGCATCCCTTCAGATGTTCCTCGGCCCTGCTTGTCTGTGTCGGTCACCACAACAGCTGCTTTGCCAAACACGGCATCCCTGGCATTCATAGGCATAACTAGAACCTTCAGGGCCCCCGGTGCAAGAAACCATGAAGGGATCTGGCCGGGGCCCCTTCCTTTCAAGCCTGGGGCTCTTCCCACTGATCCTGGGACCCTTTACTCTCGTTGCGGAGCCCTTTATTATAGTCCCACAGCAAGACCCTTTCACAAGTTCTGCAGTGGGCCCCCTTCCTGTCATCTTGGGGCTTCCCCACGGTGGTGGAATGCCAGGGCCCAGTTGCAAGTGTGACCTTTGTGATCCTGAGTTCAGCCACTGGTGCCAGTAGATTTTATTTTTTGGTATTTTAATTGTATTATTTTTTATCATTTTATTTAAATTTTTTACAGTGTCACTGACTATGACTCTGTGCATTCAGAAAAAGAAGGAGTCGGTAAATTACTTATTTACCGACCCCTTCCTGGTTCTCTACTGTGACATACCCCCTGCAGCAGCTGGCAGGAGAGGGGAGGGAATAGTAGGGGGGGGCAGCACAGTGGGTGGGGGGGGGGACCAGGGAAGCATACAGGGGCCCAGAGACAGCATAACACAAGTGAACTGGATAGGAGGAGTGGCGGGAGCAGCATACAGAGGAACCAATCTCCTCCATTATCCTCCTGCAGCTAAAGGAAGAAAAAGGAGGACAGTGATTTCTCTACATCAACTCTCCTTTCCAGGTGTATAGGGGAGCCGCACAGGCCCCCTGGAGCATGGGGCCCAGTTACAATTGCAACCCCTGTAACCCCTGTAATTACGCCCCTGCTGGCATACCTCCAGACATGAATGTTCATAGCCGCAAGTATACAATTTTGTGTTGGGCCGCATGCATAGCCCTCTTGGGCCGCATGTGACTCATCGGCCGGGGATTGGACATCCCTGTGTAGCACTGCCCCCTTGAGGGCTGCTGGATTTCTCACCTTTTCGGGTCCCTCTGGGTTACCGGTAGCAACTGCATGCAGAATCTTAACACTTTATTCTCTGGCTCAGTCAATAAACAGTCTAGGGGTTATTGTTTTGTTGTTTTTATTTTATATGGGGATTGGAGAAGGGAAGAGTGGGATACTCCAAAACATGAACTATTCACAATGTTGAGGACTTCTATCTGAGGATGGGGCTAGGCCGCAGTTTCACCTTGCCACTAGATGAACCTGAGGTAAAGTTCCTGTATAGACAGCTTGCTTAGCACTTATCTTCAGGGTACTCACCTAGCACCCCCTTTCTATCCACCAGCTGACACCCGTCCTCTGATTACTCTACTCTGGAGTGGCCCCCTTCCTGGTCAGGCCCTTAGACACAATCCCCTGTTCTCACAATACTGTTTTTCCAGGTTCTTCAGTGCCTCAACCCCTCTAGTCATCTCTCCTGGATCTCTGGGCTCAGCTCCTCCAACTGCTGCATAGGAGGCGGCAGCCGATTCCCTCCTTCCAGGACTCTGCTCACCAGCCAAAGACCCCGAGCACATGTGCTCCCGGCTTTTATACCACACCCCACAAAGCACAGAGACTATAAGTCTGTGCCAATCACTGGGGCTGTATCAAAGCCTGTGTCCTCATTGGCCAGGTTTCCTCCACTGTCCAATGTTTTCCCCATTGGACCAGTGGGGACACTCCCCAGACGAGATGAATCACACACTGAGCACATTGAGCAGACCTAACTCACAGATTCTGCTCCCTGTTAAGCAGAAAGCAATATAGAATTTACCTGATGGTCCTCTGATAGGCAGACAGAGCCAAAAACAATACTCACTCTCTAGCACCTACCTAGGAGGGTGCTACACCTGCTTTCCTTATCCTAACCATTTTATTGGGATTGAACCTATCTTTGGAATAAAGTGGATAGAGCACATATTCTGCAGCCAATCGTTTTTTCTTTTCTGAACTTACCCAGCTTTTGAAAATGCTGGTCCTGTGTTGGTAGTCATGATCTAGTGGGTGTCAATGAGATAAGCAGAGATTATTGTGACACTGATCACATTTGATTTTCATCAGCTGCTTCTTTTTGCATCCCAGTTTACAGCAAAAATTGTGAAAATCTGGAACAAAGTCAAATTGACAATAGTGAAAAACAGGAAAAGTAGAAAAACCCATTTTGTGTATTATCTTGATATTTAGGGATTTCCTTGTGTGTCTTGTGCTTGAGAAAATAAGTATGAATATAAACAGGGTTACAGTTTTGGGCAAAATGATCAATTTCTATAAAAAAAAAGGTCAAAGCAAACCTTTGCTCCCAGCAGTGGGGCTGGATGGTGTGCCTGTGTCTCCTGCTCACATTAAAACACTGGGATCTGGTGCACCAAGGCCAAATGCCGGAGTGCATGAGGCTTACCCCTCACGTAAAGATGGACAGGACAGGGCCATGTACTGTAATGAGAACCTTCTTCCCTCAGCCAGAACACAGAAGATGGGTCGTGAATGGATCTTCCAGCATGACAATGACCCAAAACATACCACCAAGGCAACAAAGGAGTGGCTGAAGTCTCCAGACCTTAATCCTATAAAACATTTATGAAGGGAGCTGAAACTTTGAGTTGCCAAGAAACCTTAAGGATTATGAGAAGATCTGTAAAGAAGAGTGGATCAAAATCCCTCTTGAGATGGGTGCAAACCTGGTCACCAACTACAAGAAACATCTTACCTCTGTGCTTGCCAACAAGGATTTTCGCCACCAAGTACTAAGTCATGTCTTGTTTGGGGATCAAATACTTATTTTACTCACTGTAACTGCAACTTAATTTATAGCATTTGTTTTATGTGGTTTTTTTTTTACTGGATTTTTGGTTGATATTCAGTCTCTATCACTTAAAATACACCTTTAATAAAAATTATAGACCACTGCTTTGTAAGTAGGCAAACTTACAAAATCTGCAGGGGATCAGATAATTATTCCCCCCCCGTATATGCAATTTTTTTATTTTATTTTTAATAAATGATAACATGAATAACAGTTTTTAACATGTTAAAGTAGCTTTTTTTTTTTTTTGGCAAACTAACTTTGGAGGGGGGGTGGCACCCCTGTACCCCTTATTGACCAGCCACCACTGAGTAACATGCTTTCTGGATATTTACCTATTGCAAACGTGTGAAAATGTCACTGTAGTAATAGTTTCCTGCCACAGAAACCCGACTTGATGTTATTTTGATATTACATTAAAGCGGAGTTCCACCCAAAAGTGGAACTTCCGCTTTAGGGAGTCCTGACCCCCCGACATGCCACATTTGGCATGTCTATTTTTTGGGGGGGGAGCGGGTACCTAGTTTTGACAGGTACCCGCTCCCACTTCCGCTCGGAGCGCCGCGGCGCCCTGAGCGGAAGTTCTCCTCTCCCCCTCCCTCCCTGCAATCTTCTGGGACACGTCAGAGGTCCCAGAACACTGCCGGCCAATCACGGCGCGCAGGGCGACTCGCTCATGCGCAGTGGGTACCCGGCTGTGAAGCCGCAAACTGTAACAGCCGGGTGCCCACAGCAGTGATGCCGGCGCCGAGGGAGAGGATCGAGGCTTCCGGCGGCCGCATTGCTGGACCGTTGGACAGGTGAGTAAATGGCTGGAACTCCGCTTTAATATTTTACATTAATATTTTACACAAAGATATTCATTTTTCATTTCACTTCATTATTTGGCCAAAGAAATAGCTCAGGAGGAAATTAATTGTAAGGAAAAAAAAGACAGCATTGATACTGATACAGTATTATATTGATTATACTGTTTATCCAAAAAAAGGTAGATCACCTATTATTTTAAATGACTTATTAAAAACACAATATCCTTATAATTAATAAAAGTTTGTCAAAACTTTAAAAAGCTACTATGTGACCCCTGTAGATGTGCATTTACTAAGACTGACCACTGCACCCTACACAGTTTCTGTACATTCTGCTTGTGTGAGTAGGCCAGATAATGATGGGCAAAATGTAGATTATTATTATTATATAGGATTTATATAGCGCCGACAGTTTACGCAGTGCTTTATATAGCGCCTAGATAAATTACCATGAAGAATTTAGGACATGGTGACCATAAACTGACAAAGTCACAATCTCATTGGTGCCTCTAGCAGAGTTAGAGTTGTTTTTAAATTACAAATACAAAAATGACTAGACAGATGTTTCTGTAATATATCCAGAAGCTAAGTTATAAGCCAATATTACATAAATGCATGCATCAAGGCTGTGTTCTCTTTATATTAATTCACTCAATTTTGTATGCATTTGTGAAATGGACAAAAACGCTGTCTAACTTGCTGTGTAATTGTTTTTTTTTTTTTTTTTTTTTAGTGTCACCCCAAACGCCACAAGCAGAAATTTTAAAGAGTTTTGTCAAGCAAAGGGCAGTCCATTAAAAATAAATTGGCTACCCTATGCGTGTATTGCAAAAACCAGCATAAACGCACAAGTGCACGATGCCTGCTGTCGTGCATCATAGTATGATAGGGCCTTAAAGTAGATTAAAAGCAGAGTGAAGTGTGAAGAAAACAAGTGAAACAAAGTTGTTTGTTTTGGCTTTGAGCTGCATTTTCCAGAAGTTGGCTTACTGTAATGTCTGCCAGTTCTCCTTTTTTTTGCTGGTACAGGGCGCCACACAGTGGTCAGACAGGTACTTGCACAAGTAGTATTATCACAGATACATAACATATATGAACTAGCTATATATAGCTATAAATAACATTACTGAACTATAAATATGATACTCACCAACATTTACTGCTGGCTGAGCCTGCCTGGTATATGTGTTTTAACCATTTGATCTCGGGAAGATTTACCCCCTTTATGACCAGGCCATTTCTTGCGATACGGCGCTGCGTTATTTTAACTGACAATTGCGCAGTCATGTGACCTTGTATCCAAGTAAAATGTATGTCCTTTTTTCCCCCCAGAAATAGAGCTTTATTTTGGGGGTATTTATTTGCACTATAAACAAAAAAAAGACCGACAGTTTTGAAAAATAAATATATATTTTTTACTTTTTATAAATCATATCCAATAAAAAAAATGTAAAAAAAAAAAATCAAATTTCTTCATAAATTTAGACCAATATGCATGAACAAAAAAATCCCAACAAGAGTATATTGATTGGTTTGTGCAAAAATGATAGCGTCTACAAACTTGAATATTTATTTTTTTACTAGTAATGGTGGCAATTAGCGACTTATAGCAGGACTGTGATATTGCGGCTGGCATTCTGACACTTTTTGGGGACCAGTAACACTAATACAGTGATATAGAGTTAACATCAGGGGCGATCAAAGTTTTAACTATGTGCCTAACCAGTGTTTTACTACGCTATGGGAGGTGCTTTTACTAGTGTAAGAGATTACTGTACATTTAATCCCTCTTTTGCAGGGACACAAGTTTCATCTCTTCCCTACTGTCAGAATGGCAATCTTCCTTGTTTACATAGACAGACTGTCGTTCTGCCTCTCTTGATGATCGGTGGGTGCGGGCAGATATTAGGTCCACGGTACCCGCCGCTCAGCTCCTGCTGTGTGTGATCACAGCGGAAGGGAGCCCCTGGCGGCACCATGCGCCCCCCTACCCAGAAAAGCTGGATCATGTGCATTATATATACGTGATCCGATGCAGAGGTGCCGCCCTGTAGCAGTTTTACCTTAAGTAGTAGTTAATATTCAGTTAGTGACAAATTTACACTTAATGGACCTGAGTTGCATCAAAAGTCACACCAAAGTTGTGTAGGCACCTTTTCAAAATCGTTGTGACTTTTAAGTCACGCCGTTCTTAACTGGTGTCATTAAAAACAATGGGCTGACACCAGAGTCGCATGACAAGTCGCATGACAAGTTGCACAAGTGTGAATGGAGCCTAACAGTCTGGACATAGGCGTGCGCACAAATTCCCCCTGTTTGAACCCCTGATATTTCAGCAAAGCCCCCTAACGGCTCCTACAATTTTTATAAAAAATACTAAAATTTTAAAATATAAAAAAAAAAATAAAAACTACTGACACCATCCACTGCCCTGACACCACTCTCTGCCCTACTGACAGTGTCCACTGCTCTACTGACACCATCCACTGCCCTGACACCACTCTCTGCCCTACTGACAGCGTCCACTGCTCTACTGACACCATCCACTGCCCTGACACCACTCTCTGCCCTACTGACAGTGTCCACTGCTCTACTGACACCATCCACTGCCCTGACACCACTCTCTGCCCTACTGACAGCGTCCACTGCTCTACTGACACCATCCACTGCCCTGACACCACTCTCTGCCCTACTGACAGCGTCCACTGCTCTACTGACACCATCAGTATATATACACATGTATGTGTTTGAGCTTTGAGGTGCACATCCTAATGCAATAGGCTGTGCACACCTATGAGTCTGGAAATAACTGGAAAAGTAGGCCAAACCTTACTATATAATTCTAAAAAATATACAGTGCTCACAGCAAGATTCAAATAAATGCATAACCCCCCTAACTACAGGTAAATAAATAAGATACACTTCAAATGTATAAAACAATAGACATATCGATAAAAACACAAGTTGATTCAGTGACCATTAAACAAATAATGCAACACCATATTGGGATATTTTTCTTTGGGAAGATAAAACTAATAAAAGGCCAGTAAAGAGACACTGTCAATTTTTTTCTTCGGCCTCAAGTGCAAACACATTTATACAAAAAATGTTTTTTAAAAAAAATCAACAGTTTTTGGTTTACGATTTTGTGTTAGGCCACATTCATAGCCAACTTGGGCCGCAGGTTGAACACCCCTGGTGTAAAGTAAGAATGCTTTCAAAAATATATATATATTATTTATTTTAATTAATTTACAAAATGTAAAGTGAGTGAACAGAAGTAAAATCTAAAACAAATCAATATTTGGTGTGACTACCCTTTGGTTTCAAACCAACTTCAATTCTTAAGCTGGATACACACCATACAACTTTTGTTGTTTGACTTCCTTTAGATTTACCTTTAACTATGTAGTGCAAGGGCCTACCTGGTTGCATACAAATTGAAAGTGTTTAGATTTGACCTCATATTATATGGTTTTGGTAAATCTAAAGACAATTGTATAGTGTGTATCCAGCTTTACACATGCACGATGTCAGGGATTTTGTATGACTAGAGTCAGGTGTATGATTAACCAGTTATACCAAGCAGTTGCTAATAATCATCAATTTTTTTTATGTAGGTTGAAAGAGTCATCAACTGAAACAGAAACAGCTGTGTAGGTGGCTTGAAACTGGGTGAGGAATAGCCAAACTCTGATATTAAGGTGAGGCTGTGGAAGACAGTTTCATGTCACAGGACATACACCATGGCAAGACTGAGCACAGCAACAAGACACAAGGTAGGTATCCTGCATCAGCAAGGTCTCTCCCAGGCAAACATTTGAAAGCAGACTGGGGTTTCAAGATGGGCTGTCCAAGCTCTTTTGAAGAAGCACAAAGAAACAGGCAACGTTGAGGACAGTATACACAGTGGTCAGCCAAGGAAACTTAATGCAGATGAAAGACACTCATGCTTACTTCCCTTTGACATTGGAAGATGTTCAGCACTGCCATCAGCACAGAACTGGCGGAAACCAGTGGCCATCTACTGTCTGGAGAAGTTTGGCAAGAAGTGGTCTTCATGAAAGAATTGCAGCCAAAAAGCCATACCTCCATAGTGGAAACCAGGCTAAGCAACTCAACTAGGCATAAAAAAATAGGAACTGGGGTGCAGAAAAATGGAAACAGGTGCTCTGGACTGATGAATCAGATTTTGAAATATTTGGCTGTAGCCGGAGGCAGTTTGTTCAAGAAGGGCTGGAAAATGGTACAATAATGAGTGTCCGCAAGCAGAAGTGAAGAATGTTGGAGGTTCCTTGCAAATTTGGGGCTGCATTTCTGCAAATGGAGTCAGGATCAGGATCTGGTCAGGATCAGTGGTGCCCTCAATGCTGAGAAATACAGGCAGATACATATCCATTATGCCATACCATTAGAGGCGTGTTATTGGCCCCAAATTTAATCAGCAGCAGGAAAACAACCCTAAACATACAGCCAATGTCATTAACAGCTAATTTTAGCATAAAGAAGAACAAGGAGCCCTGGAAGTGATAATTAGACCCCCACAAAGCCCTGATCTCAACATCGAGTCTATCTGGGATCACATGAAGAGACATAAGGATTTGAGTCAGCCTTCATCCACAGAAGATCAGTGGTTAGGTCTCCAAGATGTATGAAACAACCTACCTGCCAAGTTCCTTCAAAAAGTGTGTGAAAGTGTACCAAGAAGAATTGATACTTTTTTTAAGCATTTTTTTTACACCTGCCTAAAACTGTTTCACAGAAGTGTATATATCATTTTTTGTAATTGTATTGGGTACTACTAGCTAGAATAATGTGCAATTTAGAGGTTATCACTAGTCCTGCCAAAAAGTCCTGCATGCAGGAGTTTTGGTGTGCTTTCAGATGGCTCACCGATACCGGGGGACAAAATAGAACTCTATGGGAAAGCGCAGTTAACCCACTGGTACACTGGGCTGCAGATGTAGTGTCAGTGAAAGGGGCCTTATATGAATCTGGAAAGTGACAGCACTTCATATCACTAAGGGAGGTTATAACTTATAAACACATAGTCCTGTATCTGTTTTGGGCCTCATGCACACAGGGCAATTGGTTTTCTCCTCTGAATGCCTTTTACTCCAGGCAGGAAAAAGCTGCTTAAAAAACGCACCTAAATCCATGTGTTGCGTGCACATATAGGTGGGTCAAGTGTTTTGAGTGTTAACGGATTCCTTCGGCCAGAATTTTAATGTATTCTGGCTATTTAAATGAACGCTTAGGCATCTAACTTTTAAGCGAGTCAATCGTTTCTTTGCTCAAAAGCGCCTCTCCTGAACACGCTCGTGATGGGTTTTTTTTTTTTTCAGCCTGTAAATGCTCCTCCTAATACGCCTGTAAATGCCTATGTGTGCATGGACACATAGGCTAACATAGAAGAGCTTTTACAGGCTAAACATAAAAACGCCATACACCTGTAAAAGGCATTTTTCCCCTCAAGCCCAGTGTGCATGAGGCCTTAAAGTACAGTATACACTACAATTGAAATTGTACAAATTAAGGTTAGTAACCTTTTTTCATCAATGGCTAATAAAGTATCTAGCTTCTTAATATCACTAAGATATACTGTATATGGAAGGGCTTCATGTCAACTTTCTGTTGATCTGGTTCCTATGCATTGTTACATACGGACTCCATACAGTGAGGGAAAAAAGTATTTGATCCCCTGCTGATTTTGTACATTTGCCCACTGGCAAAGACATGGTCAGTCTATAATTTTAATAGTAGGTTTATTTTACCAGTGAGAGACATACCAACAAAAATTTCCAGAAAACTGCATTTCAAAAAAGTTATAAATTGATATGCATTTTAATGAGTTAAATAAGTATTTTAATCTCCTATCAGTCAGCAAGATTTCTGGCTCCCAGATGCCTTCTATACAGGTAACGAGCTGAGATAAGGAGCACTCTCTTAAAGCGGTTGTATACTTAAAAAAATAAAAATAAAAAAAAAAAAACCCTGCAAGACAAAGGCATAATGAGCTAGTATGCATCGCATACTAGCTCATTATGAAATACTTACCTTAGAACGAAGCCCCGACACGGACCCCCGGACACCGCTGTGGGAGCTGACACGATCCCTCGGCGTCTTATCCGGGTTCGGCGGCTCCGGCCAATCACAGCGCTGGAGTCATTTTCCGGCAAGTTACCGGCAAGGAACGCTAAAGGTCCGCCAGACCTTCAGAGCACATGCGCCGCTCGCGTGAGCGGCTGCATGCAGTGAAAATATCTCCTAAACCGTGCCGGTTTAGGAGATATTAATTGTACCTACAGGTAAGCCTTAAGCCTATAACCTGTTGTTAAAAGTCGCAAAAAGCGGTATACTACCGCTTTAAAGGGAAGACACCTATCCACAGAAGCAATAAATCAATCAATCAATCAATCAGATTCCAATCTCTCCACTATAGGCAAGACCAAAGAGCTGCTCAAGGATGTCAGGGACAAGATTGTAGACCTGCACAATACTGAAATGGGCTACAAGACCATCGCCAAGCAGTTTGGTGAGAGGGTGACAACACTTGGTGCGATTATTCGCAAATGGAAGAAACACAAAATAATTGTCAACCTCCCTGGGGCTCCATGCAAGACCATACCTCGTGAAGTTTCAATGATCGTGAGAACGGTGAGCGATCAGCCCAGAACTACGTGGGAGAATCTTGTCAATGACCTCAAGGCAGCCGGGATCATAATCAGTAGTCAATAAGAAAACAATTGCCGTGAACTTTGCCGTGAAGAACTGAAATCCTGCAGTGTCCGCAAGGTCCCCCTGCTCAAAAAAGCACACGTACAGGCCCATCTGAAGTTTGCTAATGAACATCTGAATAATTCAGAGAACTGGGGAGGGCACATGCGCGCAGCTTCCAAGATGGCTGTATGAACCAGGAGCTGCGCACCTGGCTGACCACCTCAAGCCTCTTGTGGCAGCCCTGTGGACACAAGACCCACTGTAGCCCGCACAAATGAGAATACTGCTTGTATTAAAACCTTTCAACAGCAGCTTGAGCAAGCACTTGCCAAAATACAACCCCGATTCCAAAAAAGTTGGGACACTGTACAAATTGCGAATAAAAACAGAATGCAATGATGTGGAAGTTAACAAGTTGATTTTAAATTTCATGGCATCAACACATCTCAAAAAAGTTGGGACAAGGCCATGTTTTCCACTGTGTGGCATCTTCTATTTATAACAGTCTGCAAACGTCTGTGGACTGAGGAGACAAGTTGCTCAAGTTTAGGAATAGGAATGTTGTCCCATTCTTGTCTAATACAGGCTTCTAGTTCCTCAACAATCTTAGGTCTTCTTTGTCGCATCTTCCTCTTTATGATGCGCCAAATGTTTTCTATGGGTGAAAGATCTGGACTGCAGGCTGGCCATTTCAGTACCCGGATCCTTCTTCTACGCAGCCATGATGTTGTAATTGATGCAGTATGTGGTCTGGCATTGTCATGTTGGAAAATGCAAGGTCTTCCCTGAAAGAGACGACGTGTGGATGGGAGCATATGTTGTTCTAGAACTTGGATATACCTTTCAGCATTGATGGTGCCTTTCCAGATGTGTAAGCTGCCCATGCCACACGCACTCATGCAACCCCATACCATCAGAGATGCAGGCTTTTGAACTGAGCGCTGATAACATCTTGGGTAGTCCTTGTCCTCTTTAGTCCAGATGACTTGGCGTCCCAGTTTTCCAAAAAGAACTTCAAATTTTGATTCGTCTGACCAGAGAACAGTTTTCCACTTTGCCATTTGCCAGTCCATTTTAAATGAGCCCCTTGGCCCAGAGAAAACGCCTGCGCTTCTGGATCATGTTTAGATATGGCTTCTTTTTTGGCTATCCACCATGGCTATCCACAGTGCCAGCGAATGGCACGGTGGATTGTGTTCACCGACAATGTTTTCTGGAAGTATTCCTGAGCCCATGTTGTGATTTCCATTGCAGTAGCATTCCTGTATGTGATGCAGTGCCATCTAAGGTCCGAAGATCATGGGCATCCAGTATGGTTTTCCGGCCTTGACCCTTACCCACAGAGATTGTTCCAGATTCTCTGAATCTTTGGATGATATTATGCACTGTAGATGATGATAACTTGCAATTTTTCTCTGAGAAATCTCCTTTCTGATATTGCTCCACTATTTTTTGCCGCATTGGGGGAATTGGTGATCCTCTGGCCATCTTGACTTCTGAGAGACACTGCCACTCTGAGAGGCTCTTTTTATACCCAATCATGTTGCCAATTGACCTAATAAGTTGCAAATTGGTCCTCCAGCTGTTCCTTATATGTACATTTAACTTTTCCGGCCTCTTATTGCTACCTGTCCCAACTTTTTTGGAATGTGCAGCTCTCATGAATCCAAAATGAGCCAATATTTGGCATTACATTTCAAAATGTCTCACTTTCAACATTTGATATGTTATCTATATTATATTGTGAATAAAATATAAGTTTATGAGATTTGTAAATTAGTCCATTCCTTTTTACTCACAATTTGTACAGTGTCCTAGATTTTTTTGGAATCGGGTTTGTAGATGATTTGAAGAATAGATCTGGCAGATATAATTTTCGCACTTGCGCCTACCTAAGTCTGAAAGATGTGGAAACTACCTTACACACTCTTATGGCAGAACTTTTGCCAGACCTGCCTGACTACCGTTTGGATCTGGATAGGGCTCATTAAGCTCTCCAACCTTTGCGACCCGACGGGCCTCTCCGTAATATCATCGTAAAGCCCCATTATTATAAAACCAAGGAGCTGGTCATGCAAAAATCTAGGGAACTGTCATCCCTCTCCATCATGGGGCACACAGTGCAAGTGTTCGGAGAGATTATATTACATTTACAGCCCAGAAACGCAGATCATTAAAACCCATTTTACAGGTTCTATAAGAGAAATCCCTCAAATACAGATGGGCTTTCCCCTTTCATCTGTCGTTCACGCACGCTAATCTACAGTACTCCTTTTCCACGTTTAAGGAAGGCAAAGATTTGTTGCTGCGGCTGGGTCTGATCTCCAGACATGGCTCATCACCTAAGTCTCCCCCTCGCCTGTGCTCTAACCAGAATGAGGATTCTGCTCGTCCCATCTCCCCATTGTGGCATCAGCCCTCAATCAGCCTTTCCATCACGGGGAGAGAGTAATATTTCTCCATGGTCATCATTCAACCCTCCTTTTACCTCTGGAACAGTGTGTCCCGTATGAGCCCTGCATGCTAAGCTTCTTGGGACATATTATTGTTAACATGACAATTCAATTCTCCGTTTGTTATTGTTTCTCAAATTAGCTGCTCTACAGGCATGGGGACCTGTGGGTGCATTCCCTCTTGGGCTTATTTTGGCCCGGATGGGTTTTGCCCTCTCCAGTCCTGAGTATACAGTAAAATATGTTCGCTGGCAAAATGAACGGATGTTTTAGATATTATTCGTTCCATCATGTTTTTGTTATTACTTCCTCTTTTGCTGCTTACATTGTTTTTTCATAGCTTCAGTCTTGCCAAGTTGCCGTACAACCTCTCTTTCGAGTCAGAATCCTGTATTTGCAGGCTTGTGGCCTGACTACTGTACCCCGCAGGATCGTGGTGCACCCACCTTTCACCCTAACCTGAGGGATTCTCCATATTCCTAGGTTATGGTTTGTGTTTCTATATTCTGTCTTGACTTTCCTATCTGCTGCTAACGCTCTTTCCCTTCCTTTTCTGAGACCTAGGCTTCGGTGGACCTAGTTTTCCTCGTATCAGGGTGGACTGAATGTTGGTGGACCGTGTTTGCTTGGTGATGGGTTGAGTGATTCTACTGGTGATGGAAATGCCACCTGGGAATCATGAGTAACACATTGGGTCATGTGACTCCTTGTAGGGTTGTATCACACAACACAAAGGGCGTTAATTCTCCCGTTAAACGCCTTAAGGCCTTCCACCACTATTATTCACAGCGTGTGGATATTTTGCACTTACAAGAGACCCGTTTTCCTCACTCTTACCAGTCATCTTTTTTACCCAAAGGGTATCTTGTATTTAATTTAGCGAACGCCCCGGACAAGAATAAAGGGGTTGCTGTTTTTCAGCCAGAATCTCCTTCACCTTACATAAGGAAATGAGAGAACCCGATGGGAGATACCTTTTGGTGAAGGGACTGGTTGGCGAGCAGTTATGTACCTTTATTTCGTACTACGCCCCAATCTTGGAACAAGCCACCTTTTTAACTAAGCTACTGAGGGCTCTGGCTCCTTTTCTGGAGGGACAAGTTTTTTTGTGGAGGGGATACCAACGACCCCCAAAAGCTGGTACAAAAGTAGCCAAACTGATGTATTCTATTTAGTAGACGCCTGGCGTGAAGTTAATCCTTCTGTACGCGACTACACTTTCTACTCAGCCCCACATGCAACTTACTCTCGTATTGATCATATCTTTGTTTCCTGTGCCCTGATTCCCAGTATTGGCAAAGCCTCCATAAGAGCAGTCACATGGTCTGACCATTCTTTGATTTCTGTAGTGCTCTTGTCTCTTTTTGTCCCCCCTGGACGCCTCAATGGAGGCTCAATGAACCTTTATTATCTGACAAATGTTGGTGTAAGGATATATGAATGAGCTTCTTGTTCCGCTCCCTACCTATCCTGCTTAATAGAGTTGACTTAACTCATTTCCAATCTAGAGTCCTTAAGTTCATCTGGGGCCCTAAGAGCCATAGGCTATCTCGTACCACTCTATACAGGCCAAGAACTAAGGGAGGATTGGGGGTCACAGACTTCTGGGCATATTAGAAGGCGGCACAACTTACACAGTTATCCGTTGTATACTCGTGAAGGGAACGTCCCGATTGGGTGAACTTTAAACAAAAAGGGATTCCTTCCTACAATATTGATTTCCTCCTATAGCGTCCCCCTAGGGTTAGGCCCTCCATTATGGTGCCCACCCTGTCCCACTCCTTTGCATTGTGGGACCAGGTGCGTACTAACCTAGCATTGGTTTTGGCCTTTAAGCCATTGGACCACTTATTTCACAACCCAGCTTTCCCCCTGGGCATGGAGATTAGAGCCTTCAAATGGTGGACAGACAGGGGTCTCTACCGCATAGGACACTTTTATACGCATAGAGGGCCCTTTACCTTGTCCCACCGCATTATTAACTTAGAGATGCCCCCCCCCCCCACTGAACGGTTATGTTTTCTCCATATTTCACATTTTCTATCAGGTCTCCATTCCCCATTGGACCCTCCTTTATTAACACCTTATGAACAATGGTGTGCTAAGGATCAGGCACCAGGGGTGGCATCTCCATGGCTTATGCATTGTTACTGAACTCACCATTGAAACACCCATATATGTTAGCATGGGAGAGGGATCTCGGTATTGAAATAGAACCTGAATTTTGGTACTCCAGGCTTCATATAGCCTATAAGGGTATATTGAATGTCTCCATGTATACATCATCACCGGAGGACTGTTTTAGAGGGTATTCTCTGCAAGGAACAATGCAAAGTGGTTAGTGTGGTTAATGATAAACAAAAAATCTTTAAGCTAACTTGGGAGCCGTGGGCAAACTATGTCAAAATGCCATTATCACCCGCACTTGGTTGACAATAAAGCACTATCATCCACTGTGAGCTCTCAGTCCTCTTTTCTTGATCTTCTTCTGCCATATAGAGTTGATCTATTCTTCCCCTATACGGGGCAACATTTTTAAGCATACTAGACTAATGGGTATAAAGCGGATCTACCATGATAACATCAAGAGTAGTTTATAACCTTTTTTGATCCCTTGGAGTTAGACAGCTATATGTTGTTTCTGGTACTCTGGATATGCAAGTTCGTATTTCTGACGTTGTTTACATTGACTTTGAGCATAAGAATTTTGACACCTAGCTGTGGTGGACTGTGTTGTCACCCTCCCAATGATACATTTTGCTCCCAAATGGTGTATCCGATGATGGGGAATAGCACCAAAACTATAAGTCTAGAACTGATGTTATCTCCTAGTTCAGGATTGCATATGGCTCTTATTTGGCATTGTATTCTAACAAGTAATACTTTGTATATACTCTACTTATGAAGTGTTTAACACTGTTGTGATTTCTCTGTATCCTTCTTTATGAAAACTCAATAAAACTATTGAAACAGTGGAGAGCTGGGTGAAAGTGTTTTGTTCAGATGAGACCTAAATCGAGCTCTTTGGCATCAACTCAACAGCTGTACTTGGAGGAGGAGGAGGAGGAGGGGGAGGGGGAATGCTGCCTATGACTCCAAGAACACCATCCCCACTGTCAAACATGGAGGTGGAAATATTATGCTTTGGTTGTGTTTTTCGGCTAAGAGACAGGACAACTTCACTGCATCAAAGGGACAGTGGACAGGCAATGTACCATCAAATCTTGGGCAAGAACCTCTTTCCCTCAGCCAGGGCATTGAAAATGGGTCATGAATGGGTATTCCAGCATGACAATGACCCAAAACACACGCCCAAGGCAACAAAGGAGTGGCTCAAGAAGAAGCACTTTAAGGTTCTGGAGTGGCCTAGCCAGTCTCCAGACCTTAATATCATAGAAAATATGTGGAGGGAGCTGAAGGTTCAAGTTACCACACGTCAGCCTCAAAATCCAAATGACATGGAGAGGATCTGCAGAGGACTGGGACAAAATCCCTCCTGAGATGTGTGCAAACCTGGTGGCTAACTACAAGAAACATCTTACCTATGTGATTGCCAACAAGAATTTTGCCACTAAGTACTAAGTCATGTTTTGCGATGGGGTCAAATAATTATTTCACTCATTGATAATGCAAATCAAATTATAACTTTTTTGCTTTTTTCTGGATTTTTCTTGCTGTTAAAATAAACCTACCATAAAAATTATAGACTGATCATAATCAAAAGAGGATCAAATACTTTTCCCCATCACTGTAAACAGAGCCGCCCCTTTGACACAAAGGGTTCCAGGTGTAATTCTGCTCGGAGGGTTGTGTGATGTGGTCAGCTTAGATGCATATATGCCTGGAAGAGCTGGAGAGGAAAGGCCACATACTGTCAATGTCAGTTGTGGTAACTAGCCTTAAAAAAAATGAAAATCGCTGTTTATAGACGTAGGGTGCTCTCCTCTCCAAGTACCACAATGTTGAGAACTACCCTTTCTTTGCAATTTATTTAAGGCCTCTTGGTTGTCGTCCTTCAAAAACCCCCTCTCAGGTTTAATCCCACCCTGGGAAAGTTGTCACCTTGAGAGAGTTAAATATCTGTGCAATTTTTTTTACAGCACAAGACTTTAAGGCCCCTTTCACACTTGTGCGACTTGTCCTGCAACTTGGGACTACAAAGTTGCATGACAAGTCATACCCTATGATTTCAAATGATGACCTTTCATATCTGTGCGTATCTACTCCCTGCACTACTTTGGTCTGACTTTGATGCGACTTGAGGTCCATAGACCTCAAGATTACACAGGTATTGCTTCAAGTTGCATCAAAGTCGTGCGACTTTCAGGACGTACAAGTGTGAAAGGCTCTAAATAATTTTTACAACTTCGAAAGAGAATATGGACTGCCTTATAATTATTTATTCTTTTACTACCAGCTACACCATGCTGCGTGTGGACAATTTGGGTCTCTAAATAGCCCCTTGCAGATGACCCCCTTGGAAAAATTGTTAAAGAGATCTAATCCGACTGAATTTACCTCTGGATACTACTCTGCATTCATGATTGACCCCCAACCCTAGGTTCAACTTGGCTAAAATAAACTTCGAGAGACAAATAACGGAGGATAGTAAAAAGAACCCTAAGAAATTCTTTAAATATATCAACAGCAAAAAAACGCAGTCAGAACACGTTGTACACATAATTAACGATGATGGGAGGATGGTTACAGAGGACACGGATAAGGCAACTGTGCTGAATGCTTTCTTCTCCTCAGTCTTTACACAAGAAAAGGAGGGGTACACTGACCATGACAGTTTGGTTAGCAGTACTTCACAGGACTTGCCACTATGGCTATCAGAGGGTGAAATAAGGGAAAGGCTAGATAAAATTAACACAAGTAAATCACCCGGCCCGGATGGCGCACATCCGAGAGTACTTAAAGAACTCAGTAAGTTTATATCTAGACCACTGTTCCTGATCTTTGCTGACAGTATTTTGACAGGAAATATACCAAGGGACTGGAGAAAAGCTAACGTGATACCAATATTCAAAAAAGGGCAGAGGCATGTCCCAGGAAATTATAGGCCAGTGAGCCTGACGTCAATCGTATGTAAACTTCTGGAGGGGATGATAAGTGACTATATCCAAGAGTTTGCTAACGAAAACATCCTCATCAGCAGTAATCAGGACGGGTTTACAAAGGGGCGTTCTTGTTAAACCAATCTGTTAACATTATACGAGGAGGTTAGTTGCGAGCTAGACAGTGGGAGACCTGTGGATGTGGTGTACCTGGATTTTGCTAAGGCATTTAATACAGTTCCCCACAAACGCTTGATTTATAAATTAAGGGCGACAGGCATCGACCACAAGGTTTGCTCTTGGATACGGAACTGGTTAAATGGGCGTGTCCAAAGGGTGGTAATAAAAAACGCATACTCGGACTGGTCTGGGGTGGTAAGTGGGGTCCCCCAAGGCTCGGTTCTGGGACCAATTTTGTTCAATTTATTCATAAGTAGCATTGAGGACAGGATCAGTAGCTCGATCTCAGTTTTTGCAGAGGACACAAAATTGAGCAGGGCAATGACTTCACATCGTGAGGCAGAATTATAGGGATGCACCGAAATGACCGTAAATTCAGGATGCCCTTGGCCGAAAACCAAAAATGACTTTTTTCCCCCCTAATGATTTTAAATTAGTTCAGCAGTGATGAGTTGCCTGTCATTCATCTAACAGCTCCACATAAACAGTGGGCAAGCTAGTTCAGATGATGGCGTCCTGTGCAGCCTGCAGGAAAGGAATTGTGTATGCCTGTATGGCTGGAGCAATGCTGCAAAAATGTTTGTTGTGTTGTGACAGTGGGACGCTGCCCCTACCAGAACACTCCAATCAGCGATCTCCGCCATTGGCTAAGAGAGCTGACTGGGAGTCAGTCGGCTGCTGGTTTTCCAGCATGCTCGTCTGACTTCTGTTAGACAGACCTTCCAGATTCTGCAGCCTAAATGGACGCTCGGCCAAAAACAACTTACTGCGCATGCGCCATGTGTTCCAACATAGCCGCTACGTGTTCCAAT